>NC_133118.1:10105187-10417258 GCF_022965805.1 Primulina eburnea | reverse complement strand
ATCACCACGCTAACTCGTCTTCTCTCATCGTCATCTCGACCCTGATCCAGCCCCACCTGTTGTCATGCACACATACAAAACAAGACAACAGCCGGATAACTCCGGTGAGAAATAAATCCCAGTATAAAACATGGTAAACATGTATGTACATAAAATAATTCATGAAACATGCTATTACTAATAAACTCAAAACATTAGATTTCATAAGCTATGAAATCTAATCACAACAAGCATGCACCTCAAATCAGCTAAACATGCATATAACCAATCTAAATCATAAAAACATGCTAGCACAACTGAAAGCAATAACGATGGGTCCTAAGATCTAGGAGCCACATCCATATAAGCATGCAGTTCTAATCAAATCCTGTCTAGACTTGACTCGATCTATAACTCTAGGGATCCCGGTGTGAATGAGACGTCACTACCTACTCTCCAATCGGGGTAATGTACCTCTCATTCCTAGACTTCGGTCTGAGCTGTATCAACGGCGGCAATAAGAGTAATACCTACTCCTATGCTGAGATACACCGAAACGTCTAGATATTTGACAATGCCTGTCAAAGACTCTCCTATCTTAACTGCAATGAATAACAATCTGTAAACAAAGCATAATCATATTCATAACTGAATATCACAATTATCTTACCTGTTTGAATACAATTCTGAAATCAAAGCATAAACATGTCACAATATAAAAACAAACTAGTATGTGATTTTGTTGGGAAACTCAAATGAGATTTCATTTGAGTTGGGACTTCCCGAATATCACATGCATTATACCTTTGTCTTCCTGATCTGATGAAGACGACGTCTCGAAGTCGAATCTGTTCATCCCTGATCTGAAACGACAATAACAAATACACTGTATCAATATGTAGTTCAAATCACAATCTGTTCTGAACAACACCCAATTCAGTATATAATCTGATCCATATCTGAACAAACCACAATCTGATTCATATCAACAAGATCATAATATAACTTAAATCAATACTGAATCTGATCAATCTGCGCCAACTGATGTTTAGACGGCATATCAATATCATGTCGATAACCCGACAATCTCAACATCACAAATAACCTATCAGAACTCGGAGTCAATACCATAATATCATTCTTCTAATTCCAGCATATGACTGTCTAACAAATGCATCTTTAGAAATGCTGAAATATATAATACAGACATACGGTATTACTTCCTCTATCTGACTTCACATAACTACTGAATAACCTATCCAGACCCATAAGAATAATCCTCTATTCATTCTTAAATCAAGAATACTACCATTTAGTTTGAAGTCTCAGTCAATATCTTCTAAAATTCATAACAATTGTATAACCAACTTATTCTTAAATCTGTCTTCGATTATACAATATCTACGGTAGTATAAACACCATATCTGAATCATATGCAATTCTGACAATATCATAAAATCAAATCTTGTCTAAACGTAATAAAACTTACGTCCTTGCGTAGCCTGCGTTGATAGGAACACAGTACCGAAGTCGGATTTCAATTCAAATAGACGGTTTACTCGCAAATTGATTTCGAAGAAAAGAACAAAGCTTTCCTCCTAAACCATCGATTTCCTTTGCTTATTCTGAGTAAGAGACGCTTGATATATGTATATATATATACTCCATGCATGAACAAAACGTGGCACATTCCTTTGTGTTGCACGTCGCTCGCTCGGGCGGACAAAAGTTTCCGCTAGGGCGAGGGAGTTTCGGTCGAGATACTCGATTGAACATCTCATCTCGCTAGGGCGGTCAAAACTTGCTCGCTAGGGCGAAGCACTCTCGGCCCTCACAATTCTACATGCGCGCTCGGGCGGACAAAAAGTGCCGCCCGGGCGAAGGACTCTCGGCTTTCTATCATTAAACCATCTCGCTCGGGCGGTCATAAACTCCCGCCCGGGCGAATGACATTCGGCCCAAATCTTGTGTCCCTCATAAATTTTGTCCAATTCAATCTCGAACTGGCCTGGCTATAATTACATCAAGTCATAATCAACAAATCATCTCAGATTACGTTAATTAAATTCTCGGGCATTACATTTCTCCCCCTCTTAGATCTGAGTTCGTCCTCGAACTCACAAACCATCATTTCACATCTATCAGAAGAAATATATGACAGAGTTTAACATCCAAACTCATTCTAGCCGAATCAATCCTATATTACTGGCTATACAACATCCGTATATACCAACCTGTAAGGTGTAACAAAACAATACCACCGGTAGTTGCTATCCCATCTGTTTATTCAAATTAAGGACATATTCCATCTTTGGCTCCAAATATCAATCATCATCATCTGACATTGGTTTCTTATATCTATTCCTTCAGATAACTAGTGCTACCATCCAGTATTGGAGTTCTATCACTATCTTTCAATGTCTGACTACTACATGCTAACTACCTGTCAGTATGTAACAAGTCTGAGAGAAACAGCTAATGATATAACCTGCTAGATATAGATCGAACAATCTGTCAATCACAATCATCTCATACCTCTAGCTGAAGAAAGATAGCGGAAATTTTATCACAAAAGTCGTAGAAATGTACTCCCATTTCTATTCAGGAATATCCTAAGTCGGTAATAATCTTTTAATAACTAGCTTTCTGACTTCTGCTGCTAGCAATTCAGACATATCAGTATAATTTCTACCAACCTTACAACATAAATTGATGTCCCAACTGATCTCATCTGTCTGTACCAACACTATCTGTTCGAATATCATACATTCTGAACCATCTGAATGGAACTGAATCCCTTACTGTGCATTTCTGACATACCTGAGATTTCAGATTCGAACTATGCTGTACAAAATCAGTTAATAACATAAAATAAATAAGAAATACCTACCTGGTATTCGGCTCTGACTATCCATATCAAAAGCTGGAACAATTCTGAAACATTCTGATATCACACAATAGAATCAGTCTGTCTGATACAAAAACAAAATCACATATCTGTTACAGTACACGATACTCTGCTCTGAGTTCAACTGTTTACAATACACGGTATCACACTGATTCACAATAACAGTAATATCAAATCAGATTCAAAATAAAAACAGCCTATACAATCTAGTGAGTTTAAGAAAACTCATAACATAATAGATTCTGGCTGGCTGACTAATCTTCATACTGCCCAGATCAACTGCTATATCTTATCTGCAAATAGAATATACTCCCAACCAATATAAGATGTCTCAAATACTGATTTAGAATCATAACCATACTCAGCAGACATCAAGCAATACAAGAAAAAATCAGAAGAAGATAATCTGTCCAAATCAGATAAGAAAGTTCTGACATATCTGACATTCTGCTACTGCTGACATTTCTGATACCGCATAGTCTGAATGAAAACCTGTATCAGTAACTGCATACCGGGTTCATACCTGACCCATTGCTGTATACAATAATCACAGTTCTTGGAATATTTAACCTAGTCTTCAAATATTCAATATAAACAATCAGATGCTGTGGATATATCCCGGAATCATAGATATAACAAGCATAATTCTTCAAGATACCCCTGAACACATAATCTGTCAATCTAGCAACCAAACTAAAATGTCTTCCAGCGAAATACACAATCAACTGGATTCCTTAGCCCATACTGTAATCTGTCAATTCTTTCAATTCTTTCTGATAGAGAACCCATCTGACATCTTATCTAAGAAAACACCAGTTAACTATTATATTACTATCAAGTTTTAGGCTCGATTTCAGTGGATCTACTGAATACATAAGGATGCCATCTGTTCCTTTCTGTAATAATCGAGTCAAAAACAGTACAATGATCTAAGGAATTCTGGATCTAGAATCCTCATTTATCAACTAGATCTGGTCTGAATCTTACTGTTTCTGGAACACATGCTACGATATTTCAGTACTTGTTCAGCATATAAATATCAATCATGCTATCAAAATCAGATAAAACAAGTACATCATAATCTAGCCCAATCCCGGTTTCATTCTACTGTAGTATATAACATGTCACAAAAATCTCTGATATCAACATATTCCTCCAAACAGTAAGGAAATCAATACTACAGCACAAACAGACCCCATAAATATAGCATATCACCATGCTACTCAATCACAGATACTCATGAAGAATGCATTAGTATATATCAATACATCTGCAATATAATCATAAAGAATAGTACCTGTGGTAGTTTCTGGGTTTGTTTCTCACGCATTGCCACCCGATGGTCCTGCTCCCCAGAATCTTTGGGAACCCTTCTGAGGACACACTCTATAAAAATGCCCATGTTGTCCGCAGACATTGCATCTACCAGTCACTCCCTGGCATTGTTCGGTGGGATGTCTCCCTCCACACCTAGCGCAATAAACTCCAGCATAACACGGACTGGAACCACTGGAACTGGAGGAACCACTGCCTAACTTCTTGAACTGTTTCTTCCGAGCTTTCAGCAAATCTTGCTTTCCACTCGTGCTGCCACGTTCAAATCTCGAAGGGGATTGTGGTGTCTGGGGTTGCTTCACACACAATCTTGCTAATTGCCGAATCAGACTCTCTTCTGCTCTCTTTGCTTTACTCAAGACATCAGCAAAGTGATAGGGTCGCTGTAGATTCATGAATGCAACTACCTCCGAATTCAATCCTCTGATGAATTGATTCACTACAGCTTCATCATCCCTAGCCATATGAGGAACAAAACGCAGCAGAGTAGAAAATTTAGCAGCATAATCATCAATATTTAATTGACCTTGACTTAAATTCTCAAATTCCGCCTTCTTGTCTTCTCGATACGAGGCGGAGAAAAATCTTTGATAGAATTCAGTCTTGAAGACTTCCCACGTGATCACGGTACCACGTAGTGCTAATACTCTTTTGATTGTAATCCACCAACTTCTGGCAGCCTCTTGTAATTGGTGAAATACCAATTTAACTCTTTGGTCATCTGTACAATCCAGTAGATCAAACAATATCTCTATGTCCTCAACCCAGTGCTGACACGTTTCCGACGTCTCTGTACCACTCGGAATCGGCGGCTGAAATAACTGAAATTCTGCCAACTTGGTTTCCATCGGAGTCGCTGACACATCTATCTGCGGTTCTGGGATATATGGCTGCTCATACGAAGTACTGCCTGTTTCCACAATCCTTCGGGGAGGTACATCTGATTACCATACACCTTAGTAACCCACTAATACAAATCTGTGCCAATCTTTTCTGATCATGATCATCTTACTGTTGATCATGAATCAGATCTGATTCATATATAACGATACATAATACCAATTCAAATCATATAATCAGGTAAGCATGTATCTTAAAGCAGTAACACATAGTCTCATGCTAGCATCACAATGTAAATCAACATGAAAATCAATCTCATGCTAGCACAGACATGCAAGGAAAGAAAATTCATCTACCCCGCTCATTCTCTTCTATCTTATTCTAAGTCAGTCTAAAAGACCTATCAGTTCTTACTATCTCAATCTAAAGGATCTATCTCTAAAAGATCTATCGCTAAAGGAACTATCAGCTCTGATACCACCTGTTGTGGGGACCCGGACGCTAATCATCTTCTTAATCATCATTGGGATTTAATTATCTATTCTGATAAACAGGGTCTAAAAAAAATTTTCTTTTTAAAATATAAACGCGGAAGGTAATGGCATCTAATAATATACATATCTGTATAAAATACATTTCAGTATTAAAATACAATAAGCTAGTCTAAGGTTCAACTACTAAATTCAAGTAATAAAACCAAGTCTACTGTAAGTCCGGAATCACCACGCTAACTCGTCTTCTCTCATCGTCATCTCGACCCTGATCCAGCCCCACCTGTTGTCATGCACACATACAAAACAAGACAACAGCCGGATAACTCCGGTGAGAAATAAATCCCAGTATAAAACATGGTAAACATGTATGTACATAAAATAATTCATGAAACATGCTATTACTAATAAACTCAAAACATTAGATTTCATAAGCTATGAAATCTAATCACAACAAGCATGCACCTCAAATCAGCTAAACATGCATATAACCAATCTAAATCATAAAAACATGCTAGCACAACTGAAAGCAATAACGATGGGTCCTAAGATCTAGGAGCCACATCCATATAAGCATGCAGTTCTAATCAAATCCTGTCTAGACTTGACTCGATCTATAACTCTAGGGATCCCGGTGTGAATGAGACGTCACTACCTACTCTCCAATCGGGGTAATGTACCTCTCATTCCTAGACTTCGGTCTGAGCTGTATCAACGGCGGCAATAAGAGTAATACCTACTCCTATGCTGAGATACACCGAAACGTCTAGATATTTGACAATGCCTGTCAAAGACTCTCCTATCTTAACTGCAATGAATAACAATCTGTAAACAAAGCATAATCATATTCATAACTGAATATCACAATTATCTTACCTGTTTGAATACAATTCTGAAATCAAAGCATAAACATGTCACAATATAAAGAACAAACTAGTATGTGATTTTGTTGGGAAACTCAAATGAGATTTCATTTGAGTTGGGACTTCCCGAATATCACATGCATTATACCTTTGTCTTCCTGATCTGATGAAGACGACGTCTCGAAGTCGAATCTGTTCATCCCTGATCTGAAACGACAATAACAAATACACTGTATCAATATGTAGTTCAAATCACAATCTGTTCTGAACAACACCCAATTCAGTATATAATCTGATCCATATCTGAACAAACCACAATTTGATTCATATCAACAAGATCATAATATAACTTAAATCAATACTGAATCTGATCAATCTGCGCCAACTGATGTTTAGACGGCATATCAATATCATGTCGATAACCCGACAATCTCAACATCACAAATAACCTATCAGAACTCGGAGTCAATACCATAATATCATTCTTCTAATTCCAGCATATGAATGTCTAACAAATGCATCTTCAGAAATGCTGAAATATATAATACAGACATACGGTATTACTTCCTCTATCTGACTTCACATAACTACTGAATAACCTATCCAGACCCATAAGAATAATCCTCTATTCATTCTTAAATCAAGAATACTACCATTTAGTTTGAAGTCTCAGTCAATATCTTCTAAAATTCATAACAATTGTATAACCAACTTATTCTTAAATCTGTCTTCGATTATACAATATCTACGGTAGTATAAACACCATATCTGAATCATATGCAATTCTGACAATATCATAAAATCAAATCTTGTCTAAACGTAATAAAACTTACGTCCTTGCGTAGCCTGCGTTGATAGGAACACAGTACCGAAGTCGGATTTCAATTCAAATAGACGGTTTACTCGCAAATTGATTTCGAAGAAAAGAACAAAGCTTTCCTCCTAAACCATCGATTTCCTTTGCTTATTCTGAGTAAGAGACGCTTGATATATGTATATATATATACTCCATGCATGAACAAAACGTGGCACATTCCTTTGTGTTGCACGTCGCTCGCTCGGGCGGACAAAAGTTTCCGCTAGGGCGAGGGAGTTTCGGTCGAGATACTCGATTGAACATCTCATCTCGCTAGGGCGGTCAAAACTTGCTCGCTAGGGCGAAGCACTCTCGGCCCTCACAATTCTACATGCGCGCTCGGGCGGACAAAAAGTGCCGCCCGGGCGAAGGACTCTCGGCTTTCTACCATTAAACCATCTCGCTCGGGCGGTCATAAACTCCCGCCCGGGCGAATGACATTCGGCCCAAATCTTGTGTCCCTCATAAATTTTGTCCAATTCAATCTCGAACTGGCCCGGCTATAATTACATCAAGTCATAATCAACAAATCATCTCAGATTACGTTAATTAAATTCTCGGGCATTACAACTGGATCAACTGATATACCATCTCCAGATATAATATGACCCAGAAATACTACCTGTCTTAGCCAAAACTCACATTTCGACAGTTTAGCATATAATTTCTCAGCTCTTAAAATTCGCAATACAGTTCTTAAATGCTCATCATGCTCACTCATATTCTTTGAATAAATCAAAATATCATCGATGAAAATAATCACAAAATCATCGAGATATTTCTGGAATACCCGATTCATCAATCCCATGAATACAGCTGGAGCATTCGTCAGACCAAACGACATGACAATAAATTCATAGTGTCCATACCTGGTTCTGAATGTCGTCTTTGAGATATCAGAATCTCTGACTCTCAGCTGATGATATCCCGATCATAAATCAATCTTGAAATATATTGAAGAACCCTGCAACTGATCGAATAAATCATCTATACGAGGCAAAGGATATTTATTCTTTATCGTTGCCTTGTTCAGTTGCCGATAGTCGATGCAGAGACTCATCGAACCATCTTTCTTCCTCACAAATAATACTGGAGCACCCCAAGGAGAAACACTCGGTCTGATGTACCCCTTGGCCAGTAAATCTTCTAACTGATCCTTCAATTCTTTCAATTCAACTGGTGCCATTCTGTACGGAGCTCTAGAAATCGGTATTGTACCTGGCATCAGTTCAATGCTGAAGTTTATCTCTCTAACTGGAGGTAATCCCGGGATCTCATCTGGGAAGACGTCATCAAACTCACGTACCACTGGCAGATCTGCCAATGCTGGACTCGACTTCAGTAAATCTACTGAATATACAAGGAATCCTTCTGCTCCTTTCTGTAACAATCGAGTCATAGATAATACGGATACTAAAGGAATTCTCGATCTAGAACCCTTACCATAAAATTTCCACTCTTCAGCCATATCTGGTCTAAATCTCACTATCTTGTGGAAACAATCAACTGTTGCTCTGTACTTGGTCAGCATATCAATACCGATAATACAATCAAAATCTGACAACCCAAGTACAATGCAATCTAACTCAATCTCATGCCCGTTATACTGTAGTACACAATGATTAACCAAATTTACGGATATCAAACCCATCCCCAACGGAGAAGAAACAGACACTACAGTAGCTAAAGACTCTACAGGCAATGCATGACTCAATGCAAATCGTTCAGAAATAAATGTGTGTGAAGCACCGGTATCAATCAGTACATAAGCAGAGTAACAACATAAAGAACAGTTACCTGCCACAACGTCATCTGGTGCTTCCTGGGCCTGCTCCTCTGTCAAAGCGAAGATTCTGGCCTGCTGTCTCGGAGGCTGGCTAATGGTCTGGATACCTCCTGGCCTCTGCTGTGACTGAGCTGGCGCTGGCTGAAATGTGTGAACAGCAGCTGATCGTCTCTCAGTCTGTGCTGCTGATCCTGATGGCTCGGCCCCCTGAGTTCTCTGCGAACCTCTCTATGGACATACTTTAGCAAAGTGTCCCGGCTGTTTACAGAAATTGCAACTACCAGTCACTCCCTGGCATTGCTCAGTAGCATGTCTTCCTCCGCAAGCCTTGCAATAAACTCCAGTGTAACTCTGGCTCTGTCTAGAACCACCGGAGCTGGAAGAACTACTGCCAGATTTCTTGAATTGCTTTCCCCTGGCTTTCAAAAATTCTTTCTTTCCTCCACCACTGCTGCCGCTCTCAAACCTGGGAGGTGTCTGCTGTGGTCTCGGTGCTGGAAGCACAAATGAAACCCCTTTCTGTCTCATCAGACCGGCTTCTGCTCCCTTGGCTCTGTTCAGGGCATCAGTAAAATTATTCGGTCGCCCTGTGTTCACCAATGTGAAAATATCGGGGTTCAGGCCATTGATGAACTGATCAGCAGTAGCTTCTTCGCTGTCAGCCACATGTGGAGCAAATTTTAGCAAGGAGGAGAACTTTGACACGTACTCTTCTATGTTCATCTGTCCCTGCTTGAGGTTAGAAAACTCCGCCCCCTTGTCCTTCCGGTACGACACTGGAAAGAATCGTTGATAAAATTCAGTTCTAAATATATTCCAGGTGATAATCGTACCTCTATGCTCCATGGCTCTCTTTCTCGTGATCCACCAGTCCTTGGCAACGTCGTGTAACTGGTGTCCAATTAATTTCACCCTTTTATCATCTGTATACTTCAAGGATTCGAACAGCATCTGAATATCATCAAGCCAACTCTCACACTCTACAGCGTTCTTTGTGCCTTTCAAGATCGGCGGATGAAATGACTGAAATCGTTTCAGTAACGTTTCCATTGGAGTCGGTGTGACATCCATTGTAGGATTGGATGTACTTCCCTGTTCTGGTACTCGTCTTGGAGGCATATCTGAGAATCAAATAGATTAACAACAAATACCACAATTCTGTTTCAATCCACCTCTGATCATCTTACTGCTGATCTAGAATCAGTACTGATCCAATCTCAATAAAACATATTACTATATCAAATCAGATAAACAAGTAACATGTAATAAAGCAGTAAGACATGCTAGCATTCAAAAGCAGGAAAGAAAACCTCAATCTACCACGCTCACTAGCCTCTTCTATCTCAATCTAAAGGATCTATCGCTCTGATACCACCTGTTGTGGGGACCCAGACGCTAATCATCTTCTTTAATCGTGATTGGGACTAATTAATCAATTATAATAAAAAGGGTCTAAATTTTTTTTTTTTAAAAATGCGGAAGGTAATGGAATCAAACTCCTATACATATCAGTATAAAAGTATAACTCTGGTAAAATATAAAATCATACATATCTGGAGTTCAACAACTAACTATCAAGTGTTTAAACCCTATCTCGAGTCCAAGTCCGGAATCACCACTCTACTCTCGATCTGTCTTCACCTCTGTGACCCTGTACCTGTCCCACCTGTTGTCATGCACACATACAAACAAGACAACAGCCGGATAACTCCGGTGAGATATAAATATCCCAGTATAAACAATGTATTAAATGCAATCATATAAATATATAAAAGCATAAACAAACATCAAAACATGTATCTAGTCTGACTACATGAATCAATGACTCGTGATCTAATCTTATCTTATCTCAAATCTAGGGATCCCAATCTTATTTAGACTTTGGTATGCTGTATCGAGTGTCTGAGATAGACGTCGATCTACATCTAAGGCTCTTCGATACACCGTAAGTCTAGAGTCTTATCGGTTCTGAGAAAGACTCGGCGGTTCTGCCCTAGCTAGGCTGTCTGCCCTAGAATCGGACTCTGACTCTGTTCTAAGTCAATACATTAACATATCAATCTGATAATCTGCAAATATCAATGCAATAAGTAAAGTATGTGATTTAGGGAAACTCAAGTCAAACCTAACTCGAGTTGTGCAATCCCGAATCAACATTTATTAATACCTTTCTTGCTGTCGATCTGATACAATCAAAGTCTTGATTCAAAGTCTATCACTGTTCAATCTGGCAATGACAATACAAATATTCTGTATCAATATTCTATTCTCAATTCAATACTAAATTTGATCAATCTGAATTTAATTCAAATCAACGGCATAACGGCACAATCTCAATTACAAATCATAACCCATCTCTGATACAATACATAATCAATCAATAATCCAAATCTGTCCGATTTTCAATAAATATAATCAGAAAATCATTACAATTCCATAATCAGTCTGTTCTTCGATCTGACTTCGATTCTACGATGTCTAACATGTCCAGAACACCATATATGAATTATATCAAATTCCTACAACATCATATTTTCAAATGATACCAGAATTCAATAAAACTTACGTCCTATAGTAGCTGTCGACGAGAGGAGTATAGCATCGTGTCCGGATTCAAATTCTGATAAACGGTTGTGTCACAATCAAATTTTCTACAATATAATGAAGCTTAGGAATTTTAAAGATGGAGTTTCGGATTTTTGCTTCTGAATCTCGTGAAGAATGAAGGAAATTTCAATTTTATATATGCATGGTGTGACAAGTGTCCTCCAATCCATAATTACACTTTAAACCCTGAATTCTTCACTATTTTCAAATTGGCCCCCGCTCAATCTTTTAATTAGGATAAAACCGTGGAATCTAATTCATCATTCCAGAATTCGTAAATTAAATAATCTCGGATTAAAGCGATATAATCTCGGGCCTTACAAGCATGCTCCATCACATTTTTTGAATAAATCAAAATATCATCGATGAAGATAATCACGAAATCATCGAGATATTTCTGAAAGAATCGATTCATTAATCCCATGAATACTGATGGTGCATCGTCAAACCAAATGTCATGACAATAAATTCTTAGTGTCCATACCTGGTTCTGAATGATGTCTTTGAGATATCAGACTCCATGACTCTCAATTGATGGTATCCAGATCTCAGATCGATCTTGGAATACACAGATGAACCCTGCAACTGAACAAACAGATCATCAATACGAGGCAATGGATATTTATTCTTTACCGTTGCCTTGTTCAGTTGCCGGTAATCAATACAAAGTCTCATCGACCCGTCTTTCTTCCTCACGAACAGTACTGGAGCACCCCAAGGGGATACACTAGTTCTGATATACCCCTTGGCCAGTAAATCCTCCAACTGTTCTTTCAACTCTTTCAGCTCGATCGGTGCCATTTGGTATGGAGCTCTCGAAATCGGAACTGTTCCTGGCATCAATTCAATACTGAAATCGATCTCTCGCATCGGAGGCAATCCAGGAATCTCATCTGGAAAGACATCAGCAAACTCGCACACCACTGGCAAATCCGCCAATGATGGACTCGATTTCAGTAAATCAACTGAATAAACCAGGAATCCATCCGCTCCTTTCTACAACAATCGAGTCATATTCATGGCAGATATCAACGGAATTCGTACACGAGAACCCTTACCATAAAATTTCCACTCATCAGCCATCTCAGGTCTGAATCGGAACAATCGACTGTAGCCATGTACTTGGTTAACGTATCGATACCGATAATACAATCAAAATCAGATATCCCAAGCACAATACAGTCCAACTCAATCTCATGCCCATCATACTGCAGTATACTAGATTTAACATATTTCACTGACATCAAACCTAACCCTGACGGAAAAGAAACAGACAATACTGCAGACAATGACTCAATAGGCAAAGAATACATCATCAGGTGCATCAAATCGCTCAAATATAAATGTATGGGATGGACCAGTATCAATTAATACATATGTAGGAGAACCAGAAATAAAAAAGTTACCTGCCACGACATCATCAGGTGCATCATGTGCCTGCTCCTCAGTCAAAGCGAATAATCGGGCCTGCTGTCTAGGAGGCAGGCTCGCGGTCTGGCTTCCTCCTGGCCTCGGCTGTGACTGGGTAGGCGGTACTGGCTGGAAGGAATGAACGGCAGAAGATCGTCTTCCTGTCGAAGCCACTGATCCAGATGACTCAGCTGCCTGGGATCCCTGAGCACCTCTCTGTGGACATACTCGGGCAAAATGTCCATGCTGCCTGCAGATACGACAGGTGCCAAACACTCCTCGGCACTGCTCTGTGGAATGCTTCCCTCCACAGGTGCTACAGTAGGGTCCTGTATAACTCTGGCCCTGACAAGTCTGTCTAGAGCCACTCGAACTGGATGAACTACTTCCAGCTTTCTTGAATTTCTTCCCCTTAGCTTTCAGGAAGTCTTTCTTCCCACTAGTACTGTCGCTCTCAAATCGGGGAGCTGGTGGAGGCATCTGTGATCTCAGTGCTGAAGGCATAAACGAAGCCTCTCTCTGTCTCATCAGACCGGCTTCGGCTCCCCTGGCTCGGTTCAATGCATCCGTAAAGTTTTTTGGCCTCCCGGTATTCACCAAGGTAAAGATTTCAGGATTTAGGCCATGTATGAACTGATCCGCAACGGCCTCATCATGTTCAGCCACATGAGGAGCAAATCGGAGTAGAATAGGGAACTTGGCCACGTATTCCTCGATATTTAGTTGGCCCTGTCTCAAGTTGGCGAACTCGGCTCCCTTGTCCTTCCTATATGAAACTGGAAAGAACCGTTGATAAAATTCAGCCTTAAACACATTCCAGGTAATAGCCGTACCTCGTTGTTCCAACGCCTGTTTTGTCGTAATCCACCAGTTTTTGGCAACGTCATGCAATTCATGTCCGATCAGTTTCACCCTCTTCTCATCAGTATACTCCAAAGATTCGAAAATCATTTCAATATCGTCCAACCAACTCTCACATTCCACGGAATTCTCCGTACCCCTCAAATTCGGTGGATGGAATGACTGAAACCTTTTCAGCAATTTTTCCATAGGGGTAGCTGTCACATCCATGGGAGGATTTGAAGTACTACCATGTTCAGGTACTCTTCTCGGAGGCATATCTGTTAATCAAACAGATTAGTAACCCCAACTACCACATATCAGTTTCAATCTTCCTCGGATCATCTTACAGCTGATCCATTCCAAATAATACACAATACCATATCAAAATCAGATATTCAGGCAAACATGTATTAAAACAGGAATTCATGCTAGCAATCAAAAGCAGGTAAGAAAACCTCAATATACCCCGCTCACTAGCCTCTATCTCAGTCTAAAGGATCTATCGCTCTGATACCACCTGTTGTGGGGACCCGGACGCTAATCATGTTCTTAATCATCATTGTGACTAATTAATCAATTATAATAAACATGGTCAAATTTTTTTTTTATAAAGCGAAACGTAGTGACATAAAAATATATATACATCTCAGTATATAAAAGTACAAGTCCTATACCACATACATTTATTCAACTAAGGTTTAACATCTAATGTCAAGTGTCCAACCCTATCTCTAATCCAAGTCCGGAGCCTCCACTCTAATCACGATCTCTCTCTTCATCTTCGTGACCCTGAACCTGTCCCACCTATTGTCATGTACACATACAGACAAGACAACAGCCGGATAACTCTGGTGAGAATAAATCCCAGTATAAATCAACGAAACATGCAATCATATAAACAAATAACAAGCATGTAACATGTAACAACAAAATGTATCAAAATCTGAAACATAAATAATATCAAACTGTCGACAATACTCGTAGCTACACAATTTAGACTAGACTCAATCCTAGTCTAGGGATCCCGGTTTCGAGAAGTTGGCATTCCTATATCAACCAACAGTAATAGAAAAGACTCCAATTCTATCCACGTCGATAAGGTATCGATCACCAGAAATAGAAAAAGGTCTGATTCTATCCACACCGATATAATATCGATCACCAGTAATAGAAGAAACTCCAATTCTATCCACACTGATACGATATCGATAAACAGTAATAGAAGAAACCCAATTCTATCCACATCGATAGTCAATCCTCCGGTGACAGACTTTGGCTCTATCGCCAATATACTATCCTGTAACATCGTGCAACGTGCCCGTGGCGATCCCACCACTAACAGGCACTTCTGTTACAAGATTACTCGACTAATACATGTTGTCTATATATCGAGAGAACAAGTATATCAATCAAATACATGCAAATATCAAAGCAATAAAATAAAGTATGTGATTTAGGGAAACTCAAGTCCGAACTGACTCAAGTCGATCTCCCAATACCACATTGACTTATACCTTTCATTTGTAGTCACGGTCTGAAGCAATCTCAGTTCTGAACTCAAGACTGTCTTTGTAAATCTGGAAGGACATACCAGAAATACTAATATCAA
This sequence comes from Primulina eburnea, assembly GCF_022965805.1. Lineage (NCBI taxonomy): Eukaryota > Viridiplantae > Streptophyta > Magnoliopsida > Lamiales > Gesneriaceae > Primulina > Primulina eburnea. The sequence goes on along the minus strand of NC_133118.1, from coordinate 10,401,731 downwards.
TATTCCATTCTTAATTCAATACTGAATTTGGTTAATCTGGATTTAATTCAAAATAAATGGTATAACGGTACAATCTCAATATCTCCGTCAATACAACATCACCAGATAACAGTTACAATTCATAACCAATATCCAATAGAATCTATAATCCAGTTCCAATTCAAATCTGTCCAGTATAAATCAATATAACCTAAAAATTCATAAAAAATTACATAATCAGTCCGTTTCTCAATCTGACTTCGATTCTATGACGTCTAACATGTAAAAAACATCATATATGAATCCTATTCAATTCTGAAAATAGCATAATTTCAAAGCATGTCAAAATGTAGCAAAACATACGTCCAGTTGTAGCCTGCGTTGATATGAACACAGTACTGCAGTTAGATTCAAACTCCAACGGTTGGATTTCTCACAAGATCAATTTGAATTCACGAAATAAAAGCTTTTTCTCTGGAACCTTTCTCGGTTGGTTTTTGTTTCAATAATGGAGGAAATGTGTTGTTTTTATATATTTACTACCTGCATGTCCAAGGGAAAGACAAGTGTCCTCAAACCCAATAATTGCACTTTAGTCCCTCAACTTTTCACTATTTGCCAATCGGCCCCCGCTCAATCTTTTAATTCAATTTCAATCCTATGGAATTGTAAAACCATGGAATATGACTCAACATTCCAAAATTCATCAATTAAATAATCTCGGATTAAAATGATAAAATCTCTGGCCTTACAAGAACCGAGAGAGAGAACCTCAAGACTTCTTCATGCTTCATTTCTTTTAGAAATTAGATGGTGCAAGATTTAGCCATCCAAACTTCAATCCAAGCATAGATTATTGTTCCTCTTGACAAGGGCTTCAAAAGAGTATACTTTTGATATCTTTTCAGCATGATTTAGTTTCCATGTGTTGAAAGAATTATGATATGATAGTTATTATGTGTTCTTGACATGTTGGACATAGTATATTTGCAACCGGATCGAAGAACGCACACCGTATGTTATTGCTAGTATTTTCCAGCATGTACCGATCGAAGATATACAGATTTCAGAATATATATATATATGTTTTGATGAGGTTATGTGCTGATGTTATGGTTCTTAGATTGATTTTGTTGTGATTGAATTGATTGGTATCGCGAGATCACGCCGTTATGCCGTCGAATTGTATTCAGATTGAATATTGAGTCCTATATGTAGTGTTGTGGACTAGAAATTGATAGAATGCACTTTGATCATGCCATTTCAGATTTTATTGGCAACTTTGATAGCGAGATCACTTCGACTACGACAGATTGTACGACGAAAGGTATAATTCATGTGACTTTGGGGAGATATAAATCAAATGAGATTCAATTTGAGTTTCCCAACAAAATCACATACTAGAATAGTTGTTTATCTTTTGATATGATTATGATTTGTTTATAGATTTATATTCAAATCTTTTGATATGATTATGCATTTATAGATTTATATTCATGCATCTAAGATAGGAGAGTCATTGGCAGATTTGCCAAACTTCTAGATGTTCGGTGTATCGACGCATAGGAGTAGACTTCCTCCGATTGTAGACATTCGATACAAACATGACCGAAGTCTAGGAATAAGACGTACCGTCACCCCGATTGGGAGGGTAGGTGACAGACAGTGACGTCTTATTCACATCGGGATCCCTAGAATTAGAGTTGAGTCGAGACAAGACATGATTTGATTTGAATTGCAGGCTTATATAGATTGGTTTCATAGACTATGGAGCATATTGTTATTATTTTCATGCATGAATTATGATTATGTATTAGCATGCATACATGTTTTATACTAGGATTTGTTCTCACCGGAGTTTCCGGCTGTTGTTAGGTCTTTATGTGTGCATAACAACAGGTGGGGCAGGATCTGGGTTACGACAGAGATGAGATCGAGATAGCGTGGTGACTTCGGGCGCAGAAGATCACTAGTGGTTTCATATTAGACTTGTATTACTTGTAGATTGTAGTTTGTATTAAACACTAGTTTGTATGAATGTACTAGAACAAGACATGTATTATGTTTGTTGAAATAAAATATAGAACTATCTTGTGTTTGAGTTATATACATTTGAATTAATGTTAAAAAAACAAAATTTTGACCCGCATTTTTTTAAATAAAGATCCGATTAATCCCGAAAAGAACTGAGTTAGAGCTTGGGTCCCCACAATTCCCTTTTTCACAATTGAGACATTCAATTGCCTCTAATATACCACCAAGTATATCAATACATAATATGAATCAAATAGAAGGGAATAACATGTTAAAACCATTGAAACACAATACATATACTATCATGTGAGCACAAGGAATGAAATTTCACTTACAACCAATAGAACCCTTGAATATAACTCTTGGCACACAACCTACAACAATAAACCATATATTGTACCATCAACATCTCAATAATCATAAACCCATATCAATTAATCCATAAAACCAACACCATCAACAAACCCATGATTTCTCCCAAAACCAAAACCAATAATAAACTAAACCAAAAGCTTACTTTAGCTTCCTTGAACCCAAAATAACCTTGCTCTCAACACAAATAACCAACAAAAAGCTTGAATCAAAGAAAGGGAAGAAAGAAATGAAGAAACCCTAGCTCCCCTTGAGAGAAGAACCGATAGAAGTGGGAAGGAAATGAGGAAAATGAAGCCAAGTTATGTATTATATCACTTAAATCTCGAAAATACGCTTCTACTGTTCATCGACTGCAGGTGCGCTGCCTCTCCGACCGCGGGTGCGCTATGCTCTCATCCAAAAATCCACAATTGACGACCGCGGGTGCGCTCCATTAAAGACCGCGGGTGCGCTCTGGTCTCTGCCCTAACACCGCGGGTGCGCTACACCTTACACCGCAGGTGCGCTGAGGCTACTGGAAAACAACCGAAATTCTGAAGCATGAGACCGCGGGTTTTGTGCCTTACTGACCGCGGGTGCGGTCACCTCTGCAGTCAAAAACCAACTCTACGCAACAAAGATCGAATCGCAACACTGATACATTACAACTACACAACAACTAATAACAACAATACTATAAACCATAAATCACAACTGTAATGCCCGGAAAAATTAATCCTAGTAATCGGTAATTATTGATTTATAATTTGATATGACTATGGAAGAATTAATCGAGACCCGAAATAAGATTTTATTTTAGGGGTGTAAGTTTCGGACAGAACCAGTGGCGCCCGAGCGGTAAGAAATGACCGCCCGAGCGCCAAAGTTCCATAAAGTTATGTCTCGGGCAGAAGAGTTGGCGCCCGGGCGGTAGTTTTTGACCGCCCGAGCGCCAAGGGACCATATCGATTGTGTCGAGCAGAAAGGACCGCGCCCGAGCGGTGCATTATTACCGCCCGAGCGCGAGGCATGCAAAGCGAAAATATGACGGGTGGCTTCAGCATGCACCGTAGGTATATATATATATATACATTACAAATTCTTCATTTCCTTCAGAATAAATAATAGAGAAAGGGTCAGAATATATGTGTTGAAAATCCTTACGCCTTTTCTGAGAAATCTGTCCGTCTGATTTTGAATCCGACTTCGGTATTGAGTTCCTAGCGACGTAAGCTACACTTTGACGTAAGTTTTGCTACGTTTTGACATGCTTTGAAATTATGCTATTGTCAGAATTTAATGGAACTCATATATGTTGTTCTTGACATAGTAGACATCATAGAATCGAAGTCAGATTAAGAAATAGACTGATTATGGAATTGTTATGATTTTATGTTTATAATCAGTTGATACCGGACAGATTTGGAGTATGGATTGATTATAGATTGTATTGGATATGAGTTATGGATTGTAACTATTATCTGGTAAATTGGTATAGACGGGGATATTGGAATTGTACCGTTATGCCGTTGATTTTGAATTAAATCAAGAATTATCAGATTGTTATTGATTGGAGTGGTATACTGATATGAAAGTATTGGTATTGTCATTACCAGACAGACTGTGAATTCAGGACTTCGACTGAGCAGGAAACCGAGACTGCAACGAAAGGTATAAGTCAATGTGGTATTGGGAGATGGACTTGAGTCGGGTTAGACTTAGGTTTCCCTAAATCACATACTTTATATTATTGCATGGATATTTGCATTGATTGATTAATATACTTGTGCTTTTGATATTAAATAACAGGTATTAGTTGAATTGTCTTGAGACACACCGTGCCGGATAGTGGTGGTATCACCACGGCACATTGCACGATGTCTCAAGATAGGATGCTAGCGATAGAGCTACAGTCCATGACGGATAGGTCAGGACACTGGATGTATGGTTATATCGAGTAATGGAATCCATTACGGAATTCGATATAGGAACACCATATTTGGTTATATCGAGTAAAGGGGTTGGAATTCTTTTATTACGGAATTCGATATAGGAATACCGGGGCACTGGTTATATCGAGTAATAGAAATTATGGTTCCATCCTTTACGGAATTCGATATAGGAATACCACATCTGGAAACCGGGATCCCTAGACTAGGATTGAGTCTAGTCTTAAATGATGTAGCTACGAGTATTGTCGATTATTGTTTATGTTTCGGAGTATGATACATATTCATGTTACCTGATTACATGCTTTATATTGTTTATATGATTGCATGTTTCATTGATTTATACTGGGGATTATATTCTCACCGGTATATCCGGCTGTTGTCTTGTCTGTATGTGTACTTGACAACAGGTGGGACAGGTCCAGGGTCAAGGAGATGAAGAACTAGATCGTGATTAGAGTGGTGGCACCGGACTTGGACTAGATGTAGGGTTAAACACTTGACTTTAGTTTTAAACCCTAGTTTGAATAAATGTTGTAATACAGGATTTGTATTTTATATACTGATATGTATTTATGTTGTATGTCACTACGTTCCGCATTTTAAAAAAAAAAATTAGACCCTGTTTTCTAATTGATTAATTAGTCCCAATGATGATTAAGAACTTGATTAGCGTCCGGGTCCCCACAACAGGTGGTATCAGAGCGATAGATCCTTGAGATTGAGATAGGAGCTAGTGAGCGGGGTAGAATGAGATTTTCTTTCCTTGCTTTTGATTGCTAGCATGTTTACTGCTTTAATACATGTTACCTGACTTATCTGCTATTGATATGGTATTGTGTATTATGGGAATGGATCAGCTGTAAGATGATCCAGGGAGGCTTGAAACAGGATTACTGTTGGGATTGCTAACCCTTTTGAATTCAGATATGCCTCCGAGGAGAATGCCAGAGCAGGGGAGTACCTCGAATCCTCCCATGGATGTGACACCTACAGCAATGGAGAAATTGCTGAAACGGTTTCAGTCATTTCACCCACCGACTTTGAAAGGAACGGAGAACTCCGTGGATTGTGAAAGTTGGTTGGACGACATTGAATCACTGTTTGACTCTTTGGAGTATACTGAGGAAAAGAGGGCGAAACTGATAATACACCAGTTGCATGACGTTGCTAAACACTGGTGGATCACGACAAAAAGGGCATTGGAACAGCGAGGTATGGCCGTTACCTGGAATGTATTTAAGACTGAATTCTATCTGCGGTTCTTTCCAGTTTCTTATAGGAAGGACAAGGGAGCCGAGTTTGCAAACCTGAAACAAGGCCAGTTGAACATTGAAGATTATGTGGCTAAGTTTTCGACATTGCTTCGATTTGCTCCCCACGTAGCTGAACATGATGAGGCCGTAGCAGACCAATTCATAAATGGCCTAAATCCTGAGATTTTTACGCTGGTGAATACTGGGAGGCCCAACAATTTCACCGATGCCCTGAATAGAGCCAAGGGAGCCGAGGCAGGCCTGATGAGGCAGAAAGAGGCTTCGTTTGTGCCTTCAGCCCCGAGCTCGCAGATGCCTCCACCATTTCCTCGACTTGAGAGCGGCAGTGGAAGTGGGAAGAAAGACTTCTTGAAAGCTAAAGGGAAGAAATTCAAGAAAGCTGGAACTAGCTCGTCCAGTTCGAGTGGCTCTAGACAGACTGGTCAGGGCCAGAGCTATACAGGACCTTACTGTGGTACTTGTGGAGGGAGGCATTCCACAGATCAGTGCCGAGGAGTGACTGGCAGCTGTCGTAATTGTGGACAGCAAGGACACTTTGCTCGAGTGTGTCCCCAGAGGGGTGCCCAGGGATCGCAGGCAGCTGAGTCATCTGGATCAGCGACTCAGACCGGTAGGCGACCATCTGCCGTGTATACTTTTCAGCCAGTACCGTTTACTCTGTCACAGCAGAGGCCAGGAGGGGGCCAGACCGCGAGCCAGCCTCCTAGACAGCAGGCCCGATTGTTTGCTTTGACTGAGGAGCAAGCTCAGGATGCACCTGATGATGTAGTTGCAGGTAACTGTTTTATTTCTGGTTATCCTGCTTACGTATTGATTGATACTGGTGCATCACATACTTTTATGTCTGAGCGATTTGCTTTAATGCATTCATTGCCTGTTGAGTCCTTAGCTACTGTAGTATCTGTCACGTCTCCGTTAGGAACAGGTTTGATATCGGTGAAATCTGTTAAATCGTGTATACTGCAGTACGATGGGCATACGATTGATTTAGACTGTATTGTGCTTGGTTTATCTGATTTTGATTGCATTATCGGTATCGATATGTTGGCCAAGTACCGAGCTACAGTCGATTGTTTCCACAAGATTGTTCGATTCAGACCTGAAATGGCAGAGGAGTGGAAATTTTACGGTAAGGGTTCTAGAGCTCGAATTCCTTTGATATCTGCTATGAATATGACTCGATTATTGCAGAAAGGAGCGGATGGATTCCTGGTATATTCAGTTGATTTACTGAAAAAGAGCCCATCATTGGCGGACTTGCCAGTGGTGTGCGAATTTGCTGATGTCTTTCCAGACGAGATTCCTGGATTGCCTCCGATTCGAGAGATAGATTTCAGCATTGAGTTAATGCCAGGAACAGTTCCGATTTCGAGAGCACCTTACCGGATGGCACCGATTGAGTTGAAAGAGTTGAAAGAACAGTTGGAGGATTTACTGGCCAAGGGATATATCAGACCGAGTGTATCTCCTTGGGGTGCTCCAGTACTGTTCGTGAGGAAGAAAGACGGGTCGATGAGACTTTGTATCGACTACCGGCAGCTGAACAAGGCAACGGTAAAGAATAAATATCCATTGCCTCGTATTGATGATCTATTTGATCAGTTGCAGGGTTCATCGGTGTATTCCAAGATCGATTTGAGATCTGGATACCATCAATTGAGAGTCAGGGACTCTGATATCTCAAAGACAGCATTCAGAACGAGGTATGGACACTATGAATTTATTGTCATGCCTTTTGGTTTGACGAATGCACCAGCGGTATTTATGGGATTGATGAACCGCGTCTTTCAGAAATACTTGGATGATTTTGTGATCATATTCATTGATGATATATTGATTTATTCAAAGAATATGATTGAGCATGCTAATCATCTGAGGACTGTATTGAGAATTCTGAGAACTGAGAAGCTGTATGCTAAATTGTCAAAATGCGAGTTTTGGCTGAAACAGGTTGTGTTTTTGGGTCACATTATATCGGGAGACGGTATATCAGTTGATCCCAGTAAGGTTGAGGCAGTGATTTCTTGGCCAAGACCGACATCTGTACCCGAGATTCGCAGTTTTATGGGTTTGGCAGGATATTATCGTCGATTTATCCAAGATTTTTCGAGTATTGCCAAACCGATTACACAGTTGACTCAGAAGAATGCTCCGTTTAATTGGTCTGAGGAATGTGAGACCAGTTTTCTTGAGTTAAAGAAGAGATTGACCAGTGCGCCTGTGTTGACGATTCCTTCAGGTACTGGTGGATTTGTTGTTTATTGTGATGCATCTCACCGAGGATTGGGTTGTGTTTTGATACAGAAAGGGCATGTCATTGCTTATGCCTCGAGACAGCTGAAACCACATGAATCTCGTTACCCAATTCATGATCTTGAATTGGCAGCCATAGTCTTTGCATTGAAAATATGGCGACATTACCTGTACGGTGAGAAATTCGAAATATATTCTGATCATAAAAGCTTGAAATATCTGTTTTCACAATCTGAATTGAATATGAGACAGCGGAGATGGCTGGATTTACTGAAAGACTTTGATTGTGAGATTAAATACTATCCAGGGAAATCCAACGCAGCAGCAGATGCGCTGAGTCGAAAGGTATGTGCACTATCCTTATCGACGATAGGTGTTTCGAATTTGATTGAAGACTGCTGTTTGTCTGGATTAGTATTTGAGACAGATCAGAGACCAATGAGATTATATACTATTCAAGCGGAACCAGAGCTGATTTTGGAAATTAAAGCGGCTCAAAGAATTGATCAGAATGTGCAGAAGTCGATTGCCTTGGTCAAAGCTGGACATCGGTCGGAATACCAGGTTAAAAATGATATTTTGTATGTGAATAATCGTCTTGTTGTGCCAAATGTTTCGGAATTGAGACAGCGAATACTGACAGAAGCGCACAACAGTCGATTTAGCATTCATCCTGGTGGCAGGAAAATGTATAATGATTTGAAGACACAATATTGGTGGAAACAAATGAAAGCAGACATTGCTACATTTGTATCAAAGTGTCTGAATTGCCAACAGGTGAAGGCTGAACGAAAGAAACCAGGAGGATTGTTACAGAGTTTGTCCATTCCTGAATGGAAATGGGATCACATTTCCATGGATTTTGTGACACAGTTGCCGAGATCCTCCCGAGGTTGTGATGCGATTTGGGTTGTGATTGATCGATTGACCAAATCTGCATGTTTTATTCCATACAAGATGACGTATAGATACGATCAGATGGCCGATATCTACGTCAAGGAAGTTGTCAGACTGCACGGAGTGCCGAAGTCGATTGTTTCAGACCGTGATCCTCGGTTTACTTCGCACTTCTGGCAGAGTTTGCAGCAAGCTCTCGGTACGAAGTTGCATTTGAGTACCGCATATCATCCACAGACTGATGGACAATCAGAACGTACGATCCAGACATTGGAAGATATGCTGAGAGCTGTAGTGCTTGATTTCAGTACTAATTGGCAAGATGCATTGCCACTGTGTGAATTTTCGTACAACAATAGCTATCAAACAAGTATTGAGATGGCACCATTTGAAGCGTTGTACGGAAAGAAATGTCGATCGCCTCTTTACTGGGATGATATCTCTGAAGTTCCTGAGACTGGACCTGACATGATCAGAGATATGAATGAAAAAGTAAAGTTGATTCAGAAGAAAATGAGGGCAGCTCAGGACCGCCAAGCCAAATATGCCAACCTCAGACGACGACCGTTGGTATTTGAGGCTGGAGACCGAGTATTCCTGAAGATTTCTCCTTTCAGAGGTGTTGTCCGATTCGGCAAGAAAGAGAAATTGTCTCCAAGATATGTGGGTCCTTATGAGATTCTCGAAAAGATAGGAGATCGTGCCTATCGACTTGCATTGCCGCCTTCATTATCTGGAATACATGATGTTTTTCATGTATCTATGCTGCGGAAATATCTCCCCGATGATTCTCACGTGATTCAGCTAGACGAGACCGAGCTGGATGAGACATTGAGTTATGTCGAGAAACCAATCAGGATTATTGATCGTAAAGAAAAACAGCTCAGAACAAAGACAATTCCTCTTGTGAAAGTTCAATGGACTCGTCATGGCGTTGAAGAAGCTACTTGGGAGACTGAATCTGACATGAGACAGGAATTCCCAGCATTGTTTCACTGATGTAAATACGTACTCGATTGTAATTACATTTCTTCATAATGATATGAGTTGATTGCCTGTGATTTCGAGGACGAAATCGTATCTTAGAGGGGGAGAAATGTAATGCCCGGAAAAATTAATCCTAGTAATCGGTAATTATTGATTTATAATTTGATATGACTATGGAAGAATTAATCGAGACCCGAAATAAGATTTTATTTTAGGGGTGTAAGTTTCGGACAGAACCAGTGGCGCCCGAGCGGTAAGAAATGACCGCCCGAGCGCCAAAGTTCCATAAAGTTATGTCTCGGGCAGAAGAGTTGGCGCCCGGGCGGTAGTTTTTGACCGCCCGAGCGCCAAGGGACCATATCGATTGTGTCGAGCAGAAAGGACCGCGCCCGAGCGGTGCATTATTACCGCCCGAGCGCGAGGCATGCAAAGCGAAAATATGACGGGTGGCTTCAGCATGCACCGTAGGTATATATATATATATATACATTACAAATTCTTCATTTCCTTCAGAATAAATAATAGAGAAAGGGTCAGAATATATGTGTTGAAAATCCTTACGCCTTTTCTGAGAAATCTGTCCGTCTGATTTTGAATCCGACTTCGGTATTGAGTTCCTAGCGACGTAAGCTACACTTTGACGTAAGTTTTGCTACGTTTTGACATGCTTTGAAATTATGCTATTGTCAGAATTTAATGGAACTCATATATGTTGTTCTTGACATAGTAGACATCATAGAATCGAAGTCAGATTAAGAAATAGACTGATTATGGAATTGTTATGATTTTATGTTTATAATCAGTTGATACCGGACAGATTTGGAGTATGGATTGATTATAGATTGTATTGGATATGAGTTATGGATTGTAACTATTATCTGGTAAATTGGTATAGACGGGGATATTGGAATTGTACCGTTATGCCGTTGATTTTGAATTAAATCAAGAATTATCAGATTGTTATTGATTGGAGTGGTATACTGATATGAAAGTATTGGTATTGTCATTACCAGACAGACTGTGAATTCAGGACTTCGACTGAGCAGGAAACCGAGACTGCAACGAAAGGTATAAGTCAATGTGGTATTGGGAGATGGACTTGAGTCGGGTTAGACTTAGGTTTCCCTAAATCACATACTTTATATTATTGCATGGATATTTGCATTGATTGATTAATATACTTGTGCTTTTGATATTAAATAACAGGTATTAGTTGAATTGTCTTGAGACACACCGTGCCGGATAGTGGTGGTATCACCACGGCACATTGCACGATGTCTCAAGATAGGATGCTAGCGATAGAGCTACAGTCCATGACGGATAGGTCAGGACACTGGATGTATGGTTATATCGAGTAATGGAATCCATTACGGAATTCGATATAGGAACACCATATTTGGTTATATCGAGTAAAGGGGTTGGAATTCTTTTATTACGGAATTCGATATAGGAATACCGGGGCACTGGTTATATCGAGTAATAGAAATTATGGTTCCATCCTTTACGGAATTCGATATAGGAATACCACATCTGGAAACCGGGATCCCTAGACTAGGATTGAGTCTAGTCTTAAATGATGTAGCTACGAGTATTGTCGATTATTGTTTATGTTTCGGAGTATGATACATATTCATGTTACCTGATTACATGCTTTATATTGTTTATATGATTGCATGTTTCATTGATTTATACTGGGGATTATATTCTCACCGGTATATCCGGCTGTTGTCTTGTCTGTATGTGTACTTGACAACAGGTGGGACAGGTCCAGGGTCAAGGAGATGAAGAACTAGATCGTGATTAGAGTGGTGGCACCGGACTTGGACTAGATGTAGGGTTAAACACTTGACTTTAGTTTTAAACCCTAGTTTGAATAAATGTTGTAATACAGGATTTGTATTTTATATACTGATATGTATTTATGTTGTATGTCACTACGTTCCGCATTTTAAAAAAAAAAATTAGACCCTGTTTTCTAATTGATTAATTAGTCCCAATGATGATTAAGAACTTGATTAGCGTCCGGGTCCCCACAACAACTCTTAACATCATAACTATACTTAAACTCAACCAAATAGTCGATAATCATACAAAATCTTAAACCATACCGTTCCCCAGGCTTGGCTATTACACGCTGCATGAAGCTCTCCGGTCTTGGAATAAATCCATATGTCATCGAGGAAAACAATGACAAAGCTATCCAAATACGGCTTGAACACCCGGTTCATAAGATCCATGAAGACTGAAGAAGCATTAGTCAGACCGAATGACATAACAAGAAATTCATAATGACCGTACCTGGTCCAAAACGCCGTCTTAGGGATATCAGACTCCCTAACCTTCAACTGATAATAGCAAGATCGCAGATCAATCTTCAAAAACATTGTAGCCCCCTGCAGTTGATCAAAAATTTGATCAAAAAGGTCATCTATTTGCGGCAACGGATATTTATTCTTGATCGTCACTTTGTTGATTTCTCTGTAGTCAATGCAAAGCCGCAAAGACCCATCTTTCTTCTTGATGAAAAGAGCCAGAGCTCCCCAAGGCGAAGAACTCGGCCGAATAAAACCTTTATCCAAAAGATCCTGCAACTGCGTCTTCAACTCTTTCATCTCTGTTGGGGCCATTCTGTAGGGAGCTTTGGAAATAGGAACCGTCCCGGGGACTAGATCAATCACAAACTCTACATCTCTGTCCGACGGTAAACCCGGAACATCATCCTCAAATACATCAGGGAACTCTATCACAACATCAATATCATCAATATTCAACTTCACAATTCTATCAATATCAACAATCGAAGTCAAAAACCCATCACAACCTCTAAACAACAACTTCTTAGCCTCAAGTGTAGTAGCCCGAATCCCAAATTGGGTAATTAACGGATTAATGGTGATTAAGAAGGTTTAATGTGTAATTTTGACCGTGGTCATGATCGGACGGACCGAAGATGGTTCGGAAGCACCGAAGTGTTCGGAAGGTCCGAAGTGAGTTCGGTGGATCCGAACATGAGGTGTCAAGAGTCGATGGACACGTGCATGTTCGGACGGTCCGAAGTGTATGATCGGAGGATCCGATCATGAGCTGTCAAGAGCTGATGGACACGTAAGAGTTCGGACGTTCCGAAGAGGGTTCGGACGATCCGAACATGGCCTATAAATAGTGGTCGGATTTCCTCATTTTGACTCGCCAATTCAGAGAGTTCCATAGCATTTTAGTCGTTTCTGACAGGTTCTAGTCGTGTTCCGAGATTTGGGCACTAGCGGGGAGCTGCTGGTCTTGTAGCAGAGCTGTGCTCTAGTTGGGAGCTAGCGGCATCAGCGGGCTAGCGACGGACGAAGGTTTGGAATTTTATCAGTATTTATCTCAGGATTATCTAGTTAAGTCTGGTAGATAAGTTTAGTGATGGTTTTCACTTGATGAATAGGCTTGGATTAGACCTGTTGTCTGGTTGTTCCAGTGGATTAGGATTGCTGTGATAGAGGTACGAAAGTACTATCCGAGATATCCTGGTTGAGTATACATTCATATATGTGTTGCATGATTATGTGGTGCATTGATATATGTCATTTGATGCATGCTATTATGTCACGTTTATTACTGCACGTTGCATTTCACGTCGAGCCGTATCTTCTTCGAGATAGCCTTTGCTGTTGAGCTGTATCTCTTTCGAGATAAGCTATATCTTGGGGCCGCTCAGCCCTGTCTTGTGGACGCATGGACACCGAGAGTACACAGTGGCCGACGGGTCGGGAGGGCTTCGGTGGTCCGGGACATTTTAGGTCCACGTCTGTCTTGTAGTGGATGCAGTGACCCAGAGGTTGGACCGCGCGGCACTATCCACTTGGCGCCTCTAGACTGAGCATTTTGAGATCCTTTGTGATTCCTGTTTCTTGACTACCCCGGTATCATGATCATAGCATGTGCATTTCATATAGGTCTGTATACTCATACTTTTGTACTGGGCGTTCTTATCGCTCACGTCCTCGGTTTTGTTTATTCTTGGACACCCCATTCCCACGGGGCAGGCCTCAGGTTGGACAGCTCAGGAGGTGCAGGAGGAGGACGTTGAGTAGCTGGTTGGTTTAGTTTATCGGTATTGTTTTGATTCGATATGGTTGTATTGGATATTTTATTTTGAGTTATTCTAGACTTCGATTGGATTGTATATTTATAGTTTGTTGACTATTTCCGCTGTTATCTCTGATTACTGTTATTAAGTAAAGTGCATGCTTAAGTTCTTGCTTAGTAGGTGATCCTGGAACGGGTCACTACATCAAGACATGAAATAAAAGGAAGGACCAGCGATGTACCTGCACTGGCGAGCAAACCTTCCTTATTAACATCATCTGCTAATTTCACCGTCTTGTCAACGCAATCAATCACTGCACGATAAGTCGATAGCCAATCCATGCCAAGTATAATATCAAACGCAACCATCGGAATAACAATCAAATCGACATAAACCACTCGCTCATCAATTTGAACAGAACACGCATACACAATAGACATCGGGCATAACACATCCCCAGAAGGCAATACAACATTAAACTGGAGGGGAAGAATAAAAGGAACTAAACCCGAAGATCTCAAAAATAGTTCAGACATAAAAAAATGAGTAGCACCTGTATCAATCAATGTCATAGCTGCTCTGCCTGAAATTAAAATAGTGCTAGAGATCACAGAAGAATCATGGTTTATACATTCCTTCGTCATGGTGAAGATGCGACCCTGCACCTTCTCTTTACTCGAACCTCTCGGACAATCCTTGGCAATATGGCCTGCAGTACCACATCGATAGCAAGTGTGAGTACCGAATCTGCACTCTCCCCTATGATGCATGTTGCACTTGGGACACAATGGCTTCTCTAGATCAAATGGAACTGCCGGTGCTTTAGAACTCGGCTCTACCTTTCCTTTCCCCTTAAAACTGCCTTTGCATCTTTGGCTCGAACCTTGACCTCTTTGAGCAATAGCCTGTTGCCTCGCCTGTCTCTCTCTGGCAATATCTTTCTCATCTTGCTCGGCTAAAAAGGCTTTAGCCACAATCTCTTTATATGTCACCGCCTTAGACATATTGATGTCCCTTCTGATCTCTGCTCGAAGGCCTCTAATGAAGTGAGCACCCATGTCTTTGTCATTGGAGGCAATATATGGGGCAAACAGACAGCCCTCCTCGAACTTCAAAATGTACTCGTCGACATTCATACCTCCTTGATGTAGCTCTAAAAATTCAGTCACCTTCCTAGCTCGAAGTGCATCAGGGAAGTACTTGTCATAGAAAAGATCCGTGAAATATTGCCACTCCATTGCCGGAACATCAACACCTACCTTGGTAGCATTCCACCAATTACGTGCAGCTTTGACTAACATGAATACTGCACAACCAACTCTGTCCTTGTCTTCATAATTGAGATGATCAAAAATCACCTCAAGTGCTTTGATCCACTCTACAACCACCAATGGATCAGTGCTTCCTGCAAACTCAGGCGGATCCATTCTTTTGAAAGCAGTAAATATCCCATCGGTTTCAGCTACCTGAGCCACTTGGCCTCTACCTTGACCTTGCAAACGGATCAACTGCTGAATCTACTCACTATGGACCTTGGCTTGCTCTTTCAATAACTTTCCGAACTCGTCGACAACTCTCGATGAGGAGCTATCCTCACCCTTTGAAGCTTTTCTCTTACAAGGCATTAACTCCTACAATGTGCTCACATAATACATATCAACTGATAACAATAAATAGAAGAAGAAGACATACCCGGACTGCTGAAAGTAGACGAATTCATATGTATTGGTCCGAAGAACGGTGCTCTGATACCACTGAATGTAACACCTCTGACCGATTTTATAAAATAACACAGCGGAAATTAAAAATTTTACTTGAAGGGAGGAAGGATTTAAAAATTTCTTGACATAAAATATTTTCAATGTAGACAATCAAAAGTATATACATGATCAATAAAGTGTGGCAACAAAATACAAAATATCATTTTTGATCATGTCAAAATGCTAGCAAAATATCTTTCCTCCTTCCATCTTGGTATGCATATGACCCCGGCTCCAATCAACGTCCCGGCTCGTCGCTCTTATCTGCATCACATGAAACAACTGAAATGAGTATAAAACTCAGTAAGTGGAACTCTTACATAACAATCTATACATATCATACTCTGAAAAACATGGCTTTGAAATCATTAAATACCATCTAACTCTTGAAACATGAATAACATAATATAACTTAACAATAACGATGGTATTTCTCTTTTCTCTGTTGGATTGATATCTAAATAGTATCTCTGTCTCTGTACCTATATGCCATCGATATAAATCGATAATCTTTTGGGATATAAGCCTATGGTCGTTGATCAACTAATTGCATGCAATCTCTGACTATGTATCTATCAATCCAATAAATCATTTGAACTCTCTTTTGGGCATTAAATCAAACACTTTGCATACTCTTTTCTTTTGTATTCCCTTTTACACAATTGAGACATATAAAAGCCTCTAATATACAAAAAAGTGTATTTATACATAATATGAATCAAATGGAAGGGAATAGCATGTTAAAACCATTGAAACACCATACATATATTATCATGTGAGCACAAGGAAATGAATTCCACTTACTACACTTGGAGCACTTGATTCTAAACTCTTGGTTGAATTCCTACAATAATAAACCATGTATTGAACAATCAATAACTTAATAATCACAAACCCATACCATAAACCCATAAAACTAACACAATCAAACATCCCATGATTTCTCAACATCATAATCCATATAATAACCAAACTCACAAGCTTACCTTAGCTCCTTAAACTCAAAAGAACCTTGTTCTCACTTCAAATACCCAACAAGATGCTTGAATCAAAGGTACCAAATATAAGAAATTGAGAACCCTAGGTCTCCTTGGAGCTGAAGAATCGAGAAGTGAGGAGATAAATGATAGAAAAGTGAACCAACTCTTCTATTTAATCACTTAAAACCGAAAACACGATTTTACTGTTCACGCACCGCGGGTGCGCTACCCCTTGAACCGCGGGTGCGCTAGGCAATCTGAACCACATCCAAAAATCTGAAAGTGACGACCGCGGGTGCGCTGCATTTCCTACCGCAGGTGCGGTGGTAGAGTCGGACATCCTGTGATAAATTAATAAATTTATGGAAAGAATAATTAGTGATTAGCATATATTAAAAGAATTATAAATTTTTTTTTCTAAGTAACCTATCCTAGCCTGATGCGGCTCTGATACCACCTCTGTGGCACCCTGTCTTGAAACTAGACTTCAAGGGATGCCACATTCCCTAATAATACCTCATAAGAGAATTCTGTCTCTTTAGAAGTATCACAGGCAGAAATAAAAACTATTAAAGAACTTTATTAGTGGAAGCGAAACGTACAAGTACTAGTAAATTACGATAAATTTTTACATGTCTAAACTAACATAGATGGTAAGAGTGACAATAAAGTAAACATTTCAGACAAACTGACTCATAGACTAAATGACTTATTATGCCTTCCAGCAATTTATTCCAGACAACAACTGGCGGATCATACATCGACATTTCTTTCTTTATCCAAATCCTGGTTACCTGGATTTGGAAATTATAATAGATAAAGAAAAATAGAGATGTTAAGTCTTTAAGAACTTAGTGAGAATTATATAAAGGTAAATATGATACTCAAATTCGAAACAATGATACAATAGACAAAAGGATCAACATCCGGTCATATGAGTACACAAAAATAAGGGTTAGTAATGAATAACGAGTCATGTGAACTAATATATCTGGACCAAAGTCACGTTGTTCAATGGACTCAATCTCCAGACCAAAGTCCGTTGTCCAGGGCTCTGTTTTGGTCAATCACCTTATCATTCAGTCATTCATTCATGTATTCGATGATTAACCAAAACTTCATTCATTGGAAGCTTGATAAGAATCACATCTAGTATGATGATATTACAATGAGAATATTACATTGAAGCATTCAATCATTTCGGAAAGGTAATACCGGCATGAATAAGGAGTCAGTAAGATAGAAAAGGACATTCAGGATGGGGCATATTTCATATGCATCAACTCGATTCAAAGATACAAAATTTATGCACAGGCGTAAGAAATCAATAATCCGTAGTGAATATCGTTAAAGAATATAATATATCATATCATAATTTACAGGCCAAATGAAAAAGGCTATATGGCAACAACGATAAAAACAATTTCCTCACCTTGAGACTTACTATAGATGAGAGTGAGAGTTCCAAGTTTAAGTCAATCCTATTGACCAATGTGATTATCATTAGTATAGTAAACACTTTTGATATAGATTATCCCTAAATTTTTACCAAAATAAAGAATATAACTTTATAAACTTTATTTATTCACTAAAAGTTCATAAAAAAAATTATTTTATTTATTTATTATTTCTTTGTTAAAATTATTTTCTAATAGTCAAAACTATCTTTAAAATTTACAATAATTAATATTTGACTTAAAAAATTACAATATTTCCTATTACAACTTTTATTATAATATTAATTGAAAACAATTCAAAATAGGTAATATTTGAAATTATTTTATAATTAATCGATATATATAACATTTAATATATAATTTACAAAAATCATAATAAATAACAGGTGAGTCGAAAAATTATAAAACTTTATAGCTACTTCCAATGATATATTTTTCAAGTATTGAAGGCTATGAATATTTATCGAAAGGTTTATATGATCATATAGATAGTATATTATATCCGAAAATCATAGTATTTCCCTTTAAAAATTCACTGTAAATGCAATACTCATCCAAAATTTACGAAACTTGTACAGTAGCCTAGAATAATATAGAGCATGCTTCGAAAAATTCGTTTTTCGTTTTCGCCGGCGCGTGTGTTCCCGAGGCGCGTGGCCAGCTTCCGGCCACCACACGCGGCCACACATTTTCCAGCAAACGTAAAATACGATTTCCTACAACTCTTATGTTATAAGTTTTCTGAAATTCCCAGCCGAAACGTGCCAGAAAAGGAAAAACTAGTAAAACTCACACCCCGACTTCGGCGGCCGGAAAACACTATTTCCAAGGCCGTGGGAAACCAAAGACATTAATGAGAATTATGACATACAATGAACAACTTTCGTGTTTAAACTAAGGTGAAATACGGTCAGCAAAGTTACGAAAATTGGGAGTGAAAACAGTACCTGAAAAACGAGTTTTCCGACACTATTCCCTTCCCGGACAGTAGCGCTTTCTGAATTTTAACGAAAAATCGGATGATGATTTTTCGACACCTCTTTTTGTGGTATATTTTTGGGTAAGTGGAGAGTGTTGTGGAATTTTTATAGAATATTTGGAAGGGTTTTGGGTATATAAAGATATTTTTGGCCATTTTTCTCTACTTTTTGAGCTATAAACTCTCACCACTCCACCCTATACTAGACCAACTCCTTAAACTCAAAAATTCAGGCTGAGAACTCTTGAAATTTCTGAAGTGAAGGGTGCATTTTATAGGCAATGATCAAGCCTTATCTCCAATCTATGATGAACAAATCTCGATCACCGGTTGAGCAAGAAGGGAGGTAGTGTGTTGGTTAAGCAACTATGATAATAGTATGTAGGTATGTATGCATGTATGAATGTGTATATATAAATATAATATATTAGTTATTTCATTCATTTATATATATATATATATATATATATATATATATATATATATATATATATTTAAAATATAATAATTAATAAATTTTAGTAATAAAATATAATATATGCAAATACCATTTAAGTTATGGGGTGCTACAAAGAGGCTCAAGGACATTGTCTCAAAAGACTCTGGAATATATTTAACTTAAAGAAGTATTTTACTTGAAAGATGTAACTATTTGTTTGAAAATATAATAAAAGAGTTGTTCTTGTCAGAAAATGTATGAGTAAGAATTCTATATATAAACCCGGGAGGAACGAAGCCCAGGTTAATTAAGCCCAAGGCACTACACCCTGGCTCGAGGAACCATACCTCGACCATTATAAGCCCAGGGCACTACACCCTGGCTCGAGGCACCACACTTCGGCCATTCACAAGCCCCGGGACATGATCCCCAGCCTAGGGTTCTGCACTTTGGTTATTCATACTATACAAGGATTATTATTCTGTTACAATCAATTCTATGAACCGAATGTTGAGGAATTAACAAGCCAAAATTAAAGAATAAGGAAAGAAAGGGAATTTCATTAATAAAGAGGCCCGAGGGCTCGAGTTACAAAGGGAGAGAGATTACAATTTCTAATCTATGTCTACATCATCAGACCCTGGCTCATCTTCCTCTTTAGTGTCCTTCTTCCCTTCCTCGGCATCCTGGGGGAGTGATGCTATTGCTCAGTAAAAATCAGGGAATACCTTCCTATCCGCAGGTATAAGCCCGGCCTCTTTAAACTGATTCCGACATTTGTAAAATCCGGTCTTAAATAAAGGATAGGTGCGATCTTCGACTGCTGCCGAAATTCCGGGGAAGAGATGAAGGAGGCATGCAATTGAGACCTGTCTTGTTTAGCCTCAGCTAGGGCCTTCTCAGCAGCTTCTGCCCGGGACATCTGCTCTTCCATGCCATCCATCAGGGATCTATTCTTGGCTTCAGAGAGGGAAAAGTATCCATGAAGAGCCTCCTCCCTGATGAGGCTTTCATTAAGGTCATCCCGGGCTTTGGCCAGAGCTGCTTGGGCCGACTCCAAGGAAGCATGAAGAGTGGCCATTTCCTCTTCATGAAGTCTCTTAATCCGAACAAGCTCTCCTTGAAGCTGATCATGTAGTTCTTGACCAACCCGGACTTGTGGACCTTTCTTAATAACCACTGCAGCCACCTTCTCAAAAGCCGAGATCATCAACTAAGCAGCCTGTGCAAAAGAAGTAAAAAAAAAAGAAGAAGAATGAGGAGGGGGGAGGAAAGAATAAAGAGGAAACATACAGATAAGAACCTGTTCGAGCCTTCTAGGAATCTGGCACCAGGCCGAGAACTTTTCAAAAAGGCCTCCTCAGCAGGAATGAGCATCTGCTTGAGGAGTTGTATGCCGGTTGAAGTAGTCCCCTCCAAAAAGATGTTAGCTCGGGTAGGCTGCTCAGTTTGAAGGGGCTCTTGGAGTGGCTCATTAGTGAGTTGTTGGCGGGGAGGAGTTGATTGGTGCGCTGGAGGTGCTCTGCCCCCCTTCTTGGATCTCCTCGGGCAGGATCAGTTTCGGGCCTGTTATAGCCTTTCGCTTCCTCTGCCTAAGAGGAATCTGATCTTCATCCTCCTCCACTACTTCAGTCTCCACCCAGAGGCCAATCCCCTCTTGATTTGACAGAGTGGTTTCTTGGGCAGATTCAGTTCTCTGGGCCACCTCCTCGGCCTATTTCGTTTTCTGCTCAGCAGCAGCTTTCCTGGCTGCCAATTTCCTTTCTAGGGCCGCCCTTTCATCCGCCCGTTTCTTTTCAAAGGCCTCTTGCATCTTTGAGTTGTCTACACAATATGAGAAAATAGAGTTGGTACAGAATAATAAATAAAATGGAATAAAATACAAAGACGGGGAGAACGAGAATTATCGGGTTGAGCGTCCGAGTCGGCCACCACATCAATTACCCGGTCAGTCGGGTCTTCAGCCCGAGCACTCAACCCTGTAGGCCACAAGATTCTCATTGGAGATGAGGGTGGAGGAGGAGTACTTTTGACCATTTACCAAGTCTTGGCTTCGAATGTAAAATTGCTCAAATTTGTAAGCCCGGGGAAGGGCAGGTTGAGGGGGAAGAGAAGGGAGAAATCCGGTCAGACAAGAGAGAGGGGCCGGGAGTTGAATATAGAAATATCTTCATTTCCATCCCTTCTGGGAAGAAGGGATGTCATCAAGGAATGGGCATTCAACCTGGTAGACAGGGAGAAAGCATTGTCGCCCAGTCTGCAAACAAAAAAATAATGAAGGACTAGGGGGTTGATGATAAGATTGTGCATTTTAAAAAGAACATAGGATGAGGCTAGATACGAAAGGAGTTCGGGTGGAGTTGGTTAATAAGTACACCAAAAAACTTGGCGACCTCGATGTAAAAAAAAGGAATGGGGAACCGGAGAACATTTCTAATTTGGTCCCGGAAGAAAGTTGTATAGCCGGAAAGAGAGCTATCTGCCCTATCGTTAGGGCCATGTATCATGATGGCGAAAGTAGAAGGAATTGAGCCCAGAACTCGGAGTTCCTTGTCTGCCCACGAGCGCAGGGTGCTGCTCATTGAGGAGAACCAAGGAACCCTAGAGGTCTAAGTAGAAAGGGGGTCAGAATCCCGGGCTTTGCCCTTACCTTTTTTTTTTTTTTTGAAACTCGGGAAGGGCTAGAAGAAGATGGTTTTGAAATGAGGGTTTAGATTGATGGGTTTTTGGTTTTTTAGAAGTATGGGTAGAAGGGCAATGACGAGGAGGCGAAGGAGATGAATCAGAGCGCAGCGCAGTGGACTCATAGCCAGATGAGCCTCACACATTGGCTCCTGATGTAGAAGTAGTTGAATCAGACATTTTCTAAATGATAAAAACTTACGAGTTTCTGAAGAGAGATGGTGGCTGGATGATTGTACGAAGGTTGAAGATCGCCGGAATCGGAAAGACTGATGTGCCGGAGAATTGAGAGGAAAATTTGCAAGGGTTTGGCCAAGGTTTTGAATTTGCAAGGTAATTTAGGAAAACTGGTGAAGTACTATATATAGAGGGAAGGAGTTAATCTCCATCGTTGATCTAGATCAGATCGGACGATTAGGATGCACCTAGGAAATTGTGCGGACATATGAAAGGACGCGCACAGATATTGAGGAGACATGATTAGTATTACCTCGGAATACGAAACGATTTTTTGGCGGTTTAAATGCTAAAGCATACATTATCGTGACATCAGCGTGACTACCCGAGAATACTAAACGACAAAATATTCAAAGTCCGGGAGATTTAAGGCCCCATCATCATATTCTACAAGCACAAGAGATTTAAGGCCCCGACATCTTATTCTAAAAATCTGGGAGATTTAATGCCCTGACATCTCATTTTAAAGACCAGGAGATTGAAGCTCCCGGCACCTCATCCCATCTCTGGGATATTTGAAGCCCCGATGCTTTTATGAATCAAATTTGATTAATTTTCTTTGGGAATCCAAGCAAGACTGATCGGGACAGGGCGTATGACTCTAGCCCAACTATTTAAGGGATTGGTGGTGATACCCCCATAAGAGCCCGGGTCATGAATGACCTGGGATATTAAATGGATTCCCAAAACATGGTCAATATGAAAAGTGTTTTCTTCAGCATCTGGGCAGGGAGATGCTCGGGCTCTACTCTCCGAGCAACCAGAAGCCCGAGCTCTCATGCAAGTGCCCGAGAACTTTCACACGTGCTACCTCGAGAATTGCACCACACTCGAGTGTATGGATATGGTCAATCTTATCTGTCAGAACAACATGTCTTTTGCGTGTCGAATAAGTCATCAGGAGGTATGGGCAGCCGAATTGAAATATTTAGTAGGTAGGCACTGAAAACAATGTACCTACCATTTTTTCTCCTATAAATAGCAAGTATATTTCTCATTTAAGGATTCTGAAATCTTTGAACTCTCAAGTGGATACATATATTCTCACATATATTGCTTGTGTTCTTCATTCTTCAACCTGCTGACTTTAGCATCGGAGTGGCCACGTCGGACACCCTTCCAGCGCCCATTTATGAGTTCCTTTCATTGTTTGCAGGTCACGATAGAAGCCATCTACTTTGCTCATTTCCTGAACAACATTATTTATCAGATCTGGTGGATTGCTCCGACTCCGCTCACCCGATTCACTCAGATTGCATCAGTACTTATTACCAAGTGGTTAAATAACTTATGACTTTCTAGAACACTCGGGACTTCACCATGGTAAACATCATACTAAACCCAACTCAAACCCCGAAACAATCTTGACAAGAAGTATGAAATTTCCCAAACATTGGAAGACACGGACCTCGCCTAGACCATAGTTCAACTTTCCCTATTCAAACTTCGTAATGTCTAATCTAACCCTCACTTAGCTTGGATAGAACGACGTAGTAGTACCCAAAAAAAACAATAGCACCTAAACTCAAAGCCTGAAGACGCCGGAACCAGCTCCGAGGCGCTGAAGAGCAGCACTGCAGCGCTAGACAGGTGCCTAAGCGCTACCCTGGAGCGCTGCCTGGTGCTAAGCTGCAGCACTCTTAGTGCAGCGTTACGGCTCTAGTTCTGCGTGAATTCAACCCAAAAAATCCATCTTCTACCCATTCCATTCCCTATGCCTTCTAATCCCACCAAACCCATTCCGACTCGAAACTAAACACCGAAAGATGACTGATCCCAACTCATGACACCACCAAAGCAGCAATGAACACTCGAAGATTCCCAATGAAGCCTGCAACAAACAAATCTCAAGAACACATTTTAAAATGCCACAGTTTGAGCAGTCCCACGAAATAATCATAACTCACTCGTTTCATGTCCAAAAATTACGAGTTTACACTCGAATCGAAGCTATCAAAAAGTATTACGTTTTATATATTGAACTTTTTTCCAGAAATTCGACTGAAAATTCACAGTACTCGAGATGACACGTTTTTTTGAGATCTAAGTTTTTGATCCAAAATCGTTTGAAACGTTTTTGCTCAAACTTTTGCACAACATACATGGATTTTTTTGCACAATAAACATCAAAACATATAATATGACAAGATCGATGCAAAAATAATTAAAATCTTAAAATCAGCTAATAAATTAAATTAGGATTTAAAAATGCTAAAAACTTAATAAATCATTTAAAATGAGACTTTCTTGACTTAAAATAAAATACCATATTTTAAAATTACCTAAATCGTCGTCAGTCTCTTTTCCTCGATCTCGCGTCGAATATTCGCCTTGAATGTAAAACTCAAGGAAAATCTTTTAACGTGCATCAAATAAACACAAATTATTTAAAATAATGCAAATTCATTGATCATCGTTAAAATCTTTTTAAACTTAAATAAATAATTTAACAATTTAGATAAATGCACGTGTTTTACGTGTACTGATTTTGGGCTCTACAATTCCTCTCCCATTAAAATAAATTTCGTCCTCGAAATTAAGTCTTACCAAACAGTTCCGGGTAGCGACTTCTCACATCTGCTTCGGCCTCCCAAGTGGCCTCATCCACTGATTGATTCAGCCACCGGACTTTGACCAGTTTGGTCACTTTGTTTCGAAGTCTCCGCTCTTTTCTGTCTAGGATTTGGACAGGTCTTTCCTCATACGACAGATCTGGAGCCAATTGCAACGGCTCAAAACTCAAAACATGCAAAGGGTTTTCTATATACTTCCATAGCTTCGAGACGTGGAATACTTTGTGTACTCCAGACAGATTCAGCTGTAGGGCTACACGATAAGCAAATTTCCCAACTCTATCAAGAATTTTGAATGGCCCAATAAATCTCGGACTCAATTTCCCTCTCCTCCCAAACCCCATAACACCCTTCATAGATGCTATCTTCACGAATACGTGATCTCCTACGGAAAATTTGAGATCTCTCCTTCTATTGTCAGCATAACTCTTTTGGCGACTCTGGTCGGTTTTCATCCTGTCTCGGTTCTTGACCACCATGTCTGCGGTCTGCTAAACAATCTCTGGGCCAAGTTCTAATCTCTCACTGATTTCATCCCGATGAATCGACGATCTGCACTTCCTTCCTATAGATGATTGGAAACTTTTCTTGTTGGTAAACTCCACTAGAGGTAACTTCGATTCCAATTCCCATGGAAATCGATCACACAAGCTCGTAGCAAATCCTCCAATATCTGAATCACTCTCTCAGACTGGCCATCTGTCTAAGGATAAAATGCAATAATGAATAGTAGCTTCATCCCCATGGCTGCATGTAGACTCTTCCAAAAAGACGCTGTAAATCTCGGGTCCCTGTCGGACATAATGGAAACTGGGATCCCGTGCAATCGAACTATCTCCCTGAGATAGAGCTCTGCATACTGAGTCATGAAGAAAGTCGTCTTCAACTATAATAAATGTGCTGACTTAGTAAGTCAATCCACTATAACCTAAATGGCATTGGATCCTCTGACTGACCTCAGTAAACCAACAACGAAATCCATTGTGATATTCTCCCATTTCCACTCGGGGATAGGGAGCGGCTTAAGCATTTCTGCTGGCCTCTGATGCTCTGCTTTCACTTGCTGACAAGTGAGACATTCAGATACAAATCGATGGATGTCCCGCTTCATGCCTGGCCACCAATACAGCATCTGTAAATCCTTGTACATCTTGGTACCCCCTGGATGAATGGAATACGGAGATGCATGTGCCTCTGTAAAAATATTCTCTCTGATCGAATCAACACTAGGCACCCACATCCTTCATCTGTACTTTACAATACCATCGGACACTGTGTAGAGTACATTTCCCTTGGCCTCATCCTTCAGACTCCATCTCTATAACTGCTCATCCGAAGGCTGACCTCTATGGATTCGGTCTAGCAAAGAAGATTGGACTGTCAGATTAGACAGCTTAGGCGCTCTGCCCTTAGGAATAAACTTCCAGGCCAAACCTCTGAATCTCTAACAGAGGAGATCTTTGCGCTGACAGCTGGGCTACGACTGCAACTTTTCTGCTCAAAGCATCTACTACAACATTAGCTTTCCCTGGATGGTATCTAATTTCACAATCGTAGTCTTTTACCGATTCCAACCACCGTCTTTGTCTCATGTTCAGCTATTTTTGCTTGAAGAAATACTTGAGACTCTTGTGATCAGTGAATATCTAACACTTCTCTCTGTACAAATAATGTCTCCATATCTTCTATGCAAAGACCACCGCAGCTAACTCGAGATCATGAGTCGGGTAGTTCTTCCCATGCACTTTCATCTTTCTGGAGGCATAAGCTATAACCCGACCGTGCTGCATCAATACTGTGCCTAACCCGAGCTTAGAATCATCGGTGTATAGCACAAAATTGCCTTGCCCTGCTGCCATGGCTAACACTAGGTGATAAGAACTTGTTTAAAAGTATCAAAATCTTCTGACATCCTTCACTCTATACAAATTTAGCATTCTTCTTAGTTAATGAAGTTAGTGGCACTGCAATTGTAATGCCCAAGAATTATAGAATTGATAAAACAAGATTATGAGAATGCATGACGTGCAATGAGGGGAGAAAAGACATGAGAAATTAGAGTTTTGAGTACAAGAGAGACCGCACCCGCGCTTAGAACAGGAGTGCACCCGCGGTCATTTAAAGAATGAAATTTTGAAGGTGAGGCCGAAGCATCACCGCACCCGCGATGCATGGACAGAAAGTTGGGGAATTTTACAGAAGCCACACCGCACCCGCGGTGGTATTACCGCACCTGCGGTCTAAGATGTACCGCACCCACGGTCGTGCATTTTAGAAAATGATAAGCATGCCGAAGCATGAGCGCACCCGCACTGCTGAACACACCGCACCCGCGGTCATGCGTGGTTGCTGAAAAATAAGCCACGTTTCCCAGCTTTTGCATGCAATATATATAGACGAAGGACACGTTAATTCCTCAGAAAATTCAGAAAAGGGTCGAAGCTTTTGAGAGAAAAATCCTTACGCCTTTTAGACTTGCGATTGTGAAAGATCCGTCCATCAGAATTCAAATCCGACTTCAATTCTTATTTCCTCTTGCTACAAGCTATACAAGGACGTAAGTTTTATTACGTTTAGACAAGATTTGAAATTATGGTATTGTCAGAATCTGATATGATTCATATATGATGTTCTTAGCATGTTAGACATCGTATAATCGAAACCGGATTGAGGAATAAATACCATACGAAATTGTTATGATTTTTAGAGTTTAGTTGATTGAGAATCAATATCAAGATTGAAGTAGTATCAAGTATGAGGTGTTGGGATTGATATCTGACTGATATGGTAGTGCTGGATAGATTGAAAATATAACGTTATGTTGTTGAAACAGAATTTGATTGGATTCTGATTATATCCAGTATTGATTGAGTGGTGTATTGATACTGTACCCTCGATATTGTGATTGTCAGATTGAGTATTGACAGGCTTTGAGTTCGAGACTTCGACAGAGTTAGAATATCAGAAAGAAAGGTATAAATTAATGTTGAGTTGGGATTGCACAACTCGAGTGAGGTTTGACTCGATTTTCCCTAAATCACATACTTAGTGTATTACATTGATATTTGTAATTGATGAGATTGATGTTGTTGTCTATTTATTTATAGCCACTGCATGTATTGACTACTGAGTCGTGAGTCATAGGATGATTCGCCTAGTCACCGGCTGATTCGTTTTGTTATTGACTGATTCGTCTTATTATGGACTGATTTGTCTAATTATTGACTGATTCGTCTAAACTTTGGCTGATTCGCTTAATTACTGGCTGATTCGTCTAGTTATTGGCTGATTCGCTTAATTCTTGACTGATTCGTCAATTCTGCGGCTGATTCGCCCAGACACTGGATATATTAATTATATCGATGCCGTTTAGGGATTGATCCATTCCTATCGACTGAAATTCGGTATATTTATCATTATCCAGACATTGGGATCCCTAGGTTAGAGTTGAGTCGAGTCTGAGACGACGCGTTATTTGAGTCGAGTCTGAGTCTGAGTGTGATTCATTGCTGGATATTGATTGATGTTTCTGATTTGATACATGTTATGAATATTTATTATATGCTTTTATATATGTTTTTATATGATAGCATGTATACATTGTTTATACTGGGATTTATTCTCACCGGAGTTATCCGGCTGTTGTCTTGTTTTGTATGTGTGCATGACAACAGGTGGGGCTGGATCAGAGTCAAGAAAAGGATGAGAGGAGACAGTTAGCGTGGAGATCCGGACTTAGAAGTATATCTGTTATATCACCTGAGATGTAGTGAAGAAACAGTAGATATTATAATTTACGTTTGTACAGGACTTGTACTTAGATCTGGTATTGATCTTGCAAATGAGATAGGACTTATTTCATATGCTGCGTACTCTTGTATTTAAAAAAAAAATTTGACCCTGTTTATTTTAATTGACTAATTATTCCCATAAAGTGATTAAGAATTGAATTAAGTTCGGGTCCCCACAACAGGTGGTATCAGAGCGATAGATCCTTTAGATTGAGATAGAAGAGGCTAGTGAACGGGGTAGATTGAGGTTTTCTTTCTTGCTTTTGAATGCTAGCATGTTGTACTGTTGTATATAATACATGTTACTTGACTTATCTGATTTGATTGTGTAATATGTATTATTGGGAACGAAATTGAACCGACACTCGATCAGCAGTAAGATGATCGGAGGAGGGAACTGAAGTGAAACAGGTTTGTTGGATTGGGTTACTAATCCTTTTGATATCAGATATGCCTCCAGACGAATCCCGGAACAGGGTAGTACATCGAATCCTCCAATGGATGTAACACCGACTCCAATGGAAACCTTGCTGAAGAGGTTTCAGTCATTCAAACCACCGACTCTTAAGGGTACTGAGACATCAGTTGAGTGTGAGAGTTGGTTAGGTAACATTGAGATGTTGTTTGATTCACTGGAGTACAGTGATGAGCGCCGAATTAAATTGATTGGGCACCAGTTGCTGGATGTTGCAAAAAGCTGGTGGATTACGATGAAGAGGGCCTTGGAGCAACAAGGTACGATTATTACTTGGGATGTATTTAAAACTGAGTTTTATCAGAGATTTTTCCCAATGTCATACAGGAAAGATAAAGGGGCGGAGTTTGCCAATTTGAGACAGGGTCAGCTGAACATTGAAGAATATGTGACCAAGTTCTCTACTTTGTTGAAGTTTGCTCCACATGTGGCTGAAAATGACGAATCGGTTGCCGACCAGTTCATCAATGGATTGAACCCCGATATCTTTACATTGGTGAACACAGGGCGACCGAATAACTTTTCTGATGCCATGAATAGAGCAAAGGGCGCTGAAGCGGGCCTGATAAGCAGAGAGGAGCTGAATTTGTTCCTCCAGTGTCGAGACCCCAGCAACCACCTCCCAGATTCGAGAGTGGCAGTAGCAGTGGTGGAAAGAAAGATTTTCTTAAGGCTAGAGGAAAGCAGTTTAAGAAGTCTGGCGGCAGTTCTTCTAGCTCCAGTGGTTCTCAGCAGAGTTATACTGGCGTTCACTGCGGAAATTGTGGAGGGAGACATTCCACTGAGCAATGCCAAGGAGTACTTGGTAGTTGCCACTTCTGCAAACAACAGGGACATTTTGCCAGAGTATGTCCACAGAGGGGTTCCCAAAGATCCCAGGGAGCCGAATCATCTGGATCAGCGGCACAGTGGAGTAGACGATCAGCTGCTGTTCATTCATTCCAGCCAGCACCATCTCAGTCACAGTAGAGGTCAGGAGGAAGCCAGGCAGTTGGCCAGCCTCCTAGACAGCAGGCCAGAGTATTTTCTTTGACCGAGGAGCGGGCCCAGGAAGCACCAGATGATGATGTTGCAGGTAACTGATTTGTTTGATTATCCTGCATATGTATTGAGGGATACCGGTGTTTCGCATACTTTTATTTCTGAAAGATTTGCAGTGATGCATGCATTATCTGTTGAGTCCCTATTTACTGTAGTATTTGTTTCTTTTCCTTTGGGAAAAGATCTTGTATCAGCGATTTCTGTTAGATCTTGTATACTACAGTAGGATAAGAATGAGATCGAGCTAGATTGTGTGGTAGATGATATTGTACTGGTGTTCTCTGATGTTGGAACTGCATTACTGATATTGATATGCTGATCAAGTACAGAGCTACCATAGATTAGTTCCAGAAGATGATGAGAACCGGACCTGAGATGGCCAAGGGAGGAATATAGTACGATAAGGATTCTAGATTGGGAATTCCTTTGATATCCATACTAGATATGATTTGATTATATCATAAAGGAGCAGAGTGACTCCTTATGTATTCAGTTGATTTACTGAAGTTGAGTCCATCATTGGCTGATTTACCAATGATATGAAGGTTATTAATGTTTTCCCCAGATAAGACTTCAAATCTGATTCCAATCAGAGAGGTTGATTTTAGCCTTGAATTGATATTAGAAACTGTTGAAATGGTAAATCCTGATTGAGACAGATTGAGTTCAGAGATTTTTATATCTGAAAATGAAGTATCTTTTGATTTTAGCAGAGTTAAACCGTGATTAGTCAGCCGAGGTTGACATCGGTGGCAGACATTTGCGGTTTATGAGTTTAGCAGATCAGTGTCAATGAGTGATGTTTTGAATCTGATTGAATATTGATGATATTCTGAATACGTGTTTGAGACAGATTGTAGACAATGGAGATTATATTGTACCGTCTGAACCAGAACTAATTTTGAAACATTAAGCAGATCAAAAAGTTGATTAAAATGTTTAAAACTTGATATCGATAGTCAGAACAGAGTGTCGATCAGAATATCAGGTAATTAATACTGTATTGTATGTTAATAACTGATTTGTTTGTGCCCGATATTGCGAATGTGAAATGGCATAGATTGTCAGAAGGGTGCAATAATTGATTCTATAGGCATCCTGATAGCAGAAAGTGTTTTGATAAAAACAGATGAGATTAGATATGGCAGAGTTTGGACTGAAATGTCTGAACTACAGACAGATAAAGATAGAAAGAAAGAAACTAATAGATGGGTTATATAACTCATCGGTTCCTGAATGGGAATGAGATTACATTTCCAAGGATATCGTAATGAAGTTACTACATTGCTCTCGGAATTGAATATTGATTGAGTTAGGAATGACAGACTGACCCAGGCTGAGAGTGCTAACCTGTACATGAAGATGTACAAATAGGATATATTACGAAGATTCTGTCAGAAAAGTGATTAAATTACACGGAGTGTTGAGAGTTTATTATATTAGACCGTGATTTTGGTTGATTGTGCACGTTTGACAGAATATGATCATATCTAAATACGGAATAGTATTCACTACCTGACGGACAGTCAGAGTGGATTCTCCGGACTTCGGAACATATGCTTAGAGTTGTGGTGTTTGGGTAACACTAATTGGCAGGATTTGTTGCCATGTGGTGAGTTTTTATACCACAACAGATATTGGATGAATATGAGAATGACACTATTGGAGACGTGGTACGTTAAAAGTGCAGATTCCATCTTTATTGAAATGATATCTCTGAGGTTCCTGAGATCGGGCCTGACATGATCAGAGATATAATTGAAAAATTAAAGCTAAATTCAGAAGAGAATAAAGACAGCTCAGAATAAATAGATTGAATATGTCAACATCAGATGATGATTGTTGCTATTTGAAATTGGAGATTAAACATAACCTTGATTGGAGTTATCAGATTTGATAAGAAATGTTAATGTTGATTTGTTATGAGCTGTGGTTGGGTATATACGGATGTTGTATACCCAGTATTGCGAGATTGAATTTATCAGAGCTATTTTTAGAAATAGAAGTTGATATAAGATTGAAATTTCAGAACAGATTCATTGAGATGAGTTTTGGTTTAAACTCTGTTATGCAATTTTTCTGATATATCTGAATAGATTGTTATGAGTTCGAGGACGAACTCAGATCTAAGAGGGGGAGAAATGTAATGCCCAAGAATTATAGAATTGATAAGACAAGATTATGATAATGAATGACATGCAATGAGGGGAGAAAAGACATGAGAAATTAGAGTTTTGAGTACAAGAGAGACCGCACCCGCGCTTAGAACAGGAGTGCACCCGCGGTCATTTAAAGAATGAAATTTTGAAGGTGAGGCCGAAGCATCACCGCACCCGCGGTGCCACCAAGACCGCACCCGTGGTGCATGGACAGAAAGTTGGGGAATTTTACAGAAGCCACACCGCACCCGCGGTAAGAACAAGACCGCACCCACGGTGGTATTACCGCACCTGCGGTCTAAGATGTACCGCACCCCCGGTCGTGCATTTTAGAAAATGATAAGCATGCCGAAGCATGAGCGCACCCGCGCTACTGAACACACCGCACCTGCGTTCATGCGTGGTTGCTGAAAAATAAGCCACATTTCCCAGCTTTTGCATGCAATATATATAGACGAAGAACACGTTAATTCCTCATAAAATTCAGAAAAGGGTCGAAGCTTTTGAGAGAAAAATCCTTACGCCTTTTAGACTTGCGATTGTGAAAGATCCGTCCATCAGAATTCAAATCCGACTTCAATTCTGATTTCCTCTTGCTATGAGCTACACAAGGACGTAAGTTTTATTACGTTTAGACAAGATTTGAAATTATGGTATTGTCAAAATCTGATATGATTCATATATGATGTTCTTAGCATATTAGACATCGTATAATCGAAACCGGATTGAGGAATAAATACCATACGAAATTGTTATGATTTTTAGAGTTTAGTTGATTGAGAATCGATATCAAGATTGAAGTATTATCGAGTATGAGGTGTTGGGATTGATATCGGACTGATATGGTAGTGCTGGATAGATTGAAAATATAACGTTATGTTGTTGAAACAGAATTTGATTGGATTCTGATTATATCCAGTATTGATTGAGTGGTGTATTGATACTGTACCCTCGATATTGTGATTGTCAGATTGAGTATTGACAGGCTTTGAGTTCGAGACTTCGACATAGTCAGAATATCAGAAAGAAAGGTATAAATTAATGTTGAGTTGGGATTGCACAACTCGAGTGAGGTTTGACTCGAGTTTCCCTAAATCACATACTTAGTGTATTACATTGATATTCGTAATTGATGAGATTGATGTTGTTGTCTATTTATTTATAGCCACTGCATGTATTGACTACTGAGTCGTGAGTCATAGGCTGATTCGCCTAGTCACCGGCTGTTTCGTCTGGTTATTGACTGATTCGTCTTATTATGGACTGATTTGTCTAATTATTGACTGATTCGTCTAAACTTTGGCTGGTTCGCTTAATTACTGGCTGATTCGTCTAGTTATTGGCTGATTCGCTTAATTCTTGACTGATTCGTAAATTCTGCGGCTGATTCGCCCAGACACTGGATATATTAATTATATCGATACCGTTTAGGGATTGATCCATTCCTATCGACTGAAATTCGGTATATTTATCATTATCCAGACATTGGGATCCCTAGATTAGAGTTGAGTCGAGTCTGAAACGACGCGTTATTTGAGTCGAGTCTGAGTCTGAGTGTGATTCATTGCTGGATATTGATTGATGTTTCTGATTTGATACATGTTATGAATATTTATTATATGCTTTTATATATGTTTTTATATGATAGCATGTATACATTGTTTATACTGGGATTTATTCTCACCGGAGTTATCCGGCTGTTGTCTTGTTTTGTATGTGTGCATGACAATAGGTGGGGCTGGATAAAGGTCAAGAAGAGGATGAGAGGAGACAGTTAGCGTGGAGATCCGGACTTAGAAGTATATCTGTTATATCACCTGAGATGTAGTGAAGAAACAGTAGATATTATAATTTACGTTTGTATAGGACTTGTACTTAGATCTGGTATTGATCTTGCAAATGAGATAGGACTTATTTCATATGCTGCGTACTCTTGTATTTAAAAAAAAAATTTGACCCTGTTTATTTTAATTGACTAATTATTCCCATAAAGTGATTAAGAATTGAATTAAGTTCGGGTCCCCACAGCAATCGAGGAAAACCCATGAATAAATTTCTTGTAGTATCCTGCCAAGCCTAGGAAACTACGGATCTCTGATGCGTTCTTCGGCTCAACCCAATCTTTAACTACTGCCACTTTAGCCGGATCCACCTCAATGCCAGCCACTGCTAGATATTATATGACCTAAAAATGCTACTTTCTCCAACCAGAATTCACACTTACTGAATTTTGAAAACAACTTGCGACTCTGGAAGACCTGGAAAACTGTACCCAAATGCTGATTGTTCTCCTCATGGCTCTTCGAGTAAATAAGAATGTCGTCAATGAACACTATGACGAATTGATCTAGGTAGGGCTGAAATACTCGATTTATGAGGTTCATAAAAATCGCTGGAGCATTCGTCAGTCAAAACGGCATCACTAAGAACCCGTAGTGCCCATGTCTGGTTCTGAAGGTTGTCTTATGAACATCTGAATATTTTACCTTCAATTGATGATATCCAGATCATAGATATATCTTAGAGAACATTGTAGCTCCCTGCAACTGATTGAATAAGTCCCCGATCCTTGGTAATTGTTGCGATTCTGATTGTTGCACTCCCAAGAGCAGGTTGTCCACAAGTAGTATAATTCGGTGAGTCCGAATATCGTATCCACAGGGAAGCTAAGTTAATTACAAGTCCACTACAATGTCTTTTTGTTTTTGTTTTTTATTTCTTTTAATGGTTTTAATCTTTAATTGGTAATTTTTAATTGTTCTAATTTTAATTTAAGTAGTTGAGATTAAAATATCCACTCTTGGTATTTTAATAAAGTTAACATTAATGAACAATATTGAATACACTTAATAAAATGGTTCCAATATATTAAATAATCATATTTATATTATGTTATATATTATTATCTTATAATTATATAATATATACCAAAACTTATAAATATGGTCAAGTATTTATTGTGCTATATATATTTGTAAACACTAAATCAAGGTTCCCACTTTAAATGGTTGGTAAAACAAAACTAACATTTAAATGGTACCAAGAAATAAATATTATGATATATTTATATATAGTAAATCAAGGTTCTCACTTTAAATGGTTGGTAAAACCAAACTAACATTTAAATGATACCAAGAAATTAATATTATAATATATTCATATATAATAAATCAAGGCATCCACTTTAAATGGTTGGTAATACCAAACTAACATTTAAATGGTTCCAAGAATTTAGTGCAACATATAGCAACAATAAATCAAAACTCCCACTTATAAGTAGGATATAAAAATACTTAAAGAAATAAATATAACATAAACAATAAATAATGATTAAATAATATAAAACATAGATTCTTACCTGTTAGTAACCTTATTATCATGCTAAGAGTTTCACATTTTCATCTCAACTTTAGGAAGTTAGCTATTCATTATTCAAAGTGTAAAACTTTGAATATGAAATTATCATGCTAATTATATTTAAATGAAAAAATAAAGGAAAAATATAGGGAGAAATATTATGAACTCAAAGGTTAGTTCATAGAATGAGGTATATCTCAATACATTACAATGCACCCTTATTAATAGCCAAATTTGGAAAGACAACCACAAATAAAATATTATTTTTTACACATAAGTTTTCATTGGTGTTCCAAGATATTATATCATATTACACATCACTTTTGAAAATCTTCTTCTCCGAATTTGCTTCTTCACATAAAAAGAAACATGTGGATAATTGAGTTGTCTAGTTGTGGTATTTTTTTCAAACCATTTGACCAAGTAATTTGAGAGATATGGTCAAAATACTAGAGCATGGTAAAACTGCCACTCCTTTGATAAATTTATTTGTTGCTTAATTTGATCCCAATTGTGAGAGGATTTTTATCTCATGCTTCCCATCATTATTGTAGATATTAACATCAACTTTCTACAGGTCTAAGAATCATCTTAATCCCATTTGCAACGCCAAGTTTATTCTTGTTTTATCGAACCTGTAAAAATAGTAAAAACTTGTAATTACACAACAACTTATATTTTATACAACTTATTATAAAACATATAATATTTAAACATTTAATAAAACAAAAACTATA
Organism: Primulina eburnea; assembly: GCF_022965805.1. Classification (NCBI taxonomy): domain Eukaryota; kingdom Viridiplantae; phylum Streptophyta; class Magnoliopsida; order Lamiales; family Gesneriaceae; genus Primulina; species Primulina eburnea. The sequence continues at coordinate 10,365,262 of NC_133118.1, read as the reverse complement.
TATTTATATTATAAAACATTTAATTAATGTACAATTTTTATGTTTATCACACCTCCCAACCAGCTTATTTGTGGGGACCCAGACGCTAATCATCTTCTTAATCATCTTTGGGATTTAATTATCAATTAAGATAGACAGGGTCTAAAAATTTTTCTTTTAAAATACGGAAGGTAATGAAATAAATCTATTATACAAACCAGTATAATAATACAATTCTTGTACAACGTGCTTCTAGTTCAAACTAGTCTAAGGTTCAACTACTAAATGTCAAGTATTAAACCAACTCTACAATAAGTCCGGAATCACCACTCTAAATTCGTCTTCTCTCATCATCTTCTTGACCCCGATCTTGTCCCACATGTTGTCATGCACACATACAAAACAAGACAACCGCCGGATACTCCGGTGAGAATAAATCCCAGTATAAAACATGGTAGGCATGCATGAACACTATATAATTCATAAAGCATAATATCATGCATAAAATCAATAACAATAAGTTTCATAGTCTATGAAACTAAATCAAAATAAGCATGCAGTAACAATGGTTTCATAATCTCTGAAACCCAACTAAAATAAGCATGCAACTCAAGTCAACACATATCTTGACTCGACTCGATTCTAACTCTAGGGATCCCTGTGTGAATAAGACGTCACTGGCTGTCACCTACCCTCCCAATCAGGGTGACTGTACGTCTTATTCCTAGATTTCGGTCCTGTCTGTATCGAATGTCTACAATCGGAGGAAGTCTGCTTCTATGCGTCGATACACCGAACGCCTAGTTTGACAAATCTGTCAATGACTCTCCTATCTCAATCCTTGAATATAATCTATAGACAAAGCATGATCATATCAAGAGATTTGAATATAAATCCATAAACAAATCCAAATCATATCAAAGAGATAAAAAATAAATCTAGTATGTGATTTTGTTGGGAAACTCAAATTGAATCTCATTTGAGTTGTGTCTTCCCCAAACAAAACATGAATTATGCCTTTGTCTTCCCGGTCTGACGAAGACGAAGTCTCGTATCCCAATCTGTCCATACCCAAATCTGATAACGACAATAGCATAGATACCACATCAGTATATAATTCGATTCAAAACCTGTTCTGATCAATACTCAAATCAGTATATAATCTGATCCATATCTGAACGAGGTGTAATCTAATTCATATCCACGATATCATGATACAATCGAATTCACTACTGAATCTGATCAACTTAAATCAACTGATGTTTTGACGGCATAATAATACAGTCTTGATATCCCCGTCAATCTCAACATCACAAAGATACTATCAGAATTCATAATCAGTACCAATACAATTCATAATCTCGATATCGGTACACTTAAACTCAGTAATAACTCAACTCTGACATCAAATCTCAATCAATTCAACTCTGAAAATCATAACAATTTCATAAACAGTCTATTCTTTAATCTGACTTCAATTATACAATGTCTACTATAGCAGAAACATCATATCTGAGTCAAATTCAATTCTGACAATATCATAATTTCAAATCATGTCTAAATGTAACAAAACTTACGTCCAGATGAATCCTGCGTCGATAGGAACACAGTACTGAAGTCAGATTCTAATTCGGACAGACGGATTTCTCACAAAAGGCGTAAGGATTTTTCACTACTTTTCTGAAGCTTTTCTCCGTTTTCCCCTTTTCATATCTCTGAATGAAGGTTTGTATGCATATATATATTCACACGTTGCATGTAAAGATACGTGTCATCTTTTTCACCACTTTCAGGCGGCGCTCGGGCGGTCAAGAATTACCGCCCGGGCGCCGAACCTTCTGCCCGGTTACTCATCTTACCATCCCCTGGCGCTCGGGCGGTTAAAACTACCGCTCGGGCGCCAGACGTTCTGTCCAAATCCCTTCTTGTGATGCATTGGCGCTCGGGCGGTTCTTTTCTACCGCTCGGGCGCCAACATTTCTGTACAAAATATACATAATTCACATGCTTTACCCAGTTTGGTCTCTGAATGGCCCGACTTCTTCATTCAAGTTCGTATGACCTCAATCATGTCAATTAATCAACGTCTGATTATAATAATTAAATCTCGGGCATTACATTATTGCTAGTCCCTAGCAATTTAAGCGTTAATAGCAATACAAAACATATTGATTAATTTAAATAGAAATGTAATCAGAACTATCTAAGTGTTTAAATTAAATTTGAAAACTGTCAAAGTTATATCAAGATCATCATAATTATAATTTATGAAATAATTTGAGATGATCAATTCAAAGCTTATTTCAGGTAGTTAAATGTACACGGCCTTTAGAAATTCCTAGTAAGAGTCTCAACTCATATCCTCATAGGTTAATAAATGTTTCAATTTATGGCAACGATTTCTCTCATGAAGTTGGAATACAGATAAATGCTAAGAAAAATGGTTTACAGAATGCAGACATACAAACGAGCCAAACTAATCAAAAGATAGAAAATCCATTGATTCAAAATCTAGTTGTTCTTATTATATATTTTTTTCCTGATATATTTTGTTCTTTTTTTTCATAACATCATGGAATCAGACTAAGTTTATGCTTCTTGACCACATATTTATTTAATTTGTACAATAAATTTCTCCCTTTCTTTTTTTTATGAGAGATATATGGGTCGTAGCATATAACTTAAAAATTACATAGATCTTCAATATCTTTCTTTTTTGTATTTTTTTTTCAAGAAATATCAATTTTTTTTCAAAATAAGAACTCAATATCTAAACAATAGATATTCTCTCTCATGATCAATAAAGGCTCGAAAGCTGTTTTCTCAGTCCTCTCCACTCACTCACAAAATATGTGTGAGTTTAAAATTTTAGGCACTCTTATAAGGTATATCTTGGGCCATATACTTTAATACCTGATTTTATCACAATGGTTAACCACTCAAAAAGATTTCATAAATCATATTTGTATAGTGATCAGAAGATAAAAATTGACTTTTTTTTTCCAAATAAAAATTAAACATCCTTAGATAGATTGATACATTTTCTAATTTAAACCTTTCAAATATGTAATGTATAATATTTTTGCAAAAATTACAAAGATACAAGCAATAAACATGATTTTATTATAATATATATATATATATATATATAATTAATTTTTTTTCTCCCCCCAATCAGAATATGACATTGTCCCTAATGTCGAAATAACTATTAATAAAGAGTACATAATGAAAAAGATATCACCTGGAATTTTATTGAAGATAACAAACTGAAACAAACGCAAACCAATCCACGACTTTTGAATCACTGATCCAACTTTCTTTTCTTACTGCTTGATTGCGACCAATTGATCTTTGTTATCATCGGATCAGGCATATGAACAAAAGCTTCCAAATCATTAATTAATTGGTCGGCACTCGAAGCACAGATGAGCATCCGTCGTGAATTTTCTGAAATGAAATTCTGTTCCACAGCTTTATCAAGAAATGTCAACAAACTATCATAATAATTATTGATATTCAACAAGCCCATAGGTTTATTATGGATATTAAGTTGTGCCCAAGAAACAGTGTGAAAAATTTCTTCTAATGTACCAAAACCACCTGGTAGTGCGATAAAAGCATCAGAATTTTCAATCATTTGAGTGATTCTTTCATACATAGAAGAAACTTTTAATTTCTCTCCAATCGTAACACCTGTAATATTTCCTTCAGCTAAAGCTGTAGGAATAATACCCAAAACCTGACTACCTTCAAGATGAGCAGATGTTGAAACAGATCTCATTAACCCAATATTACCTCCCCCATATACCAAGTGAATTTTTCTCTCAGCCAATATCTTTCCAAGATTATTCGCTTCTTCTACAAACACTTCATTTTTTTCCAGGACTCGACCCACAAAATACACAAATATTTTTCAATGCTTGTGTAGAGGATCCAGCCATGTTTTTACTTTCTTTTTTTGTCTGCGAAAATAGAGAGAAAGATGAGAGATTTTATAGGGGTAATATATTATCATAACAAAACTATGTATAACAGCTGTAAACAGAATAAATAGTAAAAACAATAATAACACACATGCATATAAACAGTAGTGTGATTGCTCACAATTTTCCTCTGGTTTTACGTCCAGAAACGGCTTCAACGCCTTCTATGAGTCGAGGATATGCTTCCCATCCAATTTTCTTATAAATTGGCAAACAGGGTCTTTTTTAGTCGGATTCCCAATACTATGACGCTCATCTTGGAATTGTTTCCATAAACAGAGAAGTTCAATATGCACATGTCCACTAGAATGCGTCTCAAGAGTCAATAAGATGTTATCTAAAGACTCCTTACTCAGCCCATTCTTAATGAAACCAATTTTATCTTCTCTGTTATTGGAAACACATCCCAAAGATCTTCATTGTTTGTCACAAGTCCATCTTGCACACTTATGACAAACCCCTAAACTTTTGGCCCTTCGTTTTTTCGCATAAGTGTTTTTTCCTAATCTAGGCTAATACCGAATGAGCAATGATTGTGGAACTTCTCCTCCTAATCGGACCTTAGCTTCTATTACAAGACAAATATCTTCTGGAATTCCTTTTACATTAGAAATCTCAATCTTTCACACCTTCCTGCATAAATTTTTCTTAGAACATTTTCAGAAACAGAGGGAAAATATTTACAAATTTTTGAGAGAATTTCATCCATTTTGAAAAGAAAAAAAATAATTTTTTTTTGTATCAGCAATTGTGGGTAACTGATTTAACCGACTATGAGAGTCACGGAGTACCGTTATCCGCCATTTAACCGGGAAATAAAAAGATTAAAGAAACCTGAAATAAAAACAAACAAAATTAAATGCAACATAAAATTTTAAAGATCAGAAAGGAAAATAAACTCTTCTTGAAAGATTTCATTTTCCAAAAATGGTTTAAGCATTTGTCCATTCACTTTAAAAACATCACCATTTTTAGGATTTTCAATATCCACAGCTCCATAAGGATATACATGCTTTACAACATATGGGCTTGTCCATCTTGATCGTAATTTTCCTGGGAATATGTGAAGTCGAGAATTATAAAGCAAAACTTTTTTACCAATCTCAAAAGATTTTCTAAGAATTGTTTTATCATGAAATGACTTGATTTTTGCTTTATAAATCCTAGAATTCTCATACGCGTCATTTCTGAGTTCATCAAGTTCATTAAGTTGCAATTTACGCAATTTGTTGGCATCATCCATGCTTGAATTTGAAGTTTTGATCGCCCAATAAGCTTTATGTTCCAATTCCACAGGCAAATGACAATGTTTTCCATAAACCAACCTATAGGGAGACATATTCAATGATGTTTTAAAAGCTGTTCGATATGCCCAAAGTGCATCACTAAGTCGCAGAGACCAATCTTTTCTATTTGAGTTAACAGTTTTTTTCCAAAATTTGTTTTATCTCCCTATTAGTTAATTCAACTTGTCCATTTGTTTGAGGATGATAAGGAATAGTTACTTTATGAGTAATACCATATTTTTTTATCAATGAAGCAAATGGTTTATTAACAAAGTGAGTTCTCCCATCACTTATTATTGCTCGAGGAATTCCAAATCTACTAAAAATATTTTCTTTTAAAAATCTGATGACGATTTTATGATCATTTGTTCGACATGGAATTGCCTCTATCCATTTGGAAACATAATCAACTGCAACTAAAATATACAAGTATCCAAACGACGGTGGAAAAGGTCCCATAAAATCATTTCCCCAACAGTCAAAGATTTCAATTTCAATGATAGGATTCAAAGTCATCATGTTTCTTTTTGAAATCGCATCCAATTTTTGAAAATTTTCACAGATATTGCAGATTTCGTGGGTGTCTTTAAACAAAGTGGGCCAATAAAATCCACACTGCAAGATTTTTGCAGCCGTTTTCTTTGAAGAAAAATGTCCTCCGCATGCTTCTGAATGACAAAATTTAATGACACTACTTACCTCATTGTCGGGTATGCAACGTCGAAAAATTTGATTTGGACAATACTTGAACATATACGGATCATCCCAATAAAAGTTTTTTACCTCATTCAAAAATTTTCTTTTATCTTGGGAACTCCATTGCGGTGGCATTTTTCCTGTCACAAGAAAATTTACTATGTTAGCAAACCAAGGTGTAGTAGTAACTGAAAATAGATGTTCATTAGGAAAATTATCGTTAATTGGTGTCATTTCAGAAGATGATCCTGTTACTAGTCTCGATAAACGATCGGCTACGACATTCTCGGTTCCTTTTTTATCTTTGATCACAATGTCAAATTCTTGGAGCTACAAAATCCATCGTATCAGTCGTGGCTTTGCATCCTGTTTGGTCAACAAATATCTAATAGCAGAATGATCAGTAAACACAATAGTCGTTGATCCAATCAAATAAGAACGAAATTTATCTAATGCAAATATTACAGCAAGTAGTTCTTTTTCAGTTGTGGAGTAATTCATTTGAGCATTGTTTAAAGTTCTACTTGCATAATATATCACATAAGGCTTACCGTTTCTTCTTTGACCCAGTACTGCACCGACTGCATAATCACTCGCATCGCACATGATTTCAATGGTAAAGACCAGTCAGGAGGTTGCATGATAGGAGCTGATGTTAAATGTCGAATGATTTTATCAAAAGCATTTTGAAATTCTTGAGTCCACTCAAATGCAGTGTCTTTTGTTAAGAGGTTACAAATGGGTTTAGAGATCAAACTAAAGTCCTTTATAAACCTCCTATAAAATCCAGCATGTCCCAAAAATGAGTGAATTTCTTTAATGGTTTTTGGAGGGGGTAAATTGGCAATGACATCAACTTTTGCTTTATCAACTTCAATTCCATGAGATAACACGACATGTCCCAAAACAATTCCAGAAGTAATCATATAATGACATTTTTCCCAATTTAAAATAAGACCTTTTTCCTCGCATCTTTTTAAAACTTTTTCCAGATTTTCAAGACAATTATCAAATGTATTCCCAAAGACAGTTAAATCATCCATGAAAATTTCCAAACAATTTTCAACCATGTCACAAAAAATGCTTAGCATACATCTTTGAAATGTTGCTGGGGCATTGCATAATCCAAATGGCATCATTCTAAATGCAAATGTTCCAAAAGGACATGTGAATGTATTTTTTTCTTGATCTTCAAGTGCAATGGGAATTTGATAATAACCTGAATATCCATCAAGAAAACAGTAGTATGGATGACCTGCTACTCTTTCTAAAATTTGATCCAAAAATGGTAATGGAAAATGATCTTTTCTTGTGGCGTCATTTAATTTTCTATAATCAATACACATCCGCCAACTAGATGGGACTCGACTTGTTAACAATTCACCTTTTTCATTTTTTATCACTGTGATGTCAGATTTTTTTGGAACTACTTGTGTTGGGCTTACCCACTTACTATCAGAAATAGGGTAGATAATCCCAACATCGAGTAGTTTGAGAACTTCAGTTTTCACAACATCTTTCATGTGTGGATTTAATCTCCTTTGTGGTTGTTGAGATGTTTTAGCATTTTCTTCTAAGTGAATTTTGTGAGTGCAAATTAGTGGGTTAATGCCCTTAAGATCTTTTAGTGTCCAACAAATTGCATTTTTATGTCTTTTAAGCATATCAACTAATTTACCTTCTTGATTACTTGATAGCTTGGAAGAAATTACCACCGGATATGTTTCATCTTCTCCAAGAAATGCATACTTCAATTCTTCTGGCAAGGGTTTTAACTCCAATATGGGTGGTTCATCTTTGTTCTCATATTTTGCATCAAATTCTTTCTCTGATCCTGTTAACGAGTGATACCTGATAAAATCATCAAGATCAATTTCAGCATTTTCTTTAACAGTTTCAATTGAACAAATATCTAATAGATCACGAGTACTCCCTTCTTGAATGTTTTCTTCCACAAGAGTTTCAATAAGATTTTCATCTTCACTTTCATCTCCTTTGTCATGTGGTTGCTTACAAAGATTAAACACATTAAGCTCCAAGGTCATGTTACCAAATGACAACTTCATTATTCCATTCCTGCAATTTATAAGAGCATTAGAAGTTGCTAAAATTGGACGACCTAAAATTACAGGAATTGCATTACAAGTTTCAATAGGTTGTGTATCTAAAACTATAAAATCGACAGGATAGACAAAGTTATAAACTTGGACCAACACGTCTTCTATCATACCTCTTGGCACTTTAACAGATCTATCAGCAAGTAAAAGTGTTACTGAAGTAGGTTTTAACTCGCCTAGATTGAGTTCTTGATAAACTGAATATGGAAGTAAATTCACACTAGCTCCAAGGTCAAGCAATGCTTTTTTAATTTTCCGTTCTCCAATAATACAAGAAATAGTAGGACAACCTGGGTCTTTGTATTTCAAAGTATTATTATTTTGAATGATTGCACTTACTTGTTCGGCTAAAAATACTTTCTTTTTCACATTCCATTTTCTTTTCACAGTGTACAAGTCTTTCAAAAATTTGGCATATGATGGTACCTGTTTTATTGCATCTAATAAAGGAATATTAACTTTTACTTTTTTAAAAATATCATATATATCAGAATTCAAATTTGATTTTTTGTATTTTTCAATGCATGAGGGAATGGTGGTGACACTGTCTGTTGAACCTCCTCTTCGCAAGTTATGGGTTCCACTTCCTTACCCTTTGAAGTTGATTTATCATCATCTTCACAAGGTTCAAGAATGGATTTTTCCATAACCTTACCACTTCGAAGGGTAATAACAGATTTTACCTGATCCATCGGTTGAGTTCCAGAAGTTCCAGTTTGTGAATGATGATCCTTGGGATTAGGCAGAGGTTGTGAAGGAAATTTACCTTTTTCTTGAACATTAAGTGCAGATGCAAATTCAACAAGAGTGTCTTTCAAATCTGTCATGGTTTGAGCAGTTTGAGTATTGATAGACTCTTGCTTTGAAATGAAATAATTCAATAAATCTTCCAAATTACTTTTCGGTGGAGGAACATAAGGTGCATAATTTTGAAAATTTTGTTGATTTTGAAAATGTGGTTGCGGAAATTGTGCAGCATTATCATTCCTCCAGCTAAAATTTGGATGATTTCGCCAACCTGGATTGTAATTTTGAGAAAATGGTTCAAAATTTGGCCTTTTGAAATTGTTCAAAACATTGACTTGTTCATGGAGACATTTTTTAAAAGAGGGCAAAGAGGGACAATCTTTTGTAAAATGATCACTTGTATCACAGATGTGACACGCAATTTCTTGAACAGATTTTAATTATAACGGCCCGAAAATCCTTACTTCAAAAAATTGCAGAAAATTTAAAAATTTTGTTTTAAATAATTAAAAGTCTCATTCATAGACAAACTGACAAAAATGTTAAATGATTAAAATAGCAGCGGAAGTAAATATTTGCAAAGTAACAATTTAAAATAATTCAACAAGGGGAAAATGTTTGATCATAAAAATAAAATTTGCAAATGCTGAAATGGAGGTCCTCGGGTGTGGGGACCCGGACTCTAATCAAGTTCTTAATCATAATTGGGACTAATTAATCAATTAAAAACAGGGTCTAAATTTTTTTTAAAATGCGGAACGTAGTGACGTACAACATATATACATCTCAGTATATAAAATACAATACAAGTCCTGTACTGCATACATTCAACTACATTAAGGTTTAACAACTAATGTCAAGTGTTTCAACCCTATTATACATCATACTCAAAGTCCGGAATCTCCACTCTAATCACGATCTTTCTTCATCTCTTCCACCCTGTACCTGTCCCACCTGTTGTCATGTACACATACAGACAAGACAACAGCCGAATAATTCCGGTGAGAATATAACCCAGTATAAATCAACGAAACATGCAGTCATATAAACAAATATAAAGCATGTAATCAGGTAACAGATATATGTATCAAAATCTGAAACATAATCAATATCAAACTGTCGACAATGCTCGTGACTCCACGACTCAGACTAGACTCAATCCTAGCCTAGGGATCCCGGTTTCTAGACATTGGCATTCCATATCGACCAACAGTAATAGAAAAGACTCCAGTTCTATCCACGTTGATATAGTATCGATCACCAGTAATAGAGAAGCTCTGTTTCTATCCACATCAGTATAGTACCGATCAACAGTAATAGAAGAAACTCCGATTCTATCCACATCGATATAACATCGATCAACAGTAATAGAATCAAGTTATAATTCTATCCACATCGATACAATACGGATCACCAGTAATAGAAGGAGCTATAATTCTATCCACATCGATAGCCAATTATCCAGTGACAGACGATGGCACTTCCGCCAATACAATATCTCATGACGTCGTGCAATGTGCCCGTGGTGATCCCACCACTATCAGGCACTTCTGTCATAAGATTACTCGTCTAATACCTGTTTTCTAAAATCAAGAGAACAAGTATATTAATCAAATCAATGCAATATCAATGCAATAAAGTAAAGTATGTGATTTAGGGAAACTAAAGTCTAAACCGACTCAAGTCGATCTCCCAATACCACATTGACTTATACCTTTCTTTCGTCGGTTTCTGGCTCAGTCACAGTCCAGAACGCACAGCCTGTCTGGCAATGACAATACCAATAATTTCATATCAATATGCCTTTCAAATCAATAACAATCTGATCAATCTTGATTTAATTCAAAATCAACGGCATAACGGTACAATCTCAGTATCTCCGTCAATACCAAATCAACAGACATCAATTACAAATCATAACTCATATCAATTACAATCTGTAATTCATTCATAATCCAAATCTGTCCGATATAATTCAATATACCCTAAAATTTCATAACAATCCAATAATCCGTCTGTTTCTCAATCTGACTTCGATTCTATGATGTCTAACATGTCAAGAACATCATATATGAATCCTATTCAATTCTAACAATAGCATAATTTCAAAGCATGTCAAAACGTAGAAAAACTTACGTCAGGTTGTAGTCTACATCGATAGGATTGCAGTACTGAAGTCAGATTACAATTCAGACGGACGGATTTCTCAGAAAAGGCGTAAGGATTTTCAACCCATATACCAGATCCTTTTTTCCGATTCTTTCTTTTCTTTTCCCCTAAACCAACGTATATATGTATATATATACACTAGTTGCTCGGTTAATGATACGCGTCACATTTTCATGAATTTGGGTCGGCGCTCGGGCGGTAATAAACTACCGCTCGAGCGCGGCATCTTCTGTCCAATTCTTCCGGATTACACATTTGGCGCTCGGGCGGTCACAAACTACCGCCCGGGCGCCACTTCTTCTGCCCGACGCATGTGCTTATTGAACATTGGCGCTCGGGCGGTCATTTTCTACCGCTCGGGCGCCAATTGTTCTGTCCAAAAATGCACCCTTCATATGATTTGGCCAACACTAATTTAACTGAAAAGATAACAATTAAAATACTGCGTAAAATAAATAAATTTAAAGAAAAGAATTTAAATACTCATACGATAAAAATCATTTTTAATTTTTAAATACTAGAATTATGCATGGCTTATACGCAGTCCAATTTACGGGTTCTACAATCCTTCCGCCTTAAAAGAAATTTCGTCCTCGGAATTCGCTTATCCTTGATAAACAAAAAGTTTAGACTCTTAATTCTAGTATCCCAATAATCCACGCTTCTGTCGCGCTACTCTGATAAAATAAGTGTTAACTCATCCTTACGTCTCCCCAATCCAAATTAAATTTGTCTACCAATATTCTCGTTTACGGATCTCAACTTAAAATGATCCATGGTGACTTAGTTCTAATTTTTCTATAACCTCGAATTTTGACTTATCTCACAATTCCTCCTTCTAGAAATGGATGTCCAAACTTATAACACCTTACTTTTCTTATAATATACTCGTAATATTCATCGACCTATTATATTAGCATTTATGCATTTCGACTTAAGAAACCTTTTTACCAAAATTTACTGATCGCCTTCTATTCTCAGTAGAACGCTTAAAGGTTAAACCTTATTTCAACCTCATAGTAGTATTAGCCTAAGATCCTTGAATCGAATCTTTATCTTACGGCACCAAACTTACGTAACTTATTATTTACGAGTACATCCCAAATATTAAATTGTCATAAATCTTAAATTTCGAGAAGTGATAATTTATAAAACCCATTTATACAATATCAAACTTCTACCTATATTTTAAAGCCCTTCAAGTCCCAATTACATGCTTAAACCATTTTCTTCCCAATTACAATATAGTTGAGGCCTAGGACTCTGAACTTCCTCATTGGAACAAGTGTCGCATTCTTATGTATCCTTAATGCTTACTTAATTCTAGCATATAAACTTAATAAGCTAGCCCATGGTAGCATTAGACTAACTTTAATAAATCAATTTAACTTATAACCCATAGAATTCTAGAATCCCCAGATCAAGCTTTTAGATTCCTTACTTGATAAAAAATCTTAATATTCATCAATTGATAACTTATATTGAACACAACTAATTCCCTTTTGTTTTTATTTCACTCAAAATTTCCGTATGAACAAATATCCCATAAATTTGAAATTCAAACTTATCTAATCCAATTAGCTTTGAATAAAATAATCCCAATACACATATCTGTTTAGTCTCAACTTTGTTAATGACTTCCAAAATTTCTCAAGACAAGGTGTCTACCTCACTTCTTAGTGCGTCTACCAATTAAACTAACCATCATCGTACCCAACTTTCTTAAAAATTTTAAATTCTCACAAGGTATAATCTTAACTGTTAAGATCATGACTAAAACTTGTGACACATCAAACTTATGTTCCCAAAATTTACTAACTCCATGTTTATCCTTATAACTTAACTAGCCGATCAAATTTACCTTAAATCATCATCACTTTAAATTCTTTATTTGCCACAACATGATTTCATTAACGCTTAAATTTTCACGCCTAAGATTGATTCATCCTACAATGTCCTTGGTTACTATTCATTATAACATTATAATCCAAATATCTAAATATTCTATATTTCCTTCGAGCTTAAATAACCGAAAATTCCTACCATTTAAACAGTTCAATTCTCACTTACTACTAAATAAGTTATAAAATTTCTTAAAATTGTAAAATTAATTCTTACTTACCTCGAATATCGTCCAATTTTTTTTTCCTAAATCTCGAAAATTCCACAATTACCCATGAGTACTCAGTATTTCCAATTTCATTTTATAGATTTCCCGCATCATAAGATTCAATAGCCTTAAGTTTATTAAATCCAAAATTAATTCCCCTAACATGTCTTACCTTTCTATAAATACTTAAAATTCCCATTCCTCAAAAGTTCGCATGTAATCCTTAAAATTTTGAAAATTGCAATCTGACCCTTACAGTTCTCCAAATTTATATTTTGGCCCTACAACTCTTCGAAATTTGCATCATTGTCCCCATAAAATTTTCCATCTTTACCTCATTAAACTTTTAGATTTTTGACCTCGAAATTTAATCCCAAAATTTGGTAAATTCGAAAATAGTCCCTTAGAATTTTATTTTTGAACCTAGGCCCTCAAATCATTGCTTATTACAATTAGGTCCTTAAAATTCTCAATTCCTGCAATTCAATCCTTAAATCCAACTATGTAGAGCATGCATCCTAAATAAATTCTCATAATTAATCTTACATTTTCATAGATATTTAAAATCCTCAAATTGTACATTTATAATCCTAAAGATTTTCGTAGTCTTCGAATTGCTAATGCTTATATGAAATCCTAAAAAATTTACTCGACTAGCAACCAAGAACCATCAATAAATTCTTAGAACTTCTACAAGTCCCAAAAAATATTCATAATTTTTTTTTTAAGTTTAACTTATGGCCCATAAGTAGAACATCAGTACAACTAACCCAAAAATTAATATAGTCAGATAATTTTCAACTTCTCTTAAAGCCCAATATTCGAATTCTTAGACATTTCCAATTCCAACGTAACCAACATGCATAATTACATTATTTATTTAAATTTAAATACTGAACAATAAAATAAATCTGAACGTAAAACATTTCATGAAAACACGCTGTCAAATAATTCATGCTTTGAATAAAATACGCAAATGTAAAACTCACAGACCGAAGACGTGACTTCATGAGCTTCTCGTAGTCAGTAGTAGTACAACCCTTTACAGAATCATTGCTCTGATACCAGCTATAACGGCCCGAAAATCCTTACTTAAAAAAATTGCGGAAAATTTTAAAATTTTCTTTTAAATAATTAAAAGTCTCATTCATAGACAAACTGACAAAAATGTTAAATGATTAAAATAGCAGCGGAAGTAAATATTTGCAAAGTAACAATTTAAAATAATTCAACAAGGGGAAAATGTTTGATCATAAAAATAAAATTTGCAAATGCTGAAACTGAGGTCCTCGGGTGCCACTACTGCCGACCCAAGCTAGCTCACTGGTCCCCGCCCTCGGTCCCAACATCATCACTACCTACAACAATCAAGTCTAGTGAGTCTAAAGACTCAACATGCATATATCGTAAATAGCAAGTAAATACTATAATAAAATTTGCATGAGGTAAAATATCATGTCCTGAGCAATTATAATACGTGCATAACTGAACTGAAAATCATAGTAAAAATGTTTGCTCCTTGGAGCCCTGTACTGAAATAGCATGTAATAATTTTCTGGTGAGATTATGGTCTATGCAAGTGGTCCCTGAACTGAACTGAACTGAGCTGACCGATACTGGGGACCGGACCGATACTGGGGATCGGATTTGCGTCTGATCAGACTACTGCCACAGTACTAGGTGAAACAACTGAACTAACCGGTAACTGGTGACCGGACCGATACTGGGTACCGGAATTAATACTGATAGTAAGTGACCACAAGCCATATCGCATAAATCTCAAAATTTGTATTTGCACGTAGTATAATTAAATATGAACAACTTCGATCTTCTTGCATTAAAATCATGTACTTGCGATATTTAAAAATACCTATATGACTTGATTGCAGAGTAAAAGAAGATATAAACATGCCTTGGTTTGTTTTGACTGAAAACAAACAAAATAACGACGCGG
Source organism: Primulina eburnea (assembly GCF_022965805.1). NCBI lineage: Eukaryota > Viridiplantae > Streptophyta > Magnoliopsida > Lamiales > Gesneriaceae > Primulina > Primulina eburnea. The sequence continues at coordinate 10,350,218 of NC_133118.1, read as the reverse complement.
CGAGGCGGAGACGGAGTGCTCTTCACTTCCTCACTTAATTCCTTTAAATTAAGCATCCACCATAATTATTACAATAGCATAAAAAAATCGTAAACGTGATGCATGAACTTTAAAAATATTATGATTCGTGCTCGGGGCGCTGCTAGGACAAAAATCTCACCCCGGGTGAAAAATTACCATTTTGCCCCTGGAAACCCAAAAATTACCATTTTACCCCTGGACCTCTAAAATTGACCCGAAGCTTACCAAACTCCTTAAAATATCCCAAAACATTATTAAAATATTCCTAGACGTAACATCGAGTCAAAATCTCAAACTTAATCGGTTCTTTTTAAAACTTGGACCGGGGTCCCGATTTTATCCTGAATCGAACCGAAACTCAACCAAATTTCTCCCAAATTTTTACCATATCATAACAACACTTAAAAGGTCCTAACAACCCCAAAACTAAGCCTCTAAATGCACGGCTAAAATTCCAGAATTTTCCCTTAACTCTCGGCTCTACTTCTCAACTACCCCCCTTTGGTGCACTTCTTTCGCAAAAACTCACCCTCGAGCTACCCCGTCGCTCCAGCAATAAACCAACCTACTGTGGACTCATACCAGACCCCAAGGGACGCCCCTGAACCAGGCCACCCGTCCCATGCACGCCCATAATCGCTAGGAACCCGAATCCGCAGCAAGTTCATTACCGATACTCACTCTCTTCTCTCTCGCCCCGATCACCCCCTTCTCTTGTTTCCAGCATGGCTCAAGCCCTTCCATACCTTTACTCAGACCCACCAGGGTCTGGTCCAGGGCTGGGGAAGGCCTTCGCGCAGCCGAACCACGTGAAAAATGATCGAGCGTCCCCTCTCGCACAAACCACAACAATCTGATTGGCCTCACTTCAAATTCACATGTCTCGACACAGCTGCAGACACCAGCAGCTAAGCCTCTTAAATCATGATCTGTACAGCCCCTTACCACTCTAATACAGTAGCCCTTTGCACAAAAAATCAGAAAACGTGAATTAACATAAAGAATGCATACATGTACAAAAACCGAAAAGGGTCTTTCATGGGATGGCTCAGATCGAATTTCTTATGCATGAATACCAACAGCAATGTATAACACGTATGTGATGCAGAAAAATATGGAATAAAACGTGCCTGGTGATGATCTATATCGAAGAACACACACACGAGCCGGAAGTTCTTTCAAGGGTGAAGAGGGAAACCGATGGGGCCTCAAGCTTGATGGTGAAAATGAGGGTGTCGGCTGCTGAGGGAAGTGTCGGCTGCTAGGGTCATTAGGTTTAGGTTAAATGAGTGATTAGGAGGTTATTATATAGTAAACAAATAGTTAATGGGCCCAACTTTGTTTAATTAAAATATTAAAAGAGAATTAGGCCCAATAGACTTAAAATTGGGTCCATTTAAACCAAACATACTCCCATAAAATATTTCGAGTTGGAAAGATTTTGAAAATAATAGCCGAACTATTAAAAAGTCCCCCGATTCAATAAAACTTACGTATCGTTAAAAATAAAGTCCTGCGGGTAAAAATACCCCAAAAATTCACCTTTTTGAAAATATAGTTAAAAATGCTTTAACTTAATTTATAAAAACAAATCATGTAATAAAATAATTTTCCTGGAAATTCCCCGGTCTCCGATCCTCGCTCGAACGTGAAATGCAACTTAAAATTCTAATGCACGAACTTTTAAAATTTCGTGAAGCAAATCCTATCATGCATGAATTATGCATAAAATGCATAAAAATAATTAAACATAATTTAATGAAATAAACATGCTAAATTACCGCTTCTTAAATAAGTCTTTATTAACTTAACTCAATACTCCATCTCCAGTCCGGCCTCACTAATTTAACTGAAAAGATAACAATTAAAATAATGCGTAAAATAAATAAATTTAAAGAAAAGAATTTAAATACTCATACGATAAAAATCGTTTTTAATTTTTAAATACTAGAATTATGAATGGCTTATACGCAGTCCAATTTACGGGTTCTACATTAATTGACCATTCTTTTTCAATTCAAGTGCCTCAACTTTTCTTGCCAAAGAGGTAAATCTAGCTTGAAGATCATGTTCATCTTTGAGAGTGTACATACCTCCACCAGATGTAGGAGATTGAATCTTGTTTGATGGTTCGATTGTACCTATAGTGTCCCAATTTTGAGCATTTTCAGCTAATGAATCGAGATACTCAATTGTCTCGTTTGGATCTTTATCTTCAAATGTTCCATTACATATAAATTCAACCATTTGCCTATCTTTAGGTGTTAAGCCTTCATAAAATTGAGAAACAACCCTCCAAATTTCAAAACCATGATGTGGACAAAGATTAAGCAATTCTTTGTATCTATCCCGACACTGATAAAAAGTTTCTCCTTGTTTTTGAGTGAAAGTGATTATTTGCCTTTTGAAAGAATTTGTTCTATGCGATGGAAAAAACTTTTTCAAAAATTGTTGTTGTAATTCATCCCAAGTTCGAATGGATCCCGATCTAAGATTTTGTAGCCAAGTTTTAGCTTTTTCTTTTAAAGAAAAAGGAAAAAGCTTAAGTCGAATGGTGTTCATGCTACAATTTAGATCATTATATGTGTTGCACACTTCTTCAAACTCTCGTAAATGCATGTATGGATTTTCAGAATCTAAGCCATGAAATTTGGGTAAAAGTTGGATAATACCAGGCTTAAAATTGAAATGAGATGCATCAGGGGGAAAAACGAGACATGAAGGTGCACTAGTACGTGTAGGATTCATGTGATCTCTAAGTGTTCTTCGTCTATCATGATCATGTTGAGACTGAATTTCATCTTCATTTTCTTGGATGGGTTCTTCCGCCATGTTTTGTAAAAATAAAGGGTTATTTCGAATGAGTCGACCACTAAGTGTATGTGGGGACCCGGACTCTAATCAAGTTCTTAATCATAATTGGGACTAATTAATCAATTAAAAACAGGGTCTAAATTTTTTTTAAAATGCGGAACGTAGTGACGTACAACATATATACATCTCAGTATATAAAATACAATACAAGTCCTGTACTGCATACATTCAACTACATTAAGGTTTAACAACTAATTTCAAGTGTTTCAACCCTATTATACATCATACTCAAAGTCCGGAATCTCCACTCTAATCACGATCTTTCTTCATCTCTTCCACCCTGTACCTGTCCCACCTGTTGTCATGTACACATACAGACAAGACAACAGCCGGATAATTCCGGTGAGAATATAATCCCAGTATAAATCAACGAAACATGCAATCATATAAACAAATATAAAGCATGTAATCAGGTAACAGATATATGTATCAAAATCTGAAACATAATCAATATGAAACTGTCGACAATGCTCGTGACTCCACGACTCTGACTAGACTCAATCCTAGCCTAGGGATCCCGGTTTCTAGACATTGGCATTCCATATCGACCAACAGTAATAGAAAAGACTCAAGTTCTATCCAAGTCGATATAGTATCGATCACCAGTAATAGAGAAGCTCTGTTTCTATCCACATCAGTATAGTACCGATCAACAGTAATAGAAGAAACTCCGATTCTATCCACATCGATATAACATCGATCAACAGTAATAGAATCAAGTTATAATTCTATCAACATCGATACAATACAGATCACCAGTAATAGAAGGAGCTATAATTCTATCCACATCGATAGCCAATTATCCAGTGACAGACGATGGCACTTCCGCCAATACAATATCTCATGACGTCGTGCAATGTGCCCGTGGTGATCCCACCACTATCAGACACTTCTGTCATAAGATTACTCGTCTAATACCTGTTTTCTAAAATCAAGAGAACAAGTATATTAATCAAATCAATGCAATATCAATGCAATAAAGTAAAGTATGTGATTTAGGGAAACTCAAGTCTAAACCGACTCAAGTCGATCTCCCAATACCACATTGACTTATACCTTTCTTTCCTCGGTTTCTGGCTCAGTCACAGTCCAGAACGCACAGCCTGTCTGGCAATGACAATACCAATAATTTCATATCAATATGCCTTTCAAATCAATAACAATCTGATCAATCTTGATTTAATTAAAAATCAACGGCATAACGTTACAATCTCAGTATCTCTGTCAATACCAAATCAACAGACATCAATTACAAATCATAACTCATATCAATTACAATCTGTAATTCATTCATAATCCAAATCTGTTCGGTATAATTCAATATACCCTAAAATTTCATAACAATCCCATAATCCGTCTGTTTCTCAATCTGACTTCGATTCTATGATGTCTAACATGTCAAGAACATCATATATGAATCCTATTCAATTCTGACAATAGCATAATTTCAAAGCATGTCAAAACGTAGCAAAACTTACGTCAGGTTGTAGTCTACGTCGATAGGATTGCAGTACTGAAGTCAGATTACAATTCAGACGGACGGATTTCTCAGAAAAGGCGTAAGGATTTTAAACTCATATACCAGAACCCTTTTTCCGATTCTTTCTTTTCTTTTCCCCTAAACCAACGTATATATGTATATATATACACTAGTTGCTCGGTTAATGATACGCGTCACATTTTCATGAATTTGGGTCGGCGCTCGGGCGGTAATAAACTACCGCTCGAGCGCGGCATCTTCTGTCCAATTCTTCCGGATTACACATTTGGTGCTCGGGCGGTCACAAACTACCGCCCGGGCGCCACTTCTTCTGCCCGACGCATGTGCTTATTGAACATTGGTGCTCGGGCGGTCATTTTCTACCGCTCGGGCGCCAATTGTTCTGTCCAAAAATGCACCCTTCATATGATTTGGCCAATCTGGTCTCGTAATAGCCCGGTTATAATTATATCTATTCATAATCAATAATCATATCAGATTACGATAATTAATTTCTCGGGCATTACATTTCTCCCCCCCTAAGATACGATTTCGTCCTCGAAATCATAGGCATTTCATTCGTATCAATAAGGAGTATATACACATAACTGTATAAGAAATGTAATAGGGATTTACATCAGTAAAATAATGCTGGGAATTCCTGTCTCATGTCAGATTCAGTCTCCCAAGTAGCTTCTTCAACCCCATGACGAGTCCATTGTACTTTCACAAGAGGAATCGTCTTTGTTCTGAGCTGTTTTTCTTTACGATCGATAATCCGAATCGGTTTCTCGACATAACTCAATGTCTCATCTAGCTCGGTCTCGTCTGGTTGAATAATATGTGAATCATCAGGGAGATATTTCCGTAGCATTGATACATGAAAGACATCATGTATTCCCGATAATGAAGGCAGCAAGGCAAGTCGATAGGCACGATCTCCTATCTTTTCTAGAATTTCATAAGGACCTACATATCTTGGAGACAATTTCCCTTTCTTGCCAAATCGGACCACACCCCTGAAAGGAGAAATCTTCGGGAACACTCGGTCTCCTGCCTCAAATACCAACGGTCGCCGTCTGAGGTTGGCATATTTGGCTTGTCGGTCCTGAGCTGCCTTCATTTTCTTCTGAATCAACTTAACTTTATCGGTCATATCTCTGATCATATCAGGTCCAATCTCAGAAACTTCAGAGATATCATCCCAATAAATAGGGGATCTGCATTTCTTTCCATACAACGCTTCAAATGGGGCCATCTCAATACTCGTTTAATAGCTGTTGTTGTACGAAAACTCACAAAGTGGCAATGCATCTTGCCAATTAGTGCTGAAATCAAGCACTATAGATCTTAGCATATCCTCCAGTGTCTGGATAGTCCGCTCTGACTGTCCATCGGTCTGTGGATGATACGCGGTACTCAGATGTAACTTCGTACCAAGAGCTTGCTGCAAACTCTGCCAGAAGTGCGAAGTAAACCGAGGATCACGGTCCGAAACAATCGACTTCGGCACTCCATGCAGTCTAACAACTTCTTTGACATAAATATCGATCATCTAATCGTATCTATATGTCATTTTATATGGAATAAAACATGCAGATTTGGTTAATCGATCAATCACGACCCAAATCGCATCACAACCTCTGAAGGATCTCGGAAATTGTGTCACAAAATCCATGGAAATGTAATCCCATTTCCATTCAGGAATGGACAAACTCTGTAGCAGTCCTCCAGGTTTCTTTCTCTCAGCTTTCACCTGTTGGCAATTCAGACACTTGGCTAAAAATTCAGTAACATCAGATTTCATTTGTTTCCACCAATACTGTGTCTTCAGATTGTTATACATTTTCCTGCCACCAGGATGAACGCTAAATCGGCTGTTGTGCGCTTCTGTCAGTATTCGCTGTCTCAAATCCGAAACATTCGGCACAACCAGACGATTATTCACATACAAAATGCCATTTTTCACCTGATATTCCTATCGATGTCCCGCTTTAACCATGGCCATCGACTTCGGTATATTCTGATCACCTTTCTGAGCTGCTTTAATTCTCAAAATCAGCTCTGGTTCAGGTTGAATAGCACATAATCTCATGGGTTTCTGATCTGTCTCAAATACTAATCCAGATAAACAGCAGTCTTCTATCAAATTCGAAACACCTATCGTCGATAAGGATAGTGCACATACCGTTCGACTCAGCGCATCTGCTGCTGCATTGGACTTCCCTGGATAGTATTTGATCTCACAATCAAAATCTTTCAATAAATCCAGCCATCTCCGCTGTCTCATATTCAACTCTGAATGCAAAAAACAGATATTTCAAGCTTTTATGATCAGAATAAATCTCGAATTTCTCACCGTACAAATAATGTCGCCATATCTTCAATGCAAAGACTATGGCTGCCAATTCAAGATCATGAATTGGGTAACGAGATTCATGGGGTTTCAACTGTCTCGAGGCATAAACAATCACATGCCCCCGTTGCATCAAAACGCAACCCAATCCTCGGTGAGATGCATCACAATAAACGACGAACTCACCAGTGCCTGAAGGAAACGTCAACACAGGCGCACTGGTCAGTCTCTTTTTCAACTCAAAAAAACTGGATTCACAGTCTTCTATCCCCACAAATGGAGCATTCTTCTGAGTCAACTGTGTAATTGGTTTGGCAATACTCAAAAAATCTTTAATAAATCGGCGATAATATCCTGCCAAACCCATAAAACTGCGTATCTCTGGTACAGATGTCGGTCTCGGCCAAGAAATCACTGCCTCAACCTTGCTGGGATCAACTGATATCCCATCTCCGGATATGCTATGTCCCAGAAATACCACCTGTTTCAACCAGAACTCGCATTTCGACAATTTAGCATACAATTTCTCAGCCCTCAAAATACACAGCACAGTCCTCAGATGATTAGCATGCTCAATCATATTCTTTGAATAGATCAATATATCATCAATGAATATGATAACAAAGTCATCCAAATATTTCTGAAATACGCGGTTCATCAATCCCATAAATACCGCTGGTGCATTCGTCAAACCAAAAGGCATGACAATAAACTCATAGTGTTCTGAATGCTGTCTTTGAGATATCAGAATCCCTGACTCTCAATTGATGGTATCCCGATCTCAAGTCGATCTTGGAATACACTGATGAACCCTGTAACTGATCAAACAGATCATCAATACGAGGCAATGGGTATTTATTCTTTACCGTTGCCTTATTCAGTTGCCTGTAGTCGATACAAAGTCTCATCGACCCATCTTTCTTTCTCACGAACAGTACTGGAGCACCCCAAGGAGATACACTCGGTCTAATATATCCATTGGCCAGTAAATCCTCCAACTGTTCTTTCAACTCTTTTAATTCGATCGGTGCCATCCTGTAAGGAGCTCTCGAAATCGGAACTGTTCCTGGCATCAACTCGATGCTGAAGTCTATTTCTCGAATCGGAGGCAATCCAGGAATCTCGTCTGGAAAGACATCAGCAAATTCACACACCACTGGCAAATCCGCCAATGATGGACTCTTATTCAGTAAATCAACTGAATATACCAGGAATCCATCTGCTCCTTTCTGCAATAATCGGGTCATATTTATTGCAGATATCAAAGGAATTCTGGCACGAGAACCCTTACCATAAAATTTCCACTCCTCAGCCATTTCAGGTCTGAATCGAACTATCTTGTGGAAACAATCAACTGTAACTCGGTACTTGGTTAACATATCGATACCGATAATACAATCAAAATCAGATAAACCAAGTACAATACAGTCTAACTCAATCGTATGCCCATCGTACTGCAGTATACACGATTTAACAGATTTCACTGACATCAACCCTGTCCCTAACGGAGAAAAGACAGACACTACTGCAGATAACGACTCAATAGGCAACGCATGACTCAATGCAAACCTCTCAGAAATAAAAGTATGTGATGCACCAGTATCAATTAGCACATATGCAGGATAACCAGAAATAAAACAGTTACCTGCCACGACATCATCAGGTGCATCCTGTGCCTGCTCCTCAGTCAAAGCAAATAATCGGGCCTGCTGTCGAGGAGGCTGGCTCGCTGTCTGGCTCCTTCCTGGCCTCTGTTGTGACTGAGTAGGCGGTGCTGGCTGAAAGGAATCAATGGCAGAAGATCGTCTACCAGTCTGAGCCGCTGATCCAGACGACTCAACTGCCTGGGATCCCTGAGCACCTCGCTGTGGACACACTCGGGCAAAGTGTCCATGCTGCTTACAAATGCGGCAGTTGCCAAACACTCCTCGGCACTTCTCGGTGGAATGCTTCCCTCCACAAGTGCAACAGTAGGGTCCCGTGTAACTCTGGCCCTGACCAGTCTGTCTAGAGCCACTCGAACTGGATGAACTACTTCCAGCTTTCTTGAATTTCTTCCCTTTCGCTCTCAGGAAATCTTTCTTCCCAGTACCACTACCGCTCTCAAATCGGGGAGCTGGTGGAGGCAGCTGTGATCCTGGTGATGAAGGCACAAACGAAGCCTCTCTATGTCTCATTAAATCGGCTTCGGCTCCCTTGGCTCGGTTCAAGGCATCGGTGAAATTGTTTGGCCTTCCGGTATTCACCAAGGTAAAAATTTCTGGATTCAGGCCATTTATGAACTGGTCTGCAACGGCCTCATCATGCTCAGCCACATGAGGAGCAAATCGGAGCAGAGTAGAGAACTTAGCCACATAGTCCTCAATGTTTAACTGGCCCTGTCTCAAGTTTGCGAACTCGGCTCCCTTGTCCTTCCTATAAGATACTGGAAAGAACCGTAGATAAAATTCAGTCTTAAACACATTCCAGGTAATGGCCGTACCTCGTTGTTCCAATGCCCGTCTAGTCGTGATCCACCAGTGTTTAGCAACATCATGCAGCTGGTGTCCGATCAATTTCACCCTCTTTTCCTCCGTATATTCCAACGATTCAAACATTGATTTGATATCGTCCAACCAACTTTCACATTCTACGGAATTCTCCGTACCTTTCAAAGTCGGTTGATGGAAAGACTGAAATCTTTTCAACAATTGCTCCATTGGAGTAGGGGTCACATCCATAGAAGGATTCGATGTACTCCCCTGTTCTGGTATCCTTCTCGGAGGCATATCTGAAATCAAAAGGATTAGCAACCCCAAACGAAAGTTCTATTTCAGTCCTCCTCCGATCATCTTACTACTGATCCAGAATCGGCTCTGATTCGTTCTCAATAATACATGTTTTCAAATCAATTCATATAAACAGATAAACATGTATTATAAAGCAGCAAATCATGCTAGCAATCCAAAAGCAGGAAAGAAAATCTCAATCTACCCCGCTCACTAGCTCCTATCTCAATCTCAAGGATCTATGGCTCTGATACCACCTGTTGTGGGGACCCGGACTCTAATCAAGTTCTTAATCATAATTGGGACTAATTAATCAATTAAAAACAGGGTCTAAATTTTTTTTAAAATGCGGATCGTAGTGACGTACAACATATATACATCTCAGTATATAAAATACAATGCAAGTCCTGTACTGCATACATTCAACTACATTAAGGTTTAACAACTAATGTCAAGTGTTTCAACCCTATTATACATCATACTCAAAGTCCGGAATCTCCACTCTAATCACGATCTTTCTTCATCTCTTCCACCCTGTACCTGTCCCACCTGTTTTCATGTACACATACAGACAAGACAACAGCCGGATAATTCCGGTGAGAATATAATCCCATTATAAATCAACGAAACATGCAATCATATAAACAAATATAAAGCATGTAATCAGGTAACAGATATATGTATCAAAATCTGAAACATAATCAATATCAAACTGTCGACAATGCTCGTGACTCCACGACTCAGACTAGACTCAATCCTAGCCTAGGGATCCCGGTTTCTAGACATTGGCATTCCATATCGACCAACAGTAATAGAAAAGACTCCAGTTCTATCCACGTCGATATAGTATCGATCACCAGTAATAGAGAAGCTCTATTTCTATCCACATCAGTATAGTACCGATCAACAGTAATAGAAGAAACTCCGATTCCATCCACATCGATATAACATCGATCAACAGTAATAGAATCAAGTTATAATTCTATCCACATCGATACAATACGGATCACCAGTAATAGAAGGAGCTATAATTCTATCCACATCGATGGCCAATTATCCACTGACAGACGATGGCACTTCCGCCAATACAATATCTCATGACGTCGTGCAATGTGCCCGTGGTGATCCCACCACTATCAGGCACTTCTGTCATAAGATTACTCGTCTAATACCTGTTTTCTAAAATCAAGAGAACAAGTATATTAATCAAATCAATGCAATATCAATGCAATAAAGTAAAGTATGTGATTTAGGGAAACTCAAATCTAAACCGACTCAAGTCGATCTCCCAATACCACATTGACTTATACCTTTCTTTCGTCGGTTTCTGGCTCAGTCACAGTCCAGAACGCACAACCTGTCTGGCAATGACAATACCAATAATTTCATATCAATATGCCTTTCAAATCAATAACAATCTGATCAATCTTGATTTAATTCAAAATCAACGGCATAACGGTACATTCTCAGTATCTCTATCAATACCAAATCAACAGACATCAATTACAAATCATAACTCATATCAATTACAATATGTAATTCATTCATAATCCAAATCTGTCCGGTATAATTCAATATACCCTAAAATTTCATAACAATCCCATAATCCGTCTGTTTTTCAATCTGACTTCGATTCTATGATGTCTAACATGTCAAGAACATCATATATGAATCCTATTCAATTCTGACAATATCATAATTTCAAATCATGTCAAAACGTAGCAAAACTTACGTCAGGTTGTAGTCTACGTCGATAGGATTGCAGTACTGAAGTCAGATTACAATTCAGACGGACGGATTTCTCAGAAAAGACGCAAGGATTTTCAACCCATATACCAGAACCCTTTTTCCGATTCTTTCTTTTCTTTTCCCCTAAACCAACGTATATATGTATATATATACACTAGTTGCTCGGTTAATGATTCGTGTCACATTTTCATGAATTTGGGTCGGCGCTCGGGCGGTAATAAACTACCGCTCGAGCGCGGCATCTTCTGTCCAATTCTTCCGGATTACACATTTGGCGCTCGGGCGGTCACAAACTACCGCCCGGGCGCCACTTCTTCTGCCCGACGCATGTGCTTATTGAACATTGGCGCTCGGGCGGTCATTTTCTACCGCTCGGGCGCCAATTGTTCTGTCCAAAAATGCACCCTTCATATGATTTGGCCAATCTGGTCTCGTAATAGCCCGGTTATAATTATATCTATTCATAATCAATAATCATATCAGATTACGATAATTAATTTCTCGGGCATTACAGTGTACGTGACCAAATGCTCATGCAAATACAAATGCAAAAGAATAGAAACACACAAATGCAATAAAAATTCAAATAAAGAAAAATAAACTATAAAGGAAATTAAATAGACTTGAAATTAAATTATACTTCCCCGGCAACGGTGCCAAAAACTTGTTGCGACTCTGATTGTTGGACTCCCAAGAGCAGGTTGTCCACAAGTAGTATAATTCGGTGAGTCCGAATATCGTATCCACAGGGAAGCTAATGTAATTACAAGTCCACTACAATGTCTTTTTGTTTTTGTTTTTTATTTCTTTTAATGGTTTGAATCTTTAATTGGTAATTTTTAATTGTTCAAATTTTAATTTAAGTAGTTGAGATTAAAGGATCCACTTTTGGTATTTTAATAAAGTTAACATTAACGAACAATATTGAAATCCACTTAATAAAATGGTTTCAATATATTAAATAATCATATTTATATTATGTTATATATTATTATCTTATAAGTATATAATATATACCAAAACTTATAAATGTGGTCAAGTATTTATTGTGCTATATATATTTGTAAACACTAAATCAAGGTTCCCACTTTAAATGGTTGGTAAAACCAAACTAACATTTAAATGGTACCAATAAATTAATATTATGATATATTTATATATAGTAAATCAAGGTTCCCACTTTAAATGGTTAGTAAAACCAAACTAACATTTAAATGGTATCAAGAAATTAATATTATAATATATTCATATATAATAAATCAAGGCATCCACTTTAAATGGTTGGTAATACCAAACTAACATTTAAATGGTTCCAAGAATTTAGTGTAACATATAGCAACAATAAATCAAAACTCCCACTTATAAGTAGGATATAAAAATACTTAAAAAAATAAATATAACGTAAACAATAAATAATGATTAAATAATATAAAACATAGATTCTTACCTTTTAGTAACCTTATTATCATGCCAAGAGTTTCACCTTTTCATCTCAACTTTAGGAAGTTAGCTATTCATTATTCAAAGTGTAAAACTTTGAATATGAAATTATCATGCTAATTATATTTAAATGAAGAAATAAAGGAAAAATAAAGAGAGAAATATTATGAACTCAAAGGTTTGTTCATAGAATGAGGGATATCTCAATACATTACAATGCATCCCTATTTATAGCCAAATTTTGGAAGACAACCACAAATAAAATATTATTTTTTTACACCTAAGTCTTCATTGATGTTCCAAGATATTATATTATATTACACATCACTTTTGAAAATCTTTTTCTCCGAATTTGCTTCTTCACATAAAAAGAAACATGTGGATAATTGAGTTGTCTAGTTGTGGTATTTTTTTCAAACCATTTGACCAAGTAATTTGAGAGATATGGTCAAAATACTAGAGCATAGTAAAATGCCACTCCTTTGGTAACTTTATTTTTTGCTTAATTTGATCCCAATTGTGAGAGGATTTTTATCTCATGCTTACCATCATTATTGTAGATATTAACATCAACTTTCTATAGGTCTAAGAATCATCTTAATCCCATTTGCAACGCCAAGTTTATTCTTGTTTTATCGAACCTGTAACAATAGTAAAAACTTGTAATTACACAACAACTTATATTTTATACAATTTATTATAAAACATATAACATTTAAACATTTAATAAAACAAAAATTATATATTTATATTATAAAACATTTAATTAATGTACAATTTTTATGTTTATCAGTAATGGTTATTTATTCTTGATCTTTACCTTGTTCAGTTCTCGATAATCGATACACAATCTCATGTTCTCATATTTCTTCTGTACGAAGTGCACTGGTGAGCCCCATGGTGAGAAACTATGGCGGATGAATTTTTTATCTAGGAGCTCCTGAATTTGCTGTTTGAGCTCTAACATCTCAGCTGGAGATAAATAGACGGTGCCTTAGAGATTGACACGGTGCCTGGCACAAGGTCAATGGAAAACTCCACCTCTCTCTCTGGTGGAAGGCCTGTGACGTCATCAGGAAAAACGTCAAGAAAATATATGACTACTGGTACATCAGATATCAACGAAGTGGGTACGTCAGGTGCAGAAATAATACTGGCCAAGAAAGCCTAACACCCCTTATGAATAAGTCTTTGTTCTTGCATGCAAGAGATCATGCGAGAGAAACTACTCCATCTATCCGGATCAAAGAGAAATTGCTCCATGCCCAACGGTCTTACCAACACTGATCTTTTCTTAAAGTCAATAAGAACTATGTTCTTCGTTAGCCAGTCCATTCCCAAGATAATGTCAAACTCTGGCATCGGCAACACAATCAGATCGGCATACACTATGTGGCCCTGCAGTTCAAGATCAATATCTATCACCACACTCATAGCTGATAACTCTTCCCCTGATGGGACTGTCATTGAGTAGTTCACTTGGAGTCCAATAGACTTGACATCTAGATGATTAGCGAACGTATTCGAAATAAAAGAGTGAGTGGCCTCAGAATCTATCAAGGCCTTCGTGGCTACTATCTTTATGAAAATATTTCCTGAGAGACGTTAGCACAACACAAAAAACGTATATCCCAAAATACTAATCTTAACCTCAAGCATAGTTGAAAATTTCTATCACATGTCACCAAAAATACGGAAAAGCACACTAATAATCCCAAATCAAATTCGAAACAAGCTGTAAAAAATAATATGGTGCTAAAATAAATAAGTTACAAGTTAACAGGGTTGTGTCTCGGTCCACCTCCTCTGCTGCATGGCGAAAACTCTCCCCCGGGTCGGCTGTCTCCACTGTGGGCAGTCCTTCAGCATGTGATTGTTGGCTTTACATTTGAAGCATTTGTCCGATCCCCATTGTAATGCCCGAGATTTCGAGTATATTAATATGAGATTTTGATTATATTAATCTGAGATTATTGATTTTAAACTAATGTGATTATAGTCGGGCCAATACGAGACCAAATCGGACCAAGCATATGAATTACATAGCTTGGGGACAGAGAGTCTGGCGCCCGAGCGGTAGTTTTTGACCGCCCGAGCGCCAGTGTTCATCACAAAGATGTCGCGGGCAGAAGAGTTGGCGCCCGGGCGGTAGTTTTTGACCGCTCGAGTGCCAAAGGTGCAATTCAGGACAGAACCTACCGCGCTCGAGCAGTAGATTTGCACCGCTCGAGCGCCGACCTAAATTCGTGAAAACGAGCCACGTTTCTGGTGCATGCAAGTTGGAAATATTTATATGTATATCACGTTCCATTCCTGAGAAAACAAGAAGGAATCGAGGGAAAGGCTCAGAGAAAAGTATCGTGAAATCCTTACGCCTTTATATTTCAATCCGTCCGTTAGATTTTAAATCTGACTTCGATACTGTGTTCATATCAACGCAGGCTACTACAGGACGTAAGTTTTACTACGTTTTGACATGTTTTGAAATTATGATGTTGTTAGAATTGAATACACGTCATATATATTGTTCTTGACATGTTAGACAACGTAGAATCGAAGTCAGATTAAGAAACGGACTGAATATGGAATTGTTATGAATTTCAGAAGGAAATTGACTAGAATTGATATCAGATTTGTATGGTGGTTGATTTTAAATGTTTGGAATTGATATAGACTGATATAGTATTATCAGTATAGCAAGATTGTACTGTTATACTGTCAGAATTTGATAAAACAGAGACATTGTGATTGGATTAGAATATTGATACAGAATATTGGTATTGTCATTGCCAGATTGAACAGTGACAGACTTTGAATCAAGACTTTGATTGTATCAGATCGACAGCAAGAAAGGTATAAATAAATGTTGATTCGGGATTGCACAACTCGAGTTATGTTTGACTTGAGTGTCCCTAAATCACATACTTTATTTTATTGCATTGATATTTGCAGATTATCAGATTGATATGTTAATGTATTGACTTAGAACAGAGTCAGAGTCCGAGTCTAGGGCAGACAGCCTAGCTAGGGCAGAACCGCCGAGTCTTTCTCAGAACCGATAAGACTCTAGACTTACGGTGTATCGAAGAGCCTTAGATGTAGATCGACGTCTATCTCAGACACTCGATACAACATACCAAAGTCTAAATTAGATTGGGATCCCTAGATTTGAAATAAGATAAGATTAGATCACGAGTCATTGATTCATGTAGTCAGACTAGATACATGTTTTGATGTTTGTTTATGCTTTTATATATGTTTTATATGATTGCATTTAATACATTGTTTATACTGGGATATTTATATCTCACCGGAGTTATCCGGCTGTTGTCTTGTTTGTATGTGTGCATGACAACAGGTGGGACAGGTACAGGGTCACAGAGGTGAAGACAGATCGAGATTAGAGTGGTGATACCGGACTTGGATTAGAGCTAGGGTTTAAACACTTGATAGTAGTTGTTGAACCTGAGTATGTATGATTGTATATTTTATCAGATTTAGACTTTTATACTGATATGTATAGGAGTTTGATTCCATTACCTTCCGCATTTTAAAAAAAATTAGACCCTGATTATTATAATTAATTTAGTCCCAATAACGATTAAGAACATGATTAACGTCCGGGTCCCCACACCCATAAACAATGTCCCGCATGCTGGCGTTGGCGTTGGTACTTCGGACACATCGGGTACTCACCAGGCCTCTGAGGAGCCTTCTTCTTCGGAATAGGACCCTTGCCTTTCGGCGATCCCTAAATGGCTTCTTCCTCTGCTGTCCCTGGAAAGGCCTCTTAAACTGAGGCATATGCTGCTGCTGCTGAGGTGCTTGATAGGGCTTCTTGCCCTGCCTGTCGTTCTCAATGTCCCTCTGGTTCTGCTCTTCCGCCAAGGCTCTCGACACGGCAATAACATAAGTAGTAGGACCAGCAACTCTCACATCACGGCGCAAGATCGTCCATAACCCATCAATAAAAGCCTCAGCTTCTCTAGGGCATCATTTGCAATCAGGGGCACAAAGTGACACCCCCTCTCAAATTTCCTGACAAAGTCTGCAACGCTGCTGTCTCCCTATCGCAACGTCATGAACTCCCTGGTCAGGCGGGAGCGTACTTCCTCAGTGAAGCACTTTTAGTAGAACACCTCCTTGAAACCAATCCAAGTCAATGTTTGCAAGTTCACTGACACAGATTCGCTCTCCCACCATAGTCTGGAGTCTCCTGTCAACCGGAAAGTGGCACACCTGACCCTGTCTGCATCCTGTAGGTCCATGAAAGCAAAAATTACATCGATGGACTTAATCCATCCCTCAGCTATCATCGGGTCAGTAGTCCCCGAGAACTCATTTGGTTCCATCCTCCTGAACCTTTCATATACCGCCTCTGGTCTGGGCCTCGATCCTGTAACTACGACAACATGGTTTTCCGCAAACTGTGCGAAGAACTGAGTAATCCCTGCAAGCATCTGAGCCTGAATATCTAGGGGTGGACGAGGAGTGGCCCTCTCCCCATCCTGAGCTTCTCTATTCTCATCCCTTGCTCCACGGACAACCAAACGTCTAGGAGACATATTGTTCCAATATCTACCCAACATGTAAACCCAACATGCATGAACATAATATCTATATCATAAGATGCACGTATTCGAGCATAAAACATGTACATGCTGAAATCATGACTTGATGGTTACTACATGAAAGAATTTAAAACTTTAAAACTTACATACCTGAGGTGTTACTTTGTGAGCTTCTCACAAGCGGTAGTAGGCATAACCCTTTACAAGAACATCGCTCCAATACCAACTGTGACGTACCATATTTTGAACTACTTAAAATTTACGGAAAAATAAAAATTTTCTTAAATAAATAATAATATATCTAATTGTGATAAAAATAAACTGCTCGTCTAAAATATTTGAAATAAAAACGATTACAAACAAATTTTACCAAAAATGTACTCGTTTAAACATCGTGAAATAGATTCATAAAATCAGAGTAACTAAATTAACATGCTTGAAAATTCTTGAAAACATAGGCGGTCCTCAGGTTTGGTGTTTTTTGGGAGTCAAAGGCAATGGTTTTCTAACCATTGTCTTTGAGCGTTTTTAAGGGTCAAAGACAACGGTTTATAAAACCATTGTCTTTCAGCGTGTTTTTTAGACAATCGACAACGGTTTTAGAAAACCATTGTGGATTAGTGTTTTTTTGAGATTAAAACCATTGTCTTTGGGCGTTTTTTTAGGGTCAAAGACAACAGTTATGGTAAACTGTCGCTACATTTAGCGACGGTTTTGCTTAAAAAGCCGCTATATTTAGCGACGGTGTTAATAAAACCGTCGCAATATTTAAATTAGCGACGGTATTTGTTAAAACCGTCGCTCATTTAAAAATTGCGACGTTTTATTAAAAAACCATCGCTAATAGAGACGGCTTTAGAATAACCGTTGCTAATAGCGACGGTTTAATAAACACCGTCGCCATTTTAGCGACGGTTTAACCAAAAATTGTCTCTAATAGCAACGGTTTAACCACAAACTGTCGCAAATTATCTATAAATATCCGCACCCTCGGTCTATTTTCTTCACACCATAAATTTTTCTCTCTTAGATGATTTTAATTTAGAAATAGGATAAGTTTTTCCCTTCAAATCTTGGTAAATTTCTAAGTGTGAGTTAAGATCATGAATATTATTAGCTTAGTCAGATGGTAAGTTTTTTTTTTGTAGATTTATTAAATTATAAAGAAATTTTTTTTTATTTTACGAAAAAAAAATCGTGACGGATTTAATCAAAAACCGTCGCTAATTTTAGCGAAGATATATTCAAAATCGTCGCTAATTAGTGACGCAAACTATTGAATAAAACGTTGCTAATTAGCGACTGTTTTTCAAAAATAACCATCGCAATATGATAGCTGCGACAACGGTTTTTAACCGTTGTCTTTGAACGCACTTTCAACAATACCCTCAGTTAAAACAGTTTTAAATGGCCTACGACAACGGATAAAATCCATTTTTTTTAGCGGTTTTCTTGTAGTGTTACATGGAGTTGAGGGATTCGTTGGATTTCATTCGGGTTGTTGCTGCAAATGCTGACACGTTTTCATACCTCTTAAATTTCATAACTTAATCATGCATATCGTACTTATTGCCAAGTGGTTAAATAACTTATGACTTTCTAGAACACTCGGGGCTTGACTATGGTAAACATCATACTAAACCTCGACTCAAACCCCTGAAAAATTTTGTTATGAAGTATGAAATTTCCCAAACATTGGAAGACACGGACCTCGCCCAGACCATAGTTCAACGTTACCTATTAAAATTTCGTAACATCTAATCTAACTCTCACTAAGCTTGGACACAACGACGTAGTAGTACCCAAAAAAAAATAGCACCTAAACTCGAAGCTTGAAGATGTCAGAACCATGGACTACGCGCTGAAGAGCAACGCTGAAGCGCCAGACAGGTGCCTAGGCGCTACCCTACAAAACCCCTGGTGCGAATCTGCAGCGCTTCGGCTCTAGTCCTGCGTGAATTCAACCCCAAAAAGTCATTTTCTACTCGTTCCCTTCCCTATGCTTCTAATGCCACCAAAACTCATACCGGCTCGAAACGAAACACCGAAAGACGACTGATCCAAAACATGACACCACCTACGCAGGAATGACCACTTGACGATTCCCAACGAAGCCTGCAACAAACAAATCTAAAGAACACATCAAGAAAACGTTTTAAAACGCCACAGTTTGAGCAGTCCCACTAAAATGATCATAACTCACTCGTTTCTTGTCCAAAAATTTCGAATTTACAATCAAATAGAAAGGTGTCAAAATGTACTACGTTTTATATGCTGAAAGTTTTTCCAGAAAGTCGACCGAAAACTCGCAGTATCGAAATGACAGCAGACTCGTTTTTTAGAGATCTAAATTTTTTATCCAAAATCGTTTCAAACGCTTTTACTCAAACTTTTGCACAACATACATGAATTTTTGTACACAATAAACATCAAAACATAAAATATGATCAGATCGATGTAAAAACGAAAGAATATACATGCCTTTGGTGTTTGAAACTCACGATATGGCGAATAACGAAGCAGTAAGATGTGAGGGCCGATCCGGGATGAATTGTGGCGCGATTTTCTTGAAGAAATGGACGTGTGCTTCAAGAATTAACAAGGGAGGGAATGAAATGGTGGCTGCTGAAATGAAAAGCTTAAGAGCCCTATTCCCCCTCACCAAAAACTGAAATGGAAGTCCAAGGGAAATGGGTGTGTGTTTGTGTATTTGTGTGTGTGCATCGTGTATGTGTGTGTGTAGAAAACGAGTGTGTGTAGGGGTAATTATTTGCTTAATTAATAATTAAACTGTTAATCCACACTAACTTTACAAAAATCCCCTAACTAAAATAAAATACACAATTGACCACTTTAAAAGTTTTAAAATCTTAAAATCACCTAATAAATTAAATTAAGCTTTAAAAATGCTAAAAACTTAATAAATCATTTAAAATGACACTTTCTTGACTTAAAATAAAATACCACATTTTAAAATTGATTAAACCGTCGCATGTCTCTTTTCCTCGATCTTGCATCGAATATTTGCTGAAACATAAAACTCAAGGAAAATGTTTTAACTTGCATCAAATAAACACAAATAATTTAGAATAATGCAAATTCATTAAACATGCATCGCTAAAATCATTTTAAACTTAAATAAATAATTTAAATAAATACATGGGTTTTACATGTACTGATTTTGGGCTCTACAAGTTCTTTTGGTACCTACACCTGAATTATCATGACAGATCTACCATTGTATGTCTCCAATAGGGTGTGTGATTGTGCTAAAATCTTACTAGGTATTCATTTACAATTGGGGATGGAGATGCAGATCTTGCCGACGAGTGGCACGACGAACTACTAACTCCAACTCTCGGACCTAAGGCACACTGTCTTGATCTCTAGTTCTATACCCTAACTGAACCGCATAGCTCGGTCTGGGTCCTTGTGGGTACCCGATAAATACATGGGGCATCACCACTTATTTTCTTGAGTTAGTTCTAACTGTTTGATTCATGTGTCGACGAATATATCACATCTGTTTTTCTATAGGAATCATAGCATACAATATAAAGATCATCTGTGCACAAATGTAAATTAATCACATCTGTTGACCGATTTCCTTGCATATATAACGCCGTCTTTTGAGAGAAGAAAAACGTCTCCTTGTTAGAGGAGAAAATGAAATATCTAAGGTGAGTAGAATATATATTTTTTTTTTTTTTTCAAACTTTTCACTAGTATTTTAAAGTTTATACATGAAAATTTTTTATAAGAATAATTGAAAATCTATAGAAATTTTAGATATATGAAAGTGTTTTAAAAAATTAAGTTTGAATATCACATTGCTTTTTATATCTTTACAAAAATGTAATAAAAATATCATTAGATTCATATAAAGTTTATAAAAAATTAGAATTAATATCTTTACACTTTCAGAATCCACAAAAATCCTAGATTGAATTAATTTACATTAAACAATTGTACATGATATGTTTTTTGGCTAAATATTTTATCTTATAATACCCACTTCATACAACATAATCAAATGCATTTAATTAAAAAATAAAAATCCATCACACAGACGCAACACAATGTTCATTTACTTGAATTGGAAAAATAAAATTGATCGATTAAATATGTATTGCTTTTAACTTGCTATGATTTGTGTGCAATTTAAAACCGAAATGGGAGGAATAAATGAAAATATCACATTTCATCCAACAGAGGAGGAAATCCTACAAAATAATTCGGAAATAGAATGCATCACCAAGGTATTTCTTGGCCATCCCAGGCGAAGAACTTGCCATTGTCGGAAGCCTTTGCGTCGTCGATGATCCTTAATAGCTTCTGCACTGAAAATTCTTTAGTGAAGAGTTTATCTTTTGGGACATTTCCCTGAAAAGGTCTAGATAAATCTGTATCTACTGTGCCTGGATGCAACAATATGCATACAATTGGATCTTTCTTACGGTCAAACTCCACGGACACTGTTTTCGTCACTGCATGACATAAGAGACAAAGGTTTCATGAAGTGAAACACCATCAAAGACAATTTAAAACTAGAGCTCAAGAAAGAACAGATCCATACACTGATTAAGTGCAGCCTTAGAAGATCGATATGAGTACCAACCTCCTAAGCGATTATCTCCAATGGATCCTACCCTGGCACTAATATTGGCAACTATCGCAAAATCTCTATCAGTTCCAGTTCCTCCGCCAGCATTGAGAAGAGGCCACATTTGCTTTTTGTATAAATCAGACATCGAAAGGACATGTTGAAGAAAACATTTGCTTACCAAGGAACACTCTGCTCGAACAAGACTATAAAGCGTAAGCCGATGAATCATACCTTAGTAACCAATAGAGGACCAATGGCATTAACCTCGTAGGCAAGAAGTAGTGCTTCTCTCTTAACTTTACTCAATGTTGTTTCTGCATTGAACAAAGAATTAATGGTTCATTCACTTTACTTGGAATATAACATTAACCAGTTCAGCTTCTACAACCAAAAAACTGATACCTGGTCGCAAAATATCAGGCATCGAGAGTATTCCCGATGCATTCACGAGAAGGTTTAGATAACCATGTTTGTATTCTACAGACTTGGCCACTTCCTGAGAATCAGGTGTAGTTTAAATTACCACACAACAATACAGGAACGTGTATCAAATAAAGTCTAACAGTAGGTACTGACAGTGCAATCACTCACCGACCCAGTTTTGAACAAGTTTAAAACAGGGTAAACAACAGTTTGAAAGGCTTTAATACCTCCATCGTGCTATCAACAGTGAGGTCCAACCGATGAATATCAAGACGTTCAGCAAACTTATTCTTCAATTCAAGTAGTCCAGTGGCCTCAGTAGGATTGCGGCATGTTGCGACGACATTCCCTTTGTTGCTTTTCTCTAACAACTGTTTGACCTATATTATACAAATTGTTGACATTTAACACGATTTGCAAGAACAACACTTAGACACCAGTTTCCGAATTACCAACTTTGAATGGAAGATACAGTATGATCGAACTTCACAGCAAAACTCAGAGAAATTAGGTATGAAATGTAAAAGAAAAATATATTTTAGTGATCTTGTCTAAACTCTGAATATAACCAACATTAACCCGCGCACATCGAAAGGGAATAAAAAAATTCGCTCTGATATGACATACCTCAATGCTGTATACTTATGCATGGCAGATAATTAATATTTCTTAATTTAATTTGCACAAAAGCGAAAATTTTTCCCTTTTAATCAAGGGTAAAGAAAATGGACTCACAAACTCAAGGCCGATTCCCCTTGAAGCACCTTGAACCATAGAAACGCCACCTTCCCGGAATTTGACTGAAGCAGAAGAAAATATTCGGGTTCTGGCAAATGACATTAGAAATGGTGTTGCGACAAAAATCCGCTGACTCATATTCATCATCGTGGGACCCTCGACTCCTAATCGTAATGAAGATGCAATTTAGTTAGATTTAATTTCTACATCGATGAACAGGTTTAAACTTCAATTCAATATGAATCCCAAAAAACGTAATATTGTAGTATCAAGAGAGTACCATACGCATATACAACCATAATATGAATATGTCCACGCTTACGATTGAAATAAATATATTACAGATGAATATTGTCAAACATATCCCGAAATACATATGATATACAAGGACAATTACACGAGACTACTAGCTTTAAATCTTACATAGAATATGCAACCTCACGTGTGACTTCCTACATACACACTCTCTCTTACAAATAATATCTTACAGACCTCGGATGTAATGAACTAAATCTTTATTTGAATTATGAGGCTTTTAACTCCTAATCGTTATTGCAATGTAATTTGATTAGAGTTAGTTAATTACAGCGAAAAACGAGTAAATTTTTTTTTTACAATGAACCCAAAATGTCACCTATAATTATTATACTAAAAATAATATATAATACAGTCTCGTCTTAACATATCACATCATAAAATAAGCCCACACATGACTGACATCAACTACATACAAACAACTCATATCCCCGGGACATGCCCCGGTATATAGATACATATATATACTTGGATAGACGACTCAACCTCAACTCAGATTTGACTCCCTCCAGAAGTACCCTCTCCGGTCTCCTGATAACCTGGAGTACCTAACATTGTCCACACACAAAGACAACAACAGCCCCCCATGGGGGTGAGCAAACGCTCTGTGTGGAACAACAATAATATATACATGTATCTACACAATGATATACGATATGCAATGCATGCATGTCGTGGAAATATCAGGTCAAATGCCCATCCACCGAGCAAGTATCAGAACCAATCGAATCACTATCAAATCAATGCTCGAGCTGACACAACGGCCTCAATCAAGTATAAGGGAATATCCGTATGATAATGTCGGCAAAGCACCATCAAATCCCAAATCTCAACCAATCAATAATAGGGGCCACAAATGACTATGTTTTTAAGGGCATCGTACTCAAAACCCCAAAATCAAAATCCAATGATATAAAGGTATCCAAAGATCATAGCTCAACGTACATGTCATGTATCGATGTATGTATAAAATGATATGTGTTAACAAAATATTTATTTTATACATCGATCTATCAATCATGAATGTCGTGTATGCCACATCAACTCAACAAATAAGGCATATAGACACATATTTTCAGTCAAATCAATCAAGCACATAACATATGACACAGATACATGTCGTATGTTACTCAGTCGCAACATACCCCAATTCTTCGTTTCTAGTTCAATGTAGCTTTAGGATTTCAGTACATAAAATCTATCTACATAATCAAAATATTTATTTCAATCATTAAATTCATTCAAATTCAACACTAATAGCGTATTTGAATGTATCAATTCGTTCTACGCTATTCAGTTTAACCTTTACGTTATTAGGATAATTATATCGCATTATAAATCCTAATAACTCATTGTTATATAATCATTATTATACATCTAATCATGTACAATCAAATTTTCAAGTTTCAAATTTGTTTTAAAACTTTGAAAATTCATATAGAATTGAAATCATAACATAACTCAATTCCAACTTTGAAAGTTAGTTTCTCGTCGGCTATTCTATCGCATATATTGATTTAGAATTCAAATACATGCTACTCCAGCAATTCAATAAATAAAAGTTCTGAATCGAGAAGAAAATTATCTCAAAAGGACGCTCTCAACACGAGGATTCCGAATATATAATTTGTTTTGAGTTCCGACAATGTTTCGAGGTAGATTCGCAAGATAGAACTTGACTTCATTGTTTCTCTCTCGAAGCTCCTTCGGAAATGGGAAGAATTCAGAGAAAAACTCATTCTTATCAACATTAAATTGTGTGCAGCTGATGCGGTGCGCAAGATCTGGCGCAGCCGCACGCTTAGTTCTGTCCGGAAATGGTTTGAGATTGCTTCGCACGCAGGTGCGCCACTTCCTGAGCGCTGAAACGCTATTTTAGGTTTCGAATTAGCAAAAGTGGTCAACATGAAAGTTCTAGATCTATGTCTTGGCTTTCATTTGCCGCTGACCTCACTCAATTTGGAATTTAAAATGAGCACTCTGCATAATAATATTACTTGATAGTTGAAAGTTGAAATAGAAGAATTCACTTACAGAAGTTTTGGCTTCAGGAGCCTTCAATCGGCAGTCCAGGAAGCGCAGAAGCTTCAATCGGCAGAAAGAGATTGGTGCGCACTGCGCAGAAGTTTCAATCGGCGGGCCTTTGGACGATTGTAGGAATAGAATACGTATCGACATGCAAAACTAGGCTATTTTTTTAAAATAAATTACTTATGGGCTGAAATTAGTTATGGGCTTATTTAGTTGGGCTTTGGGTCATTAAAAAATAAAGGAGAAGCCTGCTGCAAAGAGGCGGAACGCCTGGACCGCCCGTCGCCTGGAGAAAGGCGCGCCTCAGGTGCTAAAGGCGCTCGCCCAGCCATGCACGTCGCCTGGTTGTCATCTAAGGCGCTGAAGCTCCGCCTAGCGCCTGAGGCGCGCCTTTGACAACTATGGTCCATGTATCTGCTTGCCATTCCTACTACGTATGAGATGTCTGGTCGTGTGTGCAACAAGTATCTGAGACAACCAATGATACGTCTAAACTCTGTGGCATCAACTGGAGTCCCTTCCAAGTCTTTGTGGAGCCGCGTCTTGGGCTCCATCGGATACTTTGTGGCATTGCAATCTGCCATCTTGAACTGAGACAAGATTTTCTTAGCATAGGCTGAATGTTGAAGTAATATTCGACCCTTCTTTTGTTCCACCTCAAACCCTAAGTAATATGAGAGAAGACTCAAGTCACTCATTTCAAATTCCGTCATCATTTGCTGTTTGAACTTGTTGACTTCTTCGACGCTTCTTCCTGTTACAATTAGGTCATCCAACATATACTCCAACAATCACTCTTGCTTCTCCTTTACTTCTTATGTACACTGCCTGTTCTTGAGTACATTTTCTGAAAAGCCTAGCTCTTTTAGACTCCTATCCAATCGAATGTTCCAAGCTCGTGGAGCTTGCCGTAATCCATAAAGTGCCTTTGACAGCCTATACACCTTATGCTTCTGGTTTTGTACCTCAAACCCTTCTGGTTGAGTAACATATACTTCTTCTTTTAACTCCCCATTAAGAAATGCTGACTTCACATCTAGATGGTGTACCTCCCAGCTTTGATTTGCAGCAAGTGCAAGAATGACTCGAGCAGTGTCAAGTCTAGCTACAGGTCCAAACACCTCTTCAAAATCGATGTCTTGCTTTTGTACATAGCCTTTAGCCACCAATCTAGCTTTGTGCTTAACGACTTGCCCATCTGAATCTTTCTTTAGTTTGAACACCCACTTTAGGCCGATGGGTTTGTGGCCTGATGGGAGCTCAGTTAGGGTCCAGATGTTTTTTTTTTTTTCGATGGATTTCAACTCCTCCTTCATTGCTTCGTACCAGCAGGTTTCGATTACAGCTTCTTGGTAACAAGTTGGTTCTTCAGACACCACCATCATCACCTCATTCTCTTCTTCATCAATAGCAACCACTTCCTCGGTATTGGCGTAAATCTCATCGATTGACCTAAAACGGATAGGTTTCTCTTGGGACTCAGGGGTGATTGTCATCAGGGGCGGTGTAGTTTCATGAGCATTTGACAAAAGTATAGGTGAACATAACATTTCTGCCGCTGGTGGTGTGACATCTTCAGCGTCTGCATCATCAATCGATTTATCAGAATAGAATGCATCCAACATGATGAACTCCGACGATGGCCCTTCATTACTAGCACCTACATTCCATGACCATTAGAGATTTTCTTGAAAAATGACATCTCTACTCACTTGTAACTTGCTATAGCTTGGGTCAAATAAGCGATGAGCTTTGCAACCTTCCTCTACACCCAAATATACCATGGGCGAGCTTCTGTCGTCAAGTTTCTTGAGATGAGGAACTGTGTTTTTCGCATATGCCACACAGCCGAACACTCTCAAGTGTGTGAGGTGTGGATTTCTTCCCATCCAAGCTTCAAATGGGGTGCGCTCTCCCAGTGCCTTAGTTGGGAGATGATTCAGCAAATAGACTGCATGTCTAACCGCCTCTCCCCAGAATCTTGCAGGCACATGCATGGTTTTGAGTACAGATCTTGTCATGGCCATCACTGTGCGGTTACGGCGTTCCACAACACCATTCTGTTGCGGTGTGTAGGGAGCTGTGAGGTGCCTCTCAATCCCTCCATCTTAACAGAAACGGGTGAACTCAGTGGAAAAGAACTCGCCACCACGATCCGTCCGGAGTGTTTTGATCTTGTACTCAGTCTTGTTCTCTGTCAGAGACTTGAACCTCTTAAATGTCATTAAAGCATCATTCTTTGCTGCCAACACATACACCCACATTCACCTAGTGAAATCATAAACAATTAAAAGAAAATACTTATTACCACCGAGTGTACATGGTAAGATTGGCCCACAAATATCAGCATGGAGGAGTTCCAGTGGCTTCTCGGCTCTGTATTTTGTCTGGTATGGGAACGTCAACCTTGGATGCTTGGCTATCACACACGCCTCACATAATTTGTTTGGCTGGGATAACAATGGCACACCAACTGCCATTTTCTTCTCCCCCAAGAGCTTCAAGTCATGGAAGTTGACATGGCCATGCTGGGTCATCTAGGCTTGCTAGGAGACAAACCTGCTTGAATGTCTTCAACTTTATCTTGTACAAGCGATTTTGTGTTCGCTTCACCACATCAAGAGCTTCCCACTCCTGTCAAACACCTTCATGATATCTCCTCCCATGTGTACCTCGTTCCCGTCTTCTGTCATTTGTCCAAGGCTTATAATATTACTACAAAGTTTGGGAATGTAGTATACCTCTTGGAGAACTTTCTGATCGCCGTTCATGCAATTAAACACAACCGTCCCTTTTCCCATGATCTGGATAGTTCATCCATCACGAACTTCACCCTCCCGGTGACAGCTTCATCCAATTCTTGGAACTTCTCGCGATGCCCAGTCATGTGATTGCTTGCACCATTGTCAAGGTACCAGACGTCTTCATTTTCTCCATTCTTGTGACCACGGTACATCTCTGGCAATAACCTCTCTTTGCTGAGTAGTATAGCATCCTGCTGCTCACGCCTAGTGTGCGTCACATCCTGGGACACGGCCATCAAAAGTGTTGGCTCTTCATCAGTGGCGCGAGTGAGATGAGCTTCATCGTCACGTCGCTTGCTGCGGCAATCAGACGCGTAATGTCCCATTTTCTCACAATTGAAACACTTTATGTGACACTTGTCACGAGTACCACTACTGGTGCTACTAGTACCTCCTGTATTGTTGTTGCGCAGCCCACCACGACCGTGACCGCGCCCTCGTCCACGCCATTTGCCGCGATCAAGGCTGCTGGAACCACGCCCCTTTCCTCTTAACGAGGTTTCACCGTTACTCCCCTTCTGTCGTGCTTGCCACTCGGCATGAGTGAATAAAAGTTGACCCTCGGTACCGTTGATGTTGCCACATAATCGCATTGTTCGTTCCTCATACGCCTTTAATCGCCCTATAGCATCCTCAAATGGCATGGTCTCGAGGTCGTAGAACTGTTCAATCTCGGCGACGATGGGTAAGAATTTCTAAGGAAAGGAGTCGAGCAGCTTCTTGACCAAAGAAGAGTCTTCAAGTGTATCACAAGGGTGGAAAACTTGCTGGTTATTGCACTGAGTTTTCCGTCGAATTCATCAATCGTCTCGGTCTCCTTCATTCGAAGGGCATCAAATTCGCTCTTTAGTGTCTGTACACACGCCTTCTTGACTCGATCACCACCCAGGTACCTCGTCTTGAGGCTATCCCAGGTATCCTTTGTAGTCTTCTTCTTTGCGATCAGGAGAAGGATGTCTTCTGGAACACACTGCAAGATGTATGCCCGCGCTGCCTTATCCTTTTTTCCATCCACTCGAGTTCCTTCTGTCGGCTCCACCGACTCCCAAACTCCTTGAGCATCAAGAATCGCCTCTGTCTTTATCGCCCATACCGCGTAATTGTGGGGGCTCAGCATTGGATAGTGAAACAACACCCCGCCGTTCTCTTTCGCTGTATGCTGGTGGATAATCAACATTTTAGTGAAACTGTGAATACTTGGACGTTCAACACTTAGGCTCTGATAGAAAATGTTAACTTTGAACCCAGAAAACGTACACCCAGAAACTTGAAAGACACAAAGAGAGTTCTATTCGTCGTACTTTTATTCTACCTATTTACAGAGCTTTTATACTAAATAAATAGCTTAACAGAAACATAAAAATAGGAAACCAATTTACGTGTATCTCGCACGTTGCAATAGAAAGATAACAGGAAAGAGAGAAAATGTAGCATGGATCGTTTCCGCCTTTCACTCGATCCGGATTTGAACTTACGCGGCTTGATCTTATCTGGATTATCTGCTCACATTCACAAATACAAAGAATTTGAGCCAAGGAACAAAGAGAATTTTACAACAAAAGAAAGCTGCCAACTCAAGGGGCACATATTTGCAGCTGTTTCATGAATCAAACACCATTCCGGCACCGAAATCTTGGAAGAAACACTACTAGGCAGCACGTATCTCGACTGAGATATTCATAAAGGTCCTTCATCAAGTGTGGTTATTTACAGTAGGAACTTTCTCATAAAATTCTCAAAATTATCTCAATTGTGTTGTTCTCTAATCCTTAAGTAAAAAAATTACAGAATAAATTTGTTTAAAATTCTGAAAAGCAGTCCCCCGGAACAGACGAAAAAAGAGATTTGTACTTGCATAACCACGCTCAATTTCAAGAAATTTTTATATTCGAATTTCCCATCGAAATTTGGAAGAAATTAGAAGAAATCTGGGAAACTTACATTAATTGACACCGAATTTACTCGGGGAGTCGAGGATTTTCCCGGGATTGAGACTTTAATTGAGTTGTCTGCCTTGTTTTTTACTCTCTTCTTGTAAGGAGAAAGGAAAAGGATAATCGGCATGTGTTCCATTTTCAATCTAATTTGAATATTGTTACTTAACCATTTAAATTATGGGTAAATTTGTGAACATTTCTTCTCCAATCTTTGAATTAAGATTGAATATCTAATCATATACTTTTTAAGAATCGTTACTGACAATGCTATAATTTTAGTTTTAACTCCATATAAACTCAAATTTATATTTTTTTCCGTTTTTCCATTAAAATTAATATATAGTTTTCTCCACCAAAATAATTGTGTCTTCTTCATCTACCAAATTAGTACTTATTATAGAGTTTGAGATACTTGATTTCGCTCTTTAAATACTTCAAATATATAATAAAATACAATATTTTCGAGTAATCACCTCAAATTCAGTCATTGTTTGTCTTTTCATTAAGAATGCATTATGATTACTTATTCATGTCATTTTATTTTAAAAAGAACATATGTGGGGACCTGGACGCTAATTCAATTCTTAATCATCATTAGGATCAATTTGTTAATTCAAGTACTTTGGTTCATAAAAAAAATTATTTAATTGCGAAACGTAATGGAATCTAACTAATATACAGATTCGTATAAAATAAAGTACAAGTCCTGTACAATCTACATTCAATAAAAACTAAGGTTTAACAACTAATTATCAAGTGTTCAACCCTATCTTTAATCCAAGTCTGTAGTCTCCACTCTAATCATGATCTCTCTCTCTCTTCTTGTCTTGACCCTGATCATGTCCCACCTGTTGTCATGCACACATACAAACAAGACAACAGCCGGATAACTCCGTTGAGAATTATATTCCCAGTATAAATCAACGAAAGATGCATTTTATATAACAGAAATAAAAGCATGAAGCATATATTCATAACATGTATCGCAATCAGAAACATGAATCACTATCAAACTATAAATCATACTCGTGACTCCACATCTAAGACTAGACTCATTTCTAGTCTAGGGATCCCGGTTTCCAGACGTTGGCATTCCATATTGATCACCAGTAATAGAAGAAACTCCGATTCTATCCATATCGATAGCCAATCATCCGGTGACAGACTTTGGCGCTATCGCCAATACACTATCTTGTGACATCGTGCAATGTGCCCGTGGCGATCCCACCACTATCAGGCACTTCTGTCACAAGATTACTCGTCTAATACTTTTCTAATACATGCTTCCTATAAATCAATAGAACGAGCATATCAACTTAAATCAATGTATATAATAACAGTAAGTATGTGATTTAGGGAAACTCAAGTAAATCCCACTTGAGTCGATATCCCAATACCACATTGACTTATACCTTTGTCTTCTCGATCTGACGAAGTTGAAGTCTCGAAGTCAAATGTGTCCATATCAATCTGAAATACAATATCGCATAGGCACAATCTCAATATGCAACTCAATTCAAAATCTGTTCTGATCAATACTCAAATCAAGATACAATCTAATCCATATCGAATCAAAATACAATCTAATCCATATCGACGATATCACGATATAACCGAATTCACTACTGAATCTGATCAATATCAACCCACTGACGTTTCGACGGTATAACAAGACAATCTCAATAACCCCAGCAATATCAACATCACAGCTATAATACCACGAGGCACAGTCGATATCCTTACGAATCATAATTTTCAATAATAACATGTCACATATCAAATCTGTCCAATCTCGATCATATTATTTCAGAAAATCATAACAATTAAATAAACAATATGTTCTTCGATCTGACTTCATTTATACGATGTCTACTATATCAGGAACAACATATATCGATCACATCTGATTCTGGCAGTATCATAATTTCAAATCATAATAAAACGTAGTGAAACTTACGTTCTGTTGTAGCTGTCGTCGCTAGGAACTCAGTACTGTACTCGGATTCAAAATCGAACGGGCGGATCTTACACAAATCACAAATCTATGAAATGAAAAGGCGTAAGGATTTCTTGGAGAAAATCCTCGGCTCTTGCTAATAGCTTCTGAAGGAAACGAATGAAAGATTCATATATATATATATATATATATATATATATATATATATATATATATATATATATATATATATATATATATATACGTCTTGCGCTCGGGCGGACAGGAGTTTCTGCTCGGGCGGAGAACTCTCGGCCCTCATCCATTAAACAATCGCGCTCAGGCGGACATAAAGTTCCACCCGGGCGCGATATGTTCGGCTTTCTTCCATTAAACATGGGCGCTCGGGCGGACAAACACGTCCACCCGGGCGCGCAACCTTCGGCCCAAATCTTGTGTTTTTCATATGCTTTGCCCAAATCAGATCTCGGAATGTCCCGGCTATAATCACATCAATTCATAATCCATAAATCATCTCATATTACAATAATCAAATTCTCGAGCATTACATTTCTCCCCCTCCCCCCCCTAATATATGATTTCGTCCCCGAAATCACAAGCAATCAACTCATATATCACAGGTAATCATATCAGATACCACATTAGATACAAGAAGGAGATATATACAGAGACTAAAAGAAAACTCACCTCAATGAAACAATTATGGAATCGCTGTTTAATTTCGGATTATGTCTTTCAACTAGCTTCTTCGATATTCTAATAACTCTATTGAACTTTCAACAGCAGAATAGTCTTCATTCTGCATTATCTTTCTTCTACTGACTCTGATTCTAATCTGGAATAATCATTTAAGAAGTAAAATATCATAGTACCACTTGACGTAACTCTGATAGAATCAATATCAGAATATTGGCTATACAATATCCATATATACCAATTCAGAGCTCATAGCAATCAACATCATAATCTGCCATTACATCTGTTTAATACCAGTCAATTCAATATTCATTCTTTGGCCTCAAATATCAACGATCATCGTCTGACGTTGGCATATTTAGTATGTCTATTCTGAGCTGCCTTCCTTTCTTTTCTGAATCAGCTTCATTTCTTCAATCATATCTCTGATCATATCAGATCCACTCTCAGGAGCCTTAGAGATATTATCTAATAAAGAAGGAAATATGCACTTCTTATCGTACAACGTCTTACATGGTGCCGTCTTTATATTCGTTTGATAGTCATGGTCGTACGAAAACTCACCACATGGCAATGAATCCTGCCAATTAGTGCTAAAATCAAGCACTACAGCTCTACACATATTTTTCAGTGTCTGGATAGTCTACTCCGAATATCCATCAATCCGTGGATGATATATGGTATTAAGATGTAACTTCATACCCAACTCTTGCTGTACACTCTGCCACACGTGCAAAGTCAATCGAAGTCACGATCTGATATAATTAACTTTCGTCACCTCGTGCAATCTGATCATTTCTTTGGCATAAGTCTCAGTAATATAGTCATATCTGTACGTTTTCATGTACGAACTAGCACTCGCAGAATGGGTCAATCTGCAACTCCTAACTCTATTAATGCTCAATTCCGAGAGGAATGCGGTAGCTTCGTCACGATATCCCTAGAAATGTAATCTCATTTCCATTCAGGAAGGGATACGCTATATAATCAATCTCCTGGTTTCTTTCTTTCTGTCTTCACCTGTCGGAAATTCAGACATTTCAATACAAACTCTGTCATATCTAATCTCATTTGTTTCAATTACAACTATCTTTTCGATCATCAGAATAAATATTGCATTAATTATTGTGCACTTCAAACAATACATATCGTTTCAGATCTGAAATATTCGGCACACAAACGATTATTAACATATAACACACTGTCACAAACCTGTTATTCTGATCGATGCCCTGCTCTAACTATCAATATCAATTTCTGAACATTATGATCAAATTTCTGGATTGTTTTAAATCTCGAAATCAGTTCTGGTTCAACTTGAACAATATCGAGTCTCACTGTATACAATCTGTTTCAATTATTGCTCCCAGAAAATAATGATTCTCAATCAGATTTGAACAACAGTCATATGTAATAGCCTGCTAAACTCGTGCAACTATAAATTCTGACACGGATATCAATCTCGGCCAACTGATCGCGGTCTCAACTGTGCTAGAATTAACAAATATATTATCTTCAAATATCACAAACCCTGAATACAATCTGTCTCAGTCAAGATACACAATTCAACAGTTTCTGTATATAACTTTCCAGTCCCCAGAATATTTAATACAATACTCAGACATTCAACAAAATCGGTCCTAATCTTCGAATATACCAGAATATTATAGATCTATTAATCAGAAAATCATCAAAATATTCTCAACACAGAGTTTATCAACTCACCAACATAGCTGATACATCTCTAACGATAAACACTCAATCAGATGTAACTCTAACTCTGAGGCAATAAATCTTTTAACTGACATTTCAATTCTTTCAATTCAATCAGTATCATTCTATACTGAATTCTAAAATGAAACCAGTACCTGGCATCGAATCAAGGCTGAAATCACTCTCCCTGATATAAGACAAACCTGAAATCTCATCTGAAAAACTATAGCAACTCTCCTGCTACTGACAAATCAGTCCCTGATATGCTCAACTTTAGTAATCAACTGAATACATAAGAAATTACTCCATTCCTTTTGATAATCATCGAGTCATAAATAAAACGGATATTAAAAGAATTCAAAATCGAGAATCCTTACCGTATATCATTCGTTCATCGGCCATTTCAGGTCCGAATCTTACCATCTCCTGGCAAGAATCTACAACAACTCTGTACTTGTTCAATATATCAATATCAATCATGCAGTCATAATCAGACAACACAAGTACCACACAGTCTAACTCAATTCCATTCTTATCTTACTGCAGTATACAATATGTCACCGAATTTCACTGATATCAAACTCTCTCCTCAAAAGGTATGGCCAAGCCTTGAGTCCCCATGCAAAGAACCGAACCCATGATGCAAGTGAAAACCAAAAACAAAACTCACGGCTCCTTCACAGTAACCCACTGTTCCAGCTTGGTTTTCTTTTTTAAAATTGTCATGTTTTGATCATAATTCACTCATATTTTAACATGTATTGACATATCATAATTCATGGCAGCCCCTTAACACATAGAAACATATTTTTGGAACCAAAACAACATGATTTAAAATTCATGTTTGCATAAAAACGAAAATACATCAAAGTGCAACTTATTTTTCATGCAATCCAATTTTAAATAATTACTATGGTGTGAATGATGAGTAAAAGGAGAATATGGCGTTCCTTTGCGTGTTTAACGCACGAATAATCGTTGACGACGAAGAACGGAGTGGACCCTTTGGCTTGTTCTCTTAGCACCTTTCGAAAATCTCTTGGAATTGTGAGTGTGTGCCGTGGGATTGTGTGGTTGGGGTGGGAAGTGTTTCAGATTTTTCAAAGTAGATGGCCGATTGTTTTTGAGGTGCAAAGTGTAGGGTTTAATATATTTTATATCTAATTAACTACTAACTAGGCTTTAGGCCTATTAAGCCTTAAAATTTAAGCCCATTAGTTTTAATTAGAATTTAATAAAATTTAACCAAAGTTTTGTTTAATTAAACATGTGAATTTATTAGCCGGGTTGCCAAAAAGTTCGTATTTTTCTTGAAAAACCAACACCGATAAAATTTATGTCTCGGCGTATAAAATCACCTCGAAAATCCCTTTGTAAAGGCCTAAATATCCTTACTTGGAAAATTTGCGGAAAAATTAAAATTTTTCTTTTAAAATAATTAAAACTGCCTCCTTCATAAATGAACTTATAAATAAAGTTTGATGTTCAATGTGGCAGCGGAAGAATTAATATTTTTGAAATAACAGTAAAAAGTTTTTCTAACAATAATTAAAATGTTTGAGCCATCAATTAAAATTAAATGCTGAACTGAGGTCCTCGGGTCCTACTACTGCCGACTCGAGCCTGCTCACTGGTCCCCGCCCTCGGCCCCGGCATCATCAGAACCTATAACAATCAAGTCTAGTGAGTCTAAAAACTCAACATGCATATATCGTAAATAACGAGTAAATACTATAGTAAAATTTCATGGAATAAAAATGTCATGTCATGAGGCATATCGTAAAAGTGTCGTGTCATGATTAATTATAATACGTGCATAACTGAACTGAAAATATCATGGTAAAAATGTTTTCTCCTTGGAGCCCTGTACTGAAATAGCCTGTAATAATTTTCCTGGTGAGATTATGGTATACGCAAGTGGCCCCTGCACTGAAACTGGCCGGTAACTGGCGACCGGATAATAAAATGCTCCCATGACCGGTAACTGGCGACCGGGTAAAATAGTAAACGTCTGATCAGACTGTAGCCACAGTATACTGGGTGAAACAAACTCAACTGACCGGTAACTGACGACAACTGGTACCAGGATTGATTTTTTGTAATGCACAAGGGCTGTTCCCGATTGGGCTTGAGTCCCCTCACGGTTATCCCATTACCCATTACTCATAGAACTTCTCCAGCCCAGGCACTGGAGTTTTTACCTCCCCAGGATTAGAACCCAAGACCTCCTGGACTTATATAGATCTTGGCAGCAATCCTGGTACCAGTTGAACTGCTCAACTTGTGGGGACCCGGACGCTAATCAAGTTCTTAATCATCATTGGGACTAATTAATCAATTAAAAACAGGGTCTAAATTTTTTTTTTTAATTGCGAAACGTAGTGAAATCAAGCTAATATACATATCAGTATATAACAAAGTACAAGTCCTGTACCGTCTACAAATTAGTACAACCTAGGGTTCAACAACTACTATCAAGCGTTTAACACAATCCAAGTCCGGAGCCTCCACTCTAATCACGATCTCTCCTCATCTCCTGGACCCTGATCCTGTCCCACCTGTTGTCATGTACACATACAGACAAGACAACAGCCGGATAATTCCGGTGAGAACATAATCCCAGTATAAATCAACGAAACATGCAATCATATAAATAAATATAAAGCATGTAATCAGGTAACAGCAATATGTAACAAAATATGAAACATAAGCAATGTCAGACTGTCAACAATACTCGTATCTACACAATTCAGACTAGACTCAATCCTAGTCTAGGGATCCCGGTTCCAGACGTTGGCATTCCTATATCGACCAACAGTAATAGAAAAGACTCTAGTTCTATCCACGTCGATATGGTATCGATCACCAGTAATAGAAGAAACCCTGATTCTATCCACATTGATAGGATATCGATCACCAGCAATAGAAGAAGCCCTGATCCTATCCAAATTGACATGATATCGATCACCAATAATAGAACAAGCTCCAATTATATCCACATCGATATAACATCGATCAACAGTAATAGTAGGAACTATGAATCTATCCACATCGATATGATATCAATCACCAGTAATAGGAGAAGCTATCAACCTATCCACATCGATATAATATCAATCAACAGTAATAGAAGAAGCTATACATCTATCCACATCGATAACCAAACATCCAGTGACAGACTTTGACACCACCGCCAATACACCATCTTATGACATCGTGCAATGTGCCCGTGGCGATCCCACCACTATCAGGCACTTCTGTCATAAGATTACTCTTCTAATACCTTCAATCTATACTCAAGAGAACAAGTATATAAATCAAATCAATGCAACATCAATGCAATAAAGTAAAGTATGTGATTTAGGGAAACTCAAGTCTAAACCGACTCAAGTCGATCTCCCAATACCACATTGACTTATACCTTTCTTTCGTCGGTTTCTGGCTCAGTCGCAGTCCTGAACTCACAGCCTATCTGGCAATGACCATATCAATAATCTCATGTCAATATACCTTTGAAATCAATATCAATCTGATCAATCTGGATTTAATTCAAAATCAACGGTACAACGGTACAAACTCAGTATCCCCGTCAATACCATATCACCAGATAACAGTTACAATCCATAACCCATATCCAATACAATCTGTAATCCAATCACAATTCAAATATGTCTGGTATAACTCAATATACCCTAAAATTCATAACAATTCCATAATCAGTCTGTTTCTCAATCTGACTTCGATTTTACGATGTCTAACATATTAAGAACATCATATATGAATTCCATTCAATTCTGACAATAGCATAATTTCAAAGCATGTCAAAACGTAGCAAAACTTACGTCAATTTGTAGCCTACGTTGCTAGGAACTCGGTACCGAAGTCGGATTACAATTCAGACGGACGGATTTCTCACAAATGGCGTAAGGATTTTAGAAGCTCCTCTGGAACCCTTTTCTCGATTTCCCCTCTTTATTCTGAAGGATTGCAACGTGATATACATATATATATATATATATATATATATATATATATATATATATATATATATATCTGACATGCATGTATAAGAAACGTGGCATCTTATCATAAATTTCGGTCGGCGCTCGGGCGGTGATAAACTACCGCTCGGGCGCGGCATTCTCTGTCCAAACATTTCCGGATTGCACATTGGCGCTCGGGCGGTTAAATATTACCGCTCGGGCGCCATACTTTCTGCCCAAATGCCTACCTTACTGAACATTGGCGCTCGGGCGGTTATTTTATACCGCTCGGGCGCCACTAGTTCTGTTAAAAACTTGCACAATTCATATGAAATCTTATTTCGTGTCCCGATTAATCCTTTCGTAATCATATCAAATTATAGTTCAATAATTACAGATTACCAGGATTAAATTTCCGGGCATTACACAACTGGTACCAGGATTGCTGCCAAGATCTATATAAATCCAGGAGGTCTTGGGTTCTAATCCTGGGGAGGTAAAAACTCCAGTGCCTGGGCTGGAGAAGTTCTATGAGTAATGGGTAATGGGTTAACCGTGAGGGGACTCAAGCCCAATCGGGGACAGCCCATGTGCATTACACCCTTATTTTCAAAAATAAGAAAAAGCAACACCCTTATTTAAAATAAGTACTAAAAACAATTATTTAATAAAAACATTTTCAATTTTTTTCAGCCCTCGGTCCCCGTTCCTCGATCGCAACTAGAATAACCTTTAAAAATACATTTTAATGCAACAATGTAGAAAAATATATTTTCAAACATGCGAATATGCATCACATAATTAATTAATGCAATTAAAAATTTAATTAAAATACACAAAGAATTTAATAACTTGCGCATGTGGTTTACGTGGACCTTCGAATTTTCGGGGCGTTACAGCCGAAGCGGTGGGGGGATAAGAATAACTCTTTCCTCTTTTCTTCTTCATTTTCTATTCGATATCTTGGAGAAAATACGAGAGAATTTCGATTTCCCTTCATCCGAATCGACTTCGAAACAATGTCTAAACACGAAACAAATTATATATTTGTGATCTTTGCGTCGAGGGCTTCTGACTGAGGTAATTTTCTTCTGGTTCCAACAGCTCTAAATATCAAAGTGCCGGAATATCATGTATTTGAAGTTGAATTTCATTTATGTAGTTGAATAACCGACAAGAAACTCATATTCGAAGTCGGAATTGAATTATAATCTGATTTGGATTTGATATGGATTTTTGAAGTTTCAAATGATATTTGAAACTCATATTAATGATTTTGGATTATGTTATTGATTGGAATGAGTATGTTATTGATGTAGATAAAGTATTATACCGATATCTTCAGGCTACATCAACTGGAAACAAAGAATTGAGGTATGTTGCGACCGGATAACATACGACATGTATCTGTATTATATGATATATGTTGGATTGATTTGACTGATTGGATTGAGAATATGTGTCTATATGCCTTATTTGTTGAGTTTATGTGGCATACATGACGTTGAGATTTGAATATCGATGTATAAAATAAATGTTTTGTTAACACACATCATTTGATGCATACATCGATACATGACATGCACGTTGAGCTATGATCCTTGGATACCTTGATATGATTTGATTGGATTCTGGGGTTTGTGAACAAAATGCTATGTTTGGTATTACATGAACCTTAAAACATAGACTCATTTGTGGCCCCGACGATTGATATGAGCTTTGGGATTTGATGGCGCTTCGTCGACGCTATCATACGAGTATCCTTTATTGAGGCCGGTGTGCCAGCTCGAGCATTGATTTGATAGCGATTCGTTTGATTCTGACATGTGCTCAGTGGATGGGCATATTACCTGATACCTCCACGACATACATGCATTGCATACCATATATCATTGTTTAGATACTTATGGTATATATGTTGGTTGTTCCATACGGAGCTTTGCTCACACCCAAAGGGGGCTGTTGTTGTCTTTGTGTGTGGACAATGGCAGGTACTCTAGGATATCAGGAGACCGGAGAGGGTACTTCTGGAGGGAGCACAGTTTGAGTTGAGGTTTATATTTTGTTCCTAGTATATATGTATATGTATTTATATACCGGGGCATGTCCCGAGGATATGTGTTGTTTGTATATGATAGGTTTTGATTATGTGTGGGCATGTTTATGATGTGAGATTAAATACTATTTTTAGTATTTAAATTATACAAGAGATATTTCGGGCTCATTGTAAAGAAAAATTCTAAACTCGTTTTTCCGCTGTGAGTAATTAACCCTAATCAGATTGTGTTGTAATAACGATTAGGAGCTAAGGGCCCCACACAAAGTGGTATGAGCATAGCTGGGAATGCTCGATTGAGTCTTGTGTACACTTGAATAGGCACAAATGAATTGTGTGTATGTGTTTGATTTATTTGTATTACTTGCTCCTACTTGATTTATTTTGAGTAAGTTATTGATGAGATTGATGATATGAGATGATGATGATGATGTGAAATTGATATTGATTTGTGATATTCATCATTTGATTTGTTGATGGATCCCACAAATGAAACTGCGAGTAGCAGTACTGAGAGGATAGTTGGGCAATTTGAAGGATTGTCCATGGATGTAATGATGGCTCGGTTCCAGGATCTGAAACCACCGAGGTTCTTTGGCACTGAGAGTGCTGAACCTTGGTTAAAGGATATCGAGCACTTGTTTAATATTGTGGAGTATTCCAAGGCTCGGAGACTGAAACTTGCTTTGTATCAATTGAAAGACCGAGCTAAATCTTGGTGGGAAGCCGCTGAGATTGGATTGAAAGAGGCCGGGATTGAAGTCACATGGGATGTCTTCAAGGCCCAGTTTTTGGAGCAGTATTCCCCTCCATATTATTATATTGCACAGGAAAATGAATTAATAATCTACAGCAGGGAACGATGACTGTTGCAGAATATGCTTCGAAATTTTCTACTCTGTTTTAGTATGCACCTCACGTAGCTAGAAATGCGAAGGCAAAATATAACAGGTTTGTGAGTAGATTACATCCTGCTAGATATACTTATGTTGTTTCTAGATTGCCTACCAGCTACGCAGAGGCAGTTGAACGAGCCAAGACAGCCGAGGCTGGACTTAGGCGGGGAGGTCCGTAGTATACTCCTCCACCTCCAGTGTCAGCTCAGCAGCCTACTTTGAGGCCGAGAGGTAAGAAGTTTAAGAAGACTGGTTCTGTTTCTCCGTCTTCTTCGAGTTCGAGTGGATCCCAGAGAGGGAGTCCTGTGATTGCTCCCTACTGCAGCCATTTTGGGGGTAAACATACTATCGAGCAGTGTCGAGGTATGTTTGGTACTTGTTATCAGTGTGGGCAGGAAGGCCATTTCTCTCGAGTATGTCCGAACAGGGGTACGACTTCTTCCCAACCCCAGCCAGGATTTAGAGGTGGTTCTAGTACTATGATGAGACCTGTTATTCCTGTTCCATCCTTTCAGCAGTCGAGTGTCCCAGGATATCGATAATCGGGTGGTCAGAGTGCCCAAGTTCCTCCTCAAGTGAGAGTGCACGCCATGACCGAGGATCAGGCGAGAGAAGCTCTTGGTGGCGTGATTGTAGGTATTTGCACGCTTTGCGATTATCCTGCACGTGTTTTATTTGATACATGAGCATCTCATTCATTCATATCTCATGCATTTGTTGCATCTCACGATATCGAGTGTACCCCGTTGTATGATACTTTGTCGATAGCCACGCCAGCAGGGAAGATTATTTTGTCTGAGAAAGTTGTGCATAATTGTGTATTGATATATGAGGATAATGTGGTATTTCTGAATTTGATTGTCCTCCCAATGCAGGACTTTGATTGTATGGTTGGCATGGATATCTTGATGACAAATCGAGCTACTGTTGATTGTTGTCATGGAGTGGTTCGATTTCGACCGATTGATGGACCCAAGTGGAATTTTTATGGCAAGGGTTCCCAAGCCAAAATTCCATTGGTATCTTCCGTGGAAATGTCTCGAATTTTGACTAGCGAAGATGAGGGTTATTTTATCTACGCTATTGATGTCTCTAAGAAGGAGCCTTCTTTATCGGAGATTCCTGTTGCGAAAGAATTTGCAGATGTATTACCGGATGAGATTCCTGATTTTCCTCCTCATCGAGAAGTTGAGTTTAGTATTGATATTGTGCCGGGGACTGCGCCTATTTCTAAAGCTCCTTATCGCATGGCACCTCTGGAATTGAAAGAATTGAAAGAACAATTACAGGATCTTCTCGATAAGGGATATATTCGACCGAGTATATCACCTTGGGGAGCTCCAGTTTTATTTGTTCGGAAGAAAGATGGTACTATGCAAATGTGTATCGATTATAGGCAGCTGAATCGGGCTACTGTGAAAAACAAGTACCCACTTCCTCGTATTGATGATTTTTTTGATCAGCCTCAGGGTACTTCTGTATACTCGAAGATTGATCTTTGTTCTGGGTATCATCGAGTACGAGTTTGAGATGAAGATGTGCCCAAAACTGCTTTTCGTACGAGGTATGGCCATTATGAATTCTTGGTTATGCCTTTTGGTCTCACGAATCCTCCTGCTGTTTTTATGGATTTAATGAATCGTGTCTTCCGAGATTATCTTGACCGGTTCGTTATTGTGTTTATCGATGATATTCTTGTATATTCGAAATCGAAAAAGGAGCATGCTGAACATCTGAGACTGGTATTTCAAACTCTTCGTACTAGTCACTTATATGCTAAATTGTCCAAATGTGAATTCTGGATGGACAAAGTGATATTTTTGGGCCACATCATTTCGAGACATGGCATATCTGTTGATCCTGCGAAGGTCGAAGCGGTATTGAATTGGCCGAGACCTAAGAATGTTCCTGAGATCCGTAGCTTCATGGGTTTAGCTGGTTATTATCGTCGTTTTATTGAAGGGTTTTCGAAGATAGCTAAACCTATTACTCAACTGACACAGAAGAATCAGCGATTCATTTGGTCAGATGAATGTGAAGCTAGTTTTCTTGAATTGAAGACGAGATTGACCACATCACCTGTACTTACTATTCCCTCAATTACCGGAGGATTTGTGGTGTGTATAGATACGTCTGGTAAAGGTTTGGGCTGTGTTCTGATGCAACATAAAAAAGTGGTTGCTTATGCGTCTCGTCAATTGAAATCTCATGAAACACGTTATCATGTTCATGATCTTGAATTGGCCGCCATTGTGTTTGCACTGAAGATTTGGCGCCATTATTTGTATGGAGAAAAATTTGTTATCTATTCGGACCATAAGAGTCTGAAATATCTCTTTTCTCAATCTGATCTGAATATGAGGCAACGCAGGTGGATGGATCTCCTGAAGGATTTTGATTGTGAGATTCAGTATCACCCGGGATCGGTGAACGTTACTGCGGATGCCCTTAGTGGTAAAGTGCATGATGTTGTCTTAGCTTCTGTCAATGTCGCCAAAGTACACGAGAATATATGTACTTCTGGCTGGACTTTTCACTCAAATTGGAATTCTGTCACTGTCTCAGCATTGCAAATTGAGCCGAATTTGATATCGAAAATACGAAAGGGCCAACGAAGCGATGCTCATATCCAAAATTCGAAGGAACTTGTATCTGCAGGACATCGGTCTGGATTACAGATTTCTTCTGATGGTTCCTTACGACTTAATGGTCGGCTGGTAGTTCCTAATGATTCTGATTTAAAATCTGACCTTCTTCGAGAAGCACATTTTAGCAAATACAGTATTCACCCTGGAGGTCGAAAGATGTATTTGACATTGAGACCTCAATTCTGGTGGAGAC
This sequence comes from Primulina eburnea, assembly GCF_022965805.1. Taxonomy (NCBI): domain Eukaryota; kingdom Viridiplantae; phylum Streptophyta; class Magnoliopsida; order Lamiales; family Gesneriaceae; genus Primulina; species Primulina eburnea. The sequence continues at coordinate 10,305,963 of NC_133118.1, read as the reverse complement.
GTATGAAGAAGGACATTGCTGAGTTTATTTCTAAATGTCTTGTCTTCCAGCAAATGAAAGCCGAGAGAATGAAACCTGGAGGATTACTCCATAGTCTTGAAATCCCAAAATGGAATTGGGAACATATTGCTATGGATTTTGTGACTCATTTATCTCGTTCGCCCAAGGGCTGTGATGCTATTTTGGTTATTATTGATCGGATTTCGAAATCTGCACATTTCATTCTGTATGAGCGGACTTATCCTTATAAGAGAATGACCCGTTTATACATTGAGAATGTTGTGAGACTGCATGGTGTGCCAGTCTCAATTGTATCAGATTGTGATCCTAGGTTTGCTTCTAAATTCTGGGGTAGTTTCCAAGAAGCGATGAGTACGCGTTTGGCTATGAGTACTGCTTATCATCATCAAACTGATGGCCAGACTGAGCGTACGATTCAAACGTTGGAGGATATGTTGCGTGTTGTTGTGATGGACTTCAGAATGGGATGGCAAGATACCTTACCATTGGTTGAATTTTCTTATAATAATAGCTTTCAGACAATTATCGGTGTGGCACCGTTGAAGCTTTATATGAGAGACGATGTAGATCATCGTTATTCTGGGATGAAATTGGTGAGAGACAATTGACAGGACATGAAATGATACAAGAAATGAACGATAAGGTTAAGTTGATTCGACAGCGGATGAAAGCTGCCCAGGATTGTCAAACGAGTTATGCGAACAAACAAAGACGACCCTTGGAATTCCAGAAAGGTGACAGAGTATTTTTGAAAATATCTCCCTTCAGAGGCACTGTTTGATTTGGCATGCGAGGGAAATTATCTCCTCTTTATGTTGGTCCATACGAGATTCTGGATCGAGTTGATGATCTTGCGTATCGATTGGAATTGCCACCAACTCTATCTGCCATTCATGATGTGTTTCATGTTTCTATGTTGAGGAAATATGAACCGAATCCATCACATGTACTTGCACCTAATGAGGTTGAACTTGATCCTTCTCTTTCCTATGTCGAACAACCTGTTCGTATTATGGATCGAAAGGAAAAGATATTGCGAAATAAATCGATTCCTTTAGTTCGAGTCAAAGGACAAGACATGGTGTTGAAGAGTCGATGTGGGAATTGGAAAGCAAGATGCGGGATTCATATCCGCATTTATTTGATACTATTCCACCTGTTCCATTGTATTCGATGTATAGTGATCCATTTACTGATTTTAGTTTGATATGTACTATAACTTGTGACATATATATGTTTACCAATGTTATGTATATAGAGATGTTTGAGATTTCGAGGACGAAATCTTTTAAGTGGGGGAGAAATGTAAGGACCGTATATCGTATTATCGTAAATCTTATGTGATTATCGATAATTTATGAAATTGTCATGTGATTATGTATTTGATGTATATCATGACAATGAAAATGAGAAAATAAGTATTGGATATGAATTGACGTTGTAAGAGCTCGAGTGGAGAAGCCGGACGCCAATATAATACCAAAACCAACATTTGGTACAGAACATGTGGCGCCTGGGCGGTAGAAAATGACCGCCCGAGCGCCAGTGTGGAATAAGGGTGTTCTCGGACAGAACATGCCGCGCCCGAGCGGTAACTTGTGACCGCCCGAGCGCGGTGCATTTGAAACTCGGGGGCAGAACTTCTCGCGCTCGGGCGCTAGAATTCTACCGCCCGAGCGCCGAAGCGGTGGGGGGATAAGAATAACTCTTTCCTCTTTTCTTCTTCATTTCCTATTCGATATCTTCGAGGAAATACGAGAGAATTTCGATTTCCCTTCGTCCGAATCGACTTCGAAACGCTGTCTAAACGCGAAACAAATTATATATTTGTGATCTTCGCGTCGAGGGCTTTTGACTGAGGTAATTTTCTTCTGGTTCCAGCAGCTGTAAATATCAAAGTACTGGAATAGCATGTATTTGAAGTTGAATTTCATATATGTAGTAGAATAACCGACAAGAAACTCATATTCGAAGTCGGAATTGAATTATAATCTGATTTGGATTTGATATGGATTTTTGAAGTTTCAAATGATATTTGAAACTCATATTAATGATTTTGGATTATGTTATTGATTGGAATGAGTATGTTATTGATGTAGATAAAGTATTATACCGATATCTTCAGGCTAAATCAACTGGAAACAAAGAATTGAGGTATGTTGCGACCGGGAAACATACGACATGTATCTGTATTATATGATATATTTTGGATTGATTTGACTGATTGGATTGAGAATGTGTCTATATGTCTTATTTGTTGAGTTTATGTGGCATACATGACGTTGAGATTTGAATATCGATATATAAAATAAATGTTTTGTTAACACACATCATTTGATGCATACATCGATACATGGCATGCACGTTGAGCTATGATCCTTGGATACCCTGATATGATTTGATTAGATTCTGGGGTTTGTGAACACAATGCTATGTTTGGTATTACACGACCCTTAAAACATAGACATTTGTGGGCCCGACGTTTGATATGAGATTTGGGATTTGATGGCGCTTCGTCGACGCTATCATACGAGTATCCCTTATTGAGGCCGGTGTGCCAGCTCGAGCATTGATTTGATAGCGATTTGTTTGATTCTGACATGTGCTCAGTGGATGGGCATATTACCTGATACCTCCACGACATACATGCATTGCATACCATATATCATTGTTTAGATACTTGTGGTATATATGTTGGTTGTTCCATACGGAGCTTTGCTCACCCCCAAAGGGGGCTGTTGTTGTCTTTGTGTGTGGACAATGGCAGGTACTCCAGGATATCAGGAGACCGGAGAGGGTACTTCTGGAGGGAGCACAGTTTGAGTTGAGGTTTATATTTTGTTCCTAGTATATATGTATATGTAATTATATACCGGGGCATGTCCCGAGGATATCAGTTGTTTGTATATGATAGGTTTTGATTACGTGTGGGCATGTTTATGATGTGAGATTAAATACTATTTTTAGTATTTAAATTATAGAGGAGATATTTCAGGCTCATTGTAAAGAAAAATTTTAAACTCGTTTTTCCGCTGTGATCAGTAATTAACCCTAATCAGATTGTGTTGTAATAACGATTAGGAGATAAGGGACCCACATATGGTCTGCTTCTTGAAGAGGGCCATGATGAGCCTAACCATGGATGTGATCCAATAACTTTCAAGTAAGCGTTATCTGATGCCGATTCATCCAAGTGGCTTGAAGCAAAGGAATCTGAGATGAATTCCATGCATTCGAACAAAATGTGCAATCTTGTGGATCCACCTGAGGGAACTGTTCTCATCGAGTGTAAATGGATTTACAAGAGGAAACTTGGGGCGGATGGGAAGGTATTTTCATAATCATTATTATGGACTAAATTAAATTAATTAAACACTAGTGGACCTAGTAAAGTCCAAATAATTAAATTAATTCAAGTTTTAAATTAATTAAATAACATTGGGCCTTGTAGAGCTCAATTACAAATAATTATTCAACTTGTGGACTTGAGTAAATTCAAGTAAGGTTTAATTGGTCTAAAATTTGTTTGAGATAATTAAATTAAAGTCAGTGGGCTTTGTAATTGTTACAAGACCATATAGAATTGCATGCTTGGGAGGTGAAGGGTTGTAGGCAACTTTTTCATTAAACAAGGCATGGCATGCACATGCTACTTTTTAATTTTTCACACACCAAGAAAACTTGTCCTCTTCTTCTCTCCACTTCACGTAATTTTTGGTTCTTCAATTGTTGAAGAAAATATATATACTTCTCAAAGAAAAATGCCTTACATTTTCTAGTGCAAGTGTAAAGTGGATTTAGCTTGTTGGTGGTGGACCTAATTTGAAGAAAGGAGTCCAAAATCAAGGAAAACTTGTAGAGGGTCAACCATTCAAGAGCCAAGTTGTTTACAACTTGGTTGGAGCCAATAATCAATCATTGTGATTGATAGGTAAATTCTTAAAACACCCTTTGTATGACATATTTTGTGTTTTATTCTTATTTGCTACACATCTTGTGTGGTGCTCGGTTTTGTTTTCTTGTTGAAAAACAATTTTTCAAAACTTCCGTTGAGCAACCGAGCACCATAACCGATCCCATTTCATTGACAAACGTCCTTTTACCCGCAATGGCATAAAATTTTCTAACCAAAGACACGACAATAGCATTTGGTTGACTTCCAAACTTTTTAATCCCCGCCTACTCAAAATCGTAATAGGCTCAAGATGTCTATCCTCAAATTCCCTACGGAATCCCCTCTCAAAAATTGGGTTTCTATGAATCTTAGCATGATCATATCGAGCCCTAGCCGCCTCATTCACAAAAAGAGTCCTATCAATTGAAGAAGATAGGGAAGAGCCAGGATTACCTTTCAATTTCTTGGGAGCCATGACAACAGACGAGGGAGATGATGAAGTGTGTTGTAGAAGGTGACCGGTGCAAGGATGCCGCTTGATTCTTACGGAGTAGTGCGAGCCACACCACTTGAAACCGGAATTGAGAGATGTTTGCTGAAAAAAAAAAAGAAGAAAGAGGCGCAAGTGAGGGTAGGGTTTAGGTGAAATTGTGTGCAGATTGAAAGGGAAAAAGAAAAGGGCGTCTATTTACAGGCAGTCGCGCCCGAGCGTTAAGATTCTATAGCCCGAGCGTGAACTGCACTATAACATATGCACGGGAAAAGGCGTTCACTCTTGAGCGATAACATCTTACAGCTCGATCGCGAAATTTCACCTTATTTTCATTTTCAATTTTTTTAAATCAAAATTAATAAGAATAAAAAACAAAAATCTAACTAAAAAAAATTAAAATCTAACTAAAATGAACTTTAAAAAAAATTAGTGGGAAGGGATCGAAATTAGTTCTCAATTTATGGTCGAGAGCTAGATTGTGAGTTTATATCAGCTCTGATTGTTTTGGAATCGAGCGCCTCCAATTTGTGGCTTGTAATGACCCGAATATTTGTTTTGAATGAAGTATTAATTAAGACATAATTAATGAGTTGTTAATTAAGTATTATTAAGGAATTGATAATTTGGGATTAAACTGTTGGTATCCACCGAATTTTAAATGGATAACCCGACCTATTTTGGATTACATTATCTCGAGAAATCCAACTAGACCAATGAGATTTTGACACGTGGCAGATAAGATTTGTTCGGATTTTCTGAAATAGTGCTGATGCAGCCTATAAACGGAAGACGATTATTTTGTTTCCTTCACCGCATTCTTCAGAGAGAGTTCTAGTTGTACCTTAGGTTTTCTAGCCAGTTTCTAGGGCACTTTGGTGTCGTGAAGTTTCGGAGCTAGTATCGGCTCGAGAAGGGGTTGGTGAACTGAGATCGAGACATCATCAGCGGGCTGACGACGGACGCAGGTATAATCCTAAATCCTTAGATAGTGATTTAAGGATCATTATGGAGATTTTTGTAGCATGTTTGATCTGGTTTGTTAGTGATTTCATTATGTTGGTATTGTCTAGGTTCAGAGCTTTCTGTTAGATTGTTTTAGTGAGGTACGTGATGTACTGACTGAGATATCCAAGCGTAGTATACACACTTATATGCTGCATATTTATCTGTTGCATGATACATGTTTTACTGCTTTGGAATATTATGCATGACATATCATATTGAGCCTGATATCTTTTGAGATATACCTCGTTTGTTGGGGCCGCTCAGCCCTATTCTGTATTGTGGACGATGGGGCATCGAGAGCTACAGTGTCCGACGGGACCCGCAGGCTCTGATGACCTGGACATTGCAGGTCCATGTCTTGATGATGAGTGTGGGAGCCAAAACATGCCTAGGGCAGATCAGAGACTACACACTCAGGCGCCTCTAGACTGAGCATGAGATTTTTTACTTGATCCTTGATATCCGAGCATATTGAATTTCGCATGCATCATATCAGTTTGTATACTCGTACATTCTCGTATTGGGCGATTGTCGCTCACGTCCTTGTTTTCATCTTGGGCAACCCATTCCACAGGGCATGTCCTAGGTTGGACGGTTCGGACGACCAGGGCAGTGGCTAGAGCAGTTGGGTTTTCGGTGGTGATCCAGTGGAGGTTTCTGTGGTTTATCGTTTTCACGTTCAGAATCATGTATTTTTTATGGTTGTATTAATGTTTAAGACTGGTGTTATTGTTTTTTTTCGTTTGGGTTGTAAGATGATTAAGTATTTGGTTTCCGCTGTTTAATTGTTGGTATTAAGTTTAATGTTGCATGTTTATTAGTCTGTTTAGTAGTGGCTCGGGTAAGAGCGCTACATTTGGTGGTATCAGAGCATGCAAAGATTTTTGGGACATTAGTAATTCTATTTTGAGGATTTAGAAGTTGATTTTAGTTTCCTTTCAGATGTCAGGAGATGGAAGCAGTCACGGTAGTGTGGACATGGCCGTTATGGCGACGATGAGGTTGGTCGAGAACATCGTCGTAGAGATCGTGACGGAAGGCATCACCGAGATCATGATGAAAGGAGACGTAGGAACCGTGTCAACATTATGGATTTCATGAAGATTGGACCTCCACCGTTGACCGGAGATGAGAATGCTGATGTTGCTGAAGCTTGGGTTGATATCATGGAGTAGTGTTTTCGAGTGCTGCACTATGACGAGGATGAGAAGATGGAGGTAGCTAATTTCATGATCAAAGGAAAAGCTCGGAAATGGTGGAAACCTGTTTCTGACATTCTAGTTCAGCAGCATGGGCGGATTCGTTCGGAACATTTCCGTCAAGCCTTCATCGATCATCAATTTCCGCCAGCTCTTCGCTAGGCGAAGGAGATGGGTCTGTTGACCATTAAGCAAGGAGATTCGAACATTGAGGATTATCAGAAGCGTTTTACGGATCTGTTGCCGTATGCTCCTCACATGAGTGAGAATTCTGCAGCAAAATATTCTCACTTTTTGAATGGTTTGAACAAGGAGATTTTTGATCGGGTTTCTGTTTGTGATGATCCTGCGTCGTACGAAGGATTAGTGAATCGTTGTCGTCAAGCCGAGATCAGTATTGCTAGGAGGAAGGCTATGCAAGCTAGCAAAAGTTCTAGTTCGTTGGGACCAAGGGGTCAGTCTTTCAAGAAGTTTGCATCTTCTTCTTCTTCTGGTTCTGGAGGAGTACACAGCTTTGGTAGGAAAAAGATGCAATGTGGCCACTGCGGAGGCAATCACCCGACGGAGAATTGTCGAAGAGCAACATGTGCATGTTTCAATTGTGGTGGTTTTGGTCACATGAAGAGGGATTGCCCTAATTTGGAGAATCAGAGTGGAGGCGGAGGTTGTATGACAGGGTCTTATAGTGGAAAACAGTCTGAGGCCACTTTTCAACAGAAAGGTTTTCCTGGTCAAGGTTCTCGTCGTGGAGGAATATCGCAAGGATCTCAGCAACGCCCACGAGTTCAGGGGCAAGTGTTTGCCCTAAACCAAGAACAAGGTGAGGAGCATAACGAGAGAGTCATTGCAGGTAATTTTCTTTTATGTGGTATTCCTGCATATGTATTGATTGACACTGGGGCATCGCATTCATTCATACATTCAATGTTTGTTAAGAAGCATAAACTACCCTACGTGTCATTAGATGTTTTGTTGTCGGTGTCTACACCGATGGGACAAGAGGTTTTAGCTAAGCGACTTGTAGTAGAATGTTTGCTAGAGTTTGAGGAAAATTACTTGTTGGCCAATTTGATGATATTGGCTATGGAAGATTTCGATTGTATTTTGAGAATCGACCTATTGACTAAGTATAGAGCGACGGTAGATTTTTATCAATGTCTCGTTCAGTTTCGTCCAGAAGGAGACGAGAATTGGTTCTTCTTTTGGTGAGGGAGCTCGACCTCCAATGCCAGTAGTGTCTGCTGTAAAGGCACAACGGGCTTTAGCAAAAGGAGGAGAAGGATACCTCATTTATGCTGTTGACGTATCAAAGGATGTAATCGACGTGAAGAACATTCCAGTTGTCGATGAATTTCCTGATGTTTTCCCCGATGAAATTCCTGGATTTCCTCCAGAGAGGGAAGTGGAAGCGGAGATAGAGTTGGTACCAGGAACCACACCTATCTCCAGAGCGCCTTATAGATTGGCACCAACATAGATGAAAGAGTTGAAACAACAGTTACAAGATCTTCTTGACAAAGGGTACATCAGACCCAGTGTGTCTCCTTGGGGAGCACCAGTGTTGTTCGTTAAAAAGAAGGATGGGTCTATGCGGCTTTGCATAGATTATCGGCATTTGAACCGAGTAACAGTCAAGAATAAATATCCGTTACCACAGATTGATGATTTGTTTGATCAACTGCAAGGGACTTCAGTGTACTCGAAGATCGATTTACGGTCTGGATATCATCAACTTCGAGTTCATCAACATGATATCCCTAAGACTGCATTTCGAACAAGGTATGGACATTACGAGTTTCTAGTGATGCCGTTTGGTTTGACGAATGCTCCAGCAGTATTTATGGATTTGATGAACCGAGTATTCCAGGAGTATTTTGACAAGTTTTTCATTGTCTTTATTCATGACATACTGGTATACTCTCGTAGCCTTGAAGAGCATGCACAACATTTAAGGATTGTACGTGTTGCTAAACTTAAGGAATCACCAATTGTATGCTAAGTTGAACAAGTGAGAGTTTTGGCTCGACAGAGTTGTCTTCTTGGGACATGTTATATCCAAAGATGGGATATCAGTGGATCCTAGCAAGATCAAAGCAGTGTTGAGTTGGGCACGACCGGAATCAGCTCAAGAGATAAGAAGTTTTCTAGGTTTGGCAGGTTATTACCGGAGATTCATCTCAGGATTTTCTCAGATTGCCAAACCATTGACTCAACTGACCTGTAAGAATGTGCAGTATTGTGAAAATAGTTTCAATGAACTGCGTCAAATTTTGACAACTGCACCAGTTTTAGCTCTGCCATCTGGATCAGGAGGGTACATTGTGTACACTGATGCATCACTTCAAGGACTTGGGTGCGTTTTAATCCAGAATGGTCATGTGATTGCATATGCATCCAGACAGTTGAAGAAGCATGAAGAGAATTATCCAGTTCATGATCTGGAATTGGTAGCGATTGTGTTTGCTTTGAAGATTTTGTGACATTATCTCTACGGGGAGAGATTTGAGATTTTTACGATCACAAGAGTTTGAAGTATATTGATAAGCCCAAATCTTATAGAGATTTTATTTGTGCTTATCTAGGCCTTTTATCCCTAATTTTGTGCTTAATTGAATTAATTATTGTAGATTTAAATAAAAGATGAAAAATGATTAAATTTGGAAATGAAATAAATTTACAAGACTTCAAAAGAAAAAAATATTAAAAGAAAGGAAATAAAATATTTTTATTTTATTATCTTGATATTATTGAATTATTGATAAAGATGGAGTCTAATCTTTGAAAATAAATCTACAATTTTATTATTCTACAAGGTTTACTTGATATGGGCTTAAAAAGAATTGAAGGAGAGGCCCATTGAGAGGGATAAAAGAAGCGTAAAGAGAGGCGGAAGAAAAAAAAAAGCGTACAGAGGAAGCTGCCAAAACAGAAGCACAGAAGGAGACGGAATAGCAGAACAGCGTGGAAGAAGGAAAAGAAGGGAGGAAGAAGGAAGGCAAAACCAGCGAGGAATTCCTCACACACGATACAAATCACTGAGATTTCTTTCATTCCTTCTTAATCATGTTTTCTGCATTTAATTTAAACACTGATTTTGGCTTTTGTTTTAAGTTTATGGAGTAGATTTTTATAGACTAAGGCCACGATAGAGGGCGAGACATATTATTTTTTTGAAGTTTTGAGTTTGATTCAAGTTGATTATTTATTTTATTCATTGATTGGTGTCGTTTATCACGTGTTCTTTTAATCTGGCCAATTAAATAGAATATTTGTTGGTTAATCTAAAACCGGAAGGCGATAGATTAATATTTGCTTCACACATCAATCAAAACATGGTTAAATTGACTAGAAATAGTATTCGATTTCAGTGTGCGACTTTAGGTTGGAAAACTGGAATTTCACATCGATCTAATGCGGTTGAATCTAATTAAATTCAGTTAGGAATAATTGGACTGTTAGATTTAATTAGGTTTATTAATTCGAGGAATCGTTTAATAAATAATTTCGGGAATTCCGTCGTGAATTAATAAGTAATTTATTGAATTTAAATTTGACACGTAGATTATAAGCTTGTCTCGGTACCGTTGTGCGCCTTAGTCGTCTTTAAATAATTTGAATTTTCGTCTAAATTAATAGTTTGGATTAGTTTTGCTTTAGTTAATTTATTTAAATTGTTTGATTTAGTTTTCATTAATTTATCTCCCCTCAATTGACTTTATTAGCCTAAATTAGGAAAAATAATTCATATTCTAGTAATTAAACATCGATCTCTGTGGGTACGATACCTAGACTCATCTCCAATTACTATTACTTGACCTAGTCCGCTTGCTAGATTTATTCCCAACCGAAATCGTCGGTCAAGTTTTTGGCGCCGTTGCCGGGGATTGAATTGTGTAATATTAGAATTTATTATTTTCTTGAGATTAGGTGTTATTTAATTTTGTTGATTTTACGCATATTCATACGTTTTAAGTTTGTTTCTTATTTTCAGGATTTATCTAGCTGTGCATGAGCCGTGCTAAAGGTGACACAGAATTGGAGACATTTGATCCAGAGATTGAGAATACCTTTCGAAGGAGACGTAGAGCACAAAGGGAGAAATCCTCAGACTCTGACGTGGAAGAGCAGTTCAAACAAGAGAAGAAGGTTGAAATAGCACAGATAGAAGCAACGGCCAACGAGGAGGATGATCTCACTGTCTATGATCTTACTAGACAAACCACTGGAGGTTATGGTTCTAGCATCACTCGTCCTACTGTGGAAGCAAATAATTTTGAGTTGAAGCCATCTATCATTCAAATGATACAGTATCAAGTGAGATTTGGAGGATCGCAGACCGAGGATCCTAATGCACATCTGGAGGGATTTCTATCTATCTGTGATACAATCAAATTCAATGGAGTGAGAACGGATGCCATAAGATTGAGACTATTCCCTTTCTCTTTGCATGGTGAAGCAGCAGAATGGCTTAGAGATTTACCAGCTGGCTCTATTACTACATGGAATGGTTTAGTGGAATTATTCATGAATCAATATTTTCCACCCGCCAAGCTAGCACAACTGCGTATGGATATTTCATCTTTTCGCCAGAAGGATGGAGAGACACTACATACAGCTTGGGGAAGATTTAGAAAAATGTTGAGGAGGTGTCCTCAACATGGTTTCTCTTCATCTGAGCAAGTTCAGATTTTCTATAACGGAGTTGATCCTTCCGTGCGTTCCATGCTAGATGCGGCAGCCAATGGTAGCTTATACAGGAAGACTCCACGAGTTGCACTTGAAATAATTTTAAATATGGCTGAAAATAGTGCGGGTTGGACAGATATTAAACGAGAAAAGAAAGCTGGAGTTCTTGAAATGGATGTGTTGAATGCACTTACTGCTAAGATTGATGGGTTGGCCCATCAATTCTCTCAACTGAAATCAAATCAAGCAAATCAGGTCCAAGGAATAGTCATCGAGGAACAACCCATTTTTGATGAAGAAGCAGTGAATTTTGTGGGGAATCAATGGAGACAGCAATCCAATCCATACAGTTCCACATACAATCCAGGATGGAAGAATCACCCTAATTTCTCTTGGAAGAATACGGAGAATTCCCTTAATCCAACACATATTCCTCCACTGCACATTCCTCAACAAATGAGACAGCAAGGAGTATTGGTACCTACAGCACCTCCAGGATTCAAGCAAGAAGATCAAAAATCAATTTATGAGGATTTTATGATGAAACATGTTGTGGGGATGGAGACGAGACTGCAGAATCATGATGCTATCTTACGAAGATTGGATGCTCAAATGGGTCAAATAGCCAATCAATTAGCAAATCGACCCCTTGGAACACTACCAAGTGATACTAAGAAAAATCCGAAAGGAGTGAATGCAGTGATTACAGTGGTCAAGGCCGAGGAAGAGGAGCCAAAGAGGCAGAATTCTACAGATATGGAGGCAAAGAATGATGGAGGAATGAAACCAAAAATGGAAGATGCTAAAGAACAGAACACTCAGACTACACGGAAGACAGGTATGAATGGTAAAGAATTTGATTCTAATGATAATATTGATATTAATACACTTCCTTTTCCTCAAAGAGCAAGGCAACTACAATTGGATCAACAATTTTCGAAATTTCTTGAAGTTTTTAAGAAATTGCACATAAATATTCCTTTTGTAGAGGCTTTGGGTCAAATGCCTTCTTATGCTAAATTCTTGAAAGATATTTTGACTAAAAAAAGAAAACTTGTTGATTTTGAAACTGTTAAGCTTTCTGAGGAATGTTCAGCTATTTTGCAAAACAAATTGCCTCCAAAGCTTAAGGATCCGGGTAGTTTCTCCATTCCTTGCACTATAGGTGTGACACCCCGATCCTCTATTAAAATAAATACGCAGCGGAAATAAAATTTTCTCTTTAAAATATACGGAAGGAGTTTCAAAATACATTTCATCAAATATCTTTACAAAATAAATACATGATCATTTAAATGACATAACAAAAACAAAATATCATTCCTATGATCATGCCAAAATCCTCCTTCCAACGGTGTATGCATATGACCCCCGATCTACAGTCAACGTCCCGAGGCACCACTCTGATCTGCATCACATGAAAATAACTGAAATGAGAATAAATCTCAGCAAGTGGAACTCTTATATAACAATGAACAATAACTCTGTAAAACATCTCTTTGAAATCATAAATACCATCAACTCTGAACTGTAAACTCTGAATATCAATAATATAGCAATAGCATAAAATATGATGGTATTTCTCTTTTGCTCTGGGGATTGATATCAATAGTATCTCTGCTCTGGGGTTGCTCGTATCCCAAATCGATATAAATACCGATAACTCTGAGGGATATAAGCCTCTGGGCGATGATCATCTAATATTGCATGCAATGCTCTGACTATATATTTATCAATCCGAAAACATTTAAACTCTTCTCTGGTTTTAACAATCACTTTGAACTCTATATATCTCTTTGTATTCCCTTTAATCAATAATGAGACATACAATGCCTCCAATACATATAACAATACATACTATGGATCAAATGAAAGGGAATAACACAATAAACTCTTTGAAACACATACATATAAAATCATGTGAGCAAAAGGAATGAATTTCCACTTACAAACCACAACAAACACCTCAACTTAGCTCTTGATCACCACCTACAACAAATAATCCACAAATAACACCAATATCAACTAAATATCCAAGATTACAAGCTAAATAATCCATAAATCCACATAAACAACCAACCTAAACAACTCTTAATTTACAACCTTAACAGAATCGCACCAAAAGCTTACCCAAGCTTCCTAGCACCAAGGAGAACGTCGAACTCAAGTCGAAATTCCAAACAAACGCCTGAATCGAAGATAGGAATGGAAAGAAATGACTAAAAACCCTAGAAATGGAGAGAAAAGTCGAGAATGGAGGAGAAAAGAAAGGGAAAGTATGGCCAACCACTCCAAAAAGTAGCTTAAAAACTCGCCCATACCTTCACCGCGGGTGCGCTCCTCTAAGCACCGCGGGTGCGCAATGGTTACGGCATTCTCAAAAATTCTGGAACACGAACAGCGCGGGTGCGGCGACGCAAGCAGCGCGGGTGCGGTCTCTACCGCAGGGGCGGTCTCTACATCACCGCGGGTGCGGTGTGCTCACGGCATTCCAACTCCAAAACAGCACAGTACACCGCGGGGGCACTCCAGTTAAGAGCGCGGGTGCACTCAAGCCACGGCCAAGCACTATTCCCATGCAACTAGAATCGATCCGAAACTCTGAAACGAACAACCAACATCAACTAACACCTCAAGACAATAAAACTAACAATACTATAGCCCAAAAATACAACTCTGAACATCTAATCAAATATCCCAAATAACAAACGAAACTTAAATCGTACCGTACACCGGGCTCGGCTATTACAATCTCCCCCCCTTAAGGGAATTTCGTCCGCGAAATTGACGTCACGGCACGAACAACTCAGGATACTTCTCTCTCATCTCATCCTCTGGTTCCCACGTAGCCTCCTCTAACAAATGGTTCCTCCAAAGAACTTTGACAATGCCGATCTCTTTGTTCCTCAGAACTCTAACTGTGCGATCCAAAATCTGAATCGGAATCTCTTGATATGTCAAATTCGGCGTCAAGTCCAATGGCTCATGGCGTAGAACATGGGAAGGATCTGTAACATACTTCCTGAGCATCGAAACGTGAAACACATTATGAACTCTGTCAAGATCTGGAGGTAGGGCTAATCTGTAGGCTCGATCGCCAACTCTGTCCAATATCTCGAATGGACCAATAAATCTAGGACTCAACTTGCCCTTCTTGCCAAATCGCATCACACCCTTGAGAGGTGCTATCTTCAGAAACACGTGGTCGCCAATCTCGAACTGCAAAGGTCTGCGACGAACATCTGCATAGCTCTTCTGTCTGGACTGGGCAGTCTTCATCCTTTCTCTGATAACAGCAACAACATCAGCAGTCTGCTGGACCAACTCTGGTCCCAACATCTTCCTCTCACCAACCTCGTCCCAATACAAGGGAGACCTGCACTTCCTGCCATAAAGTGCCTCATACGGTGCCATGCCAATCGTCGCCTGGTAGCTATTATTATAAGTGAACTCAGCCAAAGGCAACAAAGAATCCCAGCTACTTGGAAAGTCTATAGTACAAGCTCTGAGCATATCCTCAAGAATCTGAATGACTCTCTCTGACTGACCATCACTCTGAGGATGATAGGCTGTACTGAACGCTAATCGCGAACCCATAGCTCTGTGCAAACTCTTCCAAAACTCTGAAGTAAATCTGGGGTCACGATCAGACACGATCGACACAGGGACACCATGAAGTCTGACAATCTCTGCTATGTAGTCCTCGGCATACTGGTTCATCGAATACGTCGTCTTGACTGGAAGAAAGTGCGCTGACTTAGTCAATCTATCAACGATAACCCAAATAGAATTGAAACCTCTCCGCACTCTGGGAAGACCAGTCACGAAATCCATCGTAATATGCTCCCACTTCCACTGAGGAATCGGCAACGACAACAATGTCCCAGCAGGTCTCTGGTGCTCAATCTTCACCTGCTGACAAGTAAGGCACTGAGAAATGAACACGGCAACATCCTTCTTCATACCTGGCCACCAGTAGAGTCGACGAAGATCCTGATACATCTTCGTACTGCCTGGATGAATCGAATACGGCGCGGTATGAGCCTCTGTCAGAATATCTCTACGAATATCGTCGCCAGAAGGAACACAAATACGACCTCTGAAAGTCACCAAACCATCACCATTCAAGGCAAACTCTGAATTACCTCTAATCTCTGCTCTATCTCTCAACTCTGTCAACTGAACATCAGTCGACTGCTCTCTACGGATCCTGTCCGTCAATGAAGATCGAATAACTAACGCTG
Organism: Primulina eburnea; assembly: GCF_022965805.1. Classification (NCBI taxonomy): domain Eukaryota; kingdom Viridiplantae; phylum Streptophyta; class Magnoliopsida; order Lamiales; family Gesneriaceae; genus Primulina; species Primulina eburnea. Next base: position 10,290,420 of record NC_133118.1, on the reverse strand, counting down.
AAAGACGAGCAATGGTGCCTGGAATCACCAGATCAATCTCCTCTCTCTGCAAATCCATCAGCAACGGTCTCTGAATCAAAGAACTCAATGAAACACTCGACTTGCGGCTTAAAGCATCAGCCACAACATTCGCCTTCCCTGGGTGATAACTGATAGTTACATCGTAATCCTTGACAAGCTCTAACCACCTCCTCTGCCGCATATTGAGCTCTTTCTGCGAGAACAGATACTTCAAACTCTTGTGGTCTGTGAAGATCTCACACTTTTCGCCATACAGATAATGTCTCCAAATCTTAAGGGCGAAAACCACAGCTGCTAGCTCCAAATCGTGCGTCGGATAATTCTTCTCATAATCCTTCAACTGGCGAGAAGCATAGGCAATGACCTTACCTCTCTGCATCAACACTGCACCGAGACCCTTCTTCGACGCATCGGTAAAGACCACAAAATCCTCTGAACCACTGGGCAATGCGAGAATAGGAGCTGACGTCAATCTATCCTTCAACTCCTGAAATGCGCTCTGGCAATCTATAGACCACTCGAACTTCACAGTCTTCCTTGTCAGATTGGACAATGGCAGGGCAATCTTGGAAAAATCCGAAATGAAACGACGATAATAACCCGCCAAACCAAGGAAACTGCGTACCTCTGAAACAGTCGTAGGAATAGGCCACTTCTGAATCGCCTCTATCTTCATCGGATCAACAGCAATGCCATCCCTCGAAACGACATGGCCTAGAAAAGAAATCTGATCCAGCCAAAACTCACACTTCTTCAACTTAGCAAACAACCTCCGCTCTCTCAGCAACTGGAGAACAACTCTGAGATGCTCTGAATGAAGCTCTCTGGTCTTGGAATAGATCAATATATCGTCGATAAAGACAATGACGAAGCTATCCAAATACGGCTTGAACACACGGTTCATCAGGTCCATGAAAACAGAAGGGGCATTGGTCAAACCAAAAGACATCACGAGAAACTCATAGTGACCATACCTGGTCCTGAAAGCCGTCTTAGGGATATCAGACTCCCCTAACCTTCAACTGATAGTAGCCAGACCGAAGATCAATCTTCGAGAAAACAGTGGCACCCTGGAGTTGGTCAAATAGATCGTCAATCCGTGGCAACGGATACTTGTTCTTGATCGTCACTTTGTTGAGCTCTCTGTAATCGATACACAGACGCAAAGACCCGTCCTTCTTCTTAACAAATAGAACCGGAGCTCCCCAAGGCGAAGAACTCGGACGAATGAAACCCTTATCTAGAAGATCCTGCAACTGCGTCTTCAACTCTTTCATCTCGGTAGGAGCCATCCTATACGGAGCCTTAGAAATAGGAACCGTACCTGGAGCAAGATCAATAACAAACTCTACATCTCTATCCGGCGGCAAACCCGGAACATCATCCTCAAACACATCCGCAAACTCCCTCACCACATCAATATCATCAATATTCAACTTAATCAGTCTATCCATATCCACAACAGATGCTAGAAAAACATCACAACCTCTACACAATAGCCTCTCAGCATCAAGACACGAAATAAAAGGAAGGACCAGCGAAGTACCTGAGCTGGCGAGAACTCCTCCCTGGCCATCATCTGCAAAAGTCACCGTCTTAGCAACGCAATCAATAACAGCACGATAGTTCGACAGCCAATCCATGCCAAGAATAACATCAAAGGCAACCATCGGGATCACAATCAAATCAGCAAAGACCTCTCGATCAACAAAACGAACGGGGCACGCATACACTATGGAAGTCGGGCACAAAACATCTCCCGAAGGCAAAACAACACTAAGCTGAAGGGGAATAACAGAAGGAACTATACCCAAAGATCTCAAAAACAATTCAGACATAAAAGAATGAGTAGCACCAGTATCAATCAAAGTAGTAGCTACTCTGCCTGAAATTAAAATGGAACTAGAGATTACAGAAGAATTACGATTAATACCTTCCTTAGTCATCGAAAAGATACGACCCTGCACCTTCTCCTGGCTAGCTCCCCTAGGACAATCTCTGGAAATATGGCCTGGCATGCCACAACGATAACAAGAACGAGTGCCAAATCTACACTCTCCACGATGAGGTCTGCCACACTTGGGACACAAAGATCTCTCAGAATCAGACGGAGCAACTGGCGCTGACGGTGGCCTAGGACTCTGATCCACCTTGCCCTTCCCCTTGAATCGATCTCTGCCACGCTGACCTGAACTCTGGCCTCTTTGAACACTAGCCTGGTGCCTCGCCTGCCTCTCCCTGGCGATATCCTTCTCGTCTTGCTCTGCTAGCAACGCCTTGGACACAATCTCCTTGAAAGTCACAGCCTTGGACATATTGATATCACGCCTGATCTCCGCTCTAAGGCCTCGAATGAAGTGAGCACCTTTATCTTTATCACTGGTAGCAATGTACGGAGCAAAAAGGCAACCCTCCTCGAACCTGAGAATATACTCATCCACATTCAAGCTCCCCTGACGAAGCTCCAAGAACTCTGTGACCTTCCTCGCTCGCAGTGCATCAGGAAAGTACTTGTCGTAGAAAAGCTCAGTAAACTCAGACCACTTCAAAGTAGAAACATCAATGCCAACCTTGGTCGCATTCCACCACAAACGTGCAGCTTTAACCAGCATGAAAACAGCACAACTGATACGGTCTCTGTCCTCATAGTGGAGATGATCAAAAATCGCCTCCAAAGCCTTGACCCACTCTACTGCAGCTAAAGGATCAGAGCTGCCTGGAAACTCGGGTGGATCCATCCTCTTAAACGCAGAAAAGATAGCATCAGAACCAACTGCTACTGGAGCAACCTGCCCCCTACCTTGGTCTCTGCCCTGGCCTGCTCCTTGCAGTCTAAGCAACTGCTGGATCTGCTCACTGTGAACCTTAGCCTGCTCCTTCAGTAACTTGCCGAACTCGTCGACAACTCTCGAAGACGAACTATCCTCCCCCTCTGACGCCTTACGCTTAGGAGGCATCCTCTACTCTACAATGCTCACAAGACACCAATCAATACATAACAATAGATAGATGCAAAGAAAACATACCCGGACAGTTGAAAGTAGACGAAGTCATATGCATTGGTCCGAAGAACACCGCTCTGATACCACTAAATGTGACACCCCGATCCTCTATTAAAATAAATACGCAGCGGAAATAAAATTTTCTCTTTAAAATATACGGAAGGAGTTTCAAAATACATTTCATCAAATATCTTTACAAAATAAATACATGATCATTTAAATGACATAACAAAAACAAAATATCATTCCTATGATCATGCCAAAATCCTCCTTCCAACGGTGTATGCATATGACCCCCGATCTACAGTCAACGTCCCGAGGCACCACTCTGATCTGCATCACATGAAAATAACTGAAATGAGAATAAATCTCAGCAAGTGGAACTCTTATATAACAATGAACAATAACTCTGTAAAACATCTCTTTGAAATCATAAATACCATCAACTCTGAACTGTAAACTCTGAATATCAATAATATAGCAATAGCATAAAATATGATGGTATTTCTCTTTTGCTCTGGGGATTGATATCAATAGTATCTCTGCTCTGGGGTTGCTCGTATCCCAAATCGATATAAATACCGATAACTCTGAGGGATATAAGCCTCTGGGCGATGATCATCTAATATTGCATGCAATGCTCTGACTATATATTTATCAATCCGAAAACATTTAAACTCTTCTCTGGTTTTAACAATCACTTTGAACTCTATATATCTCTTTGTATTCCCTTTAATCAATAATGAGACATACAATGCCTCCAATACATATAACAATACATACTATGGATCAAATGAAAGGGAATAACACAATAAACTCTTTGAAACACATACATATAAAATCATGTGAGCAAAAGGAATGAATTTCCACTTACAAACCACAACAAACACCTCAACTTAGCTCTTGATCACCACCTACAACAAATAATCCACAAATAACACCAATATCAACTAAATATCCAAGATTACAAGCTAAATAATCCATAAATCCACATAAACAACCAACCTAAACAACTCTTAATTTACAACCTTAACAGAATCGCACCAAAAGCTTACCCAAGCTTCCTAGCACCAAGGAGAACGTCGAACTCAAGTCGAAATTCCAAACAAACGCCTGAATCGAAGATAGGAATGGAAAGAAATGACTAAAAACCCTAGAAATGGAGAGAAAAGTCGAGAATGGAGGAGAAAAGAAAGGGAAAGTATGGCCAACCACTCCAAAAAGTAGCTTAAAAACTCGCCCATACCTTCACCGCGGGTGCGCTCCTCTAAGCACCGCGGGTGCGCAATGGTTACGGCATTCTCAAAAATTTTGGAACACGAACATCGCGGGTGCGGCGACGCAAGCAGCGCGGGTGCGGTCTCTACCGCAGGGGCGGTCTCTACATCACCGCGGGTGCGGTGTGCTCACGGCATTCCAACTCCAAAACAGCACAGTACACCGCGGGGGCACTCCAGTTAAGAGCGCGGGTGCACTCAAGCCACGGCCAAGCACTATTCCCATGCAACTAGAATCGATCCGAAACTCTGAAACGAACAACCAACATCAACTAACACCTCAAGACAATAAAACTAACAATACTATAGCCCAAAAATACAACTCTGAACATCTAATCAAATATCCCAAATAACAAACGAAACTTAAATCGTACCGTACACCGGGCTCGGCTATTACAATAGGTAATTCTAATTTTAACAAAGCATTATGTGATCTTGGTGCTAGCATAAATCTTATGCCTTATTCATGCTTTGAGAAATTGGGAATTGGAGAAGTTAAACCAACAACTATTTCCCTTCAACTTGCTGATAGGTCTATTAAATATCCTAGAGGGGTTATAGAGGATGTTTTGGTTAAAGTTGATAAATTTATATTTCCAATTGATTTTGTTGTGCTATACATGGAAGAGGATCGTGAGATCCCCCTAATTTTAGGTCGTCCTTTCTTAGCTACTGGAAGAGCTTTAATAGATGTGCAAAAAGGTGAGTTAGTTTTGAGGTTGAATGATGAGAAGGTAACTTTTAGGCTGCGTTTGGTTGGAAGGATAGGATAAACTAATGATTAGTATATAAATGATAAAGAAAATGATTGTGATAGAATTGTAATATATGATGTAAAATAATATTATGTTTAGTAAGATTTTTAAGTGTAGGATAATTTTGAATTTTTTGATGAAAAGACGAAATTGCCCTTCCCCTTCGCGACGGCGACAGTGGCGGCCGGCGGCCGGCGGAAATGGTCGACCGGAAAATTACCGACGGATTCTCAAAAACCGTCGATCATAGCGACGGTTTTTGAGAAAACAATCCGTCGCTAATAGCGACGGTTTTTTATAATCCGTCGCCGATCTTGTTTTGAATTATTTTAATTACTAAAAATTAGACATTTAGCGACATATTTTAAACTTACCGTCGCTAATTGCGACGTTTTATAAACAAACCGTTGCTAATAGCGACGGTGTTTTGACAAACCTTTCTACACAAACCGTCGCTAATAGCGACGGTTTTTTGAAAAACCGTCGCTAACCGCTGTCAGCCGGTGTTCGGCCGGTGGTCGGCAGTTCGTCGCTGGTCGGCCGGTGCTCGCCGTGGTCGGCGGTCCGTCTGTGGTTGGCCGGCGGCGACCGTGGAGGCGGCGGTCGGTGGCGGGAAATGGTGGTGAGTTTAAATTTAGGAGAAGGATAAAATCGGAAAAATAGGAGGTATTAAGAGTGGGATAAATAATCCTAGGGGGTGAGGAGGTATTATTTTAACCTACCTAATATAACCTAATCATACCTAGGAGGGATAAGGTATGTTTATTTAAAATTGAACCAAACACTTGATTGGGCCGGATAAATTAGTCTATCACTCCTAATCCCTCGAACCAAACGCAGCCTTAATGTTTTTCGTAGTATGAAATATCCTGGATCTTCTGATTGTTATAGAATAGATGCTATTGATGATATTGTTGAGTGTAGTGTGCAGGATACTTTGATTGAAGACCCACTGGAAAAGCTTTTGGTTAGCCCAAAGTCCGCGGAATCCAGCAGAGAAGAGGTGGAGGAATGTATGAACTTTTTAGAGGGATCAAAGCCACTGCCAAGATCGGTGAATGCGAAGATTGGGGAGCTTGGACATATTCCAAAATCACTTAAACCTTCCATAGAAGAACCCCCATTCCTCGAACTCAAACCACTTCCTCCTCATTTAAAATATTTATTTTTGAAGGAAGAACATAAACTGCCAGTAATTGTTTCTTCTTACTTGACAGGTGATGAAGAAGAAAAGCTCGTGAGAGTGCTGAAGGACAACATATGTGCCATTGGATGGAGCATAGCTGACATCAAGGGAATAAATCCATCCATGTGCATGCACAAAATTTTAATGGAGAAGGAGCACTCTCCCACTACTCAACCTCAAAGGAGATTGAACCCAGCTATGCAAGAGGTCGTCAAAAAGGAGTTAATCAAACTCCTTGATGCAGGTATGATCTTTCCTATATCCGATAGCAAGTGGGTAAGTCCTGTGCATGTTGTTCCTAAGAAAGGGGGAATCACTGTTGTTGAAAATGAAAATAACGAATTAATCCCCACTAGAACTGTGACTGGGTGGCGTGTTTGTATTGATTATTGCAAATTGAATGATGCCACAAGAAAAGATCACTTCCCCTTACCTTTTGTTGATCAAATGTTAGAGCGTTTGGCAGGTCATGCTTTCTATTGTTTTCTAGATGGTTATTCTGGATATATGCAAATCCCCATAGACCCCGAAGATCAAGATAAGACCACTTTTACTTGTCCCTATGGTACATTTGCTTATAAAAGAATGCCATTTGGTTTGTGTAATGCTCCTGCTACTTTTCAACGTTGTATGATGTCGATTTTTCATGATATTGTTGAAAAGTATATTGAGGTCTTCATGGATGACTTTTCTGTTTTTGGTTCTTCCTTCGACTCTTGTTTGATTAATTTGTCAAAAGTGCTAAAGAGATGTGAAGAAACGAATCTTGTACTTAACTGGGAGAAATGTCATTTCATGGTAAAGGAAGGAATTGTCCTTGGTCACAAAATTTCTGAAAAAGGTATTGAAGTGGATAGAGCTAAGGTAGAGATCATAGAAAAGCTTCCTCCTCCCACTAATGTCAAAGGAATTCGTAGCTTTATTGGGCATGCAGGTTTTTATAGGCGATTTATCAAGGATTTCTCAAGTATTACTAAGCTTTTAACTAATTTGCTAATGAAAGATGTTCCTTTTGTTTTTTCTGAGGATTGTTTACAAGCTTTTCAGGCATTAAAGCAAAAGTTGACAACAACCCCGATCATTGTTGCACCAGATTGGCATCTACCGTTTGAACTCATGTGTGACGCAAGTGATATTGCTTTAGGGGCTGTTTTGGGGCAAAAGAGGGACAAATTCTTGCATGTAATCTACTATGCAAGTATGACACTTTCAGGAGCTCAATTGAACTACTCCACCACAGAAAAAGAGTTGTTGGCTGTTGTTTTTTCTTTGGACAAGTTTCGGCCATACCTTGTAGGGAGTAAAGTGATAGTCCACACGGATCATTCAGCTTTGAAGTATCTCTTAAACAAGAAGGATGCCAAGCCAAGATTGATAAGATGGATCCTTCTACAGCAAGAATTTGACATAGAGATCGTGGATCGCAAGGGGACTGAAAACCAAGTTGCTGATCATCTATCGAGATTGGAGAAGCCCGAGGAAGGTAAGTATGTAATTAGAGATGAATTCCCTGACGAGAAACTTTATGCCATCTCTAATTTACCATGGTATGCTAATTTCGTCAATTATTTGTCATGCAAATTTATTCCTTTTCATCTTACATATCAGCAGAAAAAGAAGTTCTTTTCAGATTTAAAATATTATCTTTGGGAAGATCCTCTTTTGTTTAGAATTTGTGCAGATGGCATTATTCGTAGGTGTATTCCAGCGAAAGAGGTAAGTTCTATACTTTCTCATTGCCATAGTGGTCCAACTGGAGGACATTTTGGGGCAAGTAAAACTGCTACAAAAATCCTTCAAGCTGGATTCTACTGGCCTACACTGTTCAAGGATGCACACACTTATGTTTTGAATTGCAATGAATGCCAACGTGTTGGTAATATTTCAAGGAGACACGAAATGCCATTGAATAATATTTTAGTCTGTGAATTGTTTGATGTGTGGGGAATTGATTTCATGGGGCCATTTCCAGATTCCTTAGGAAATAAATATATTTTGGTGGCTGTGGATTACGTATCCAAGTGGGTGGAAGCAAGTGCTTGTAGAGCCAATGACTCTAAGGTTGTGATCCAATTTTTAAAGAAAAATATTTTTGCAAGATTTGGCACACCTAGAGCCATTATTAGCGATGGGGGAAAACACTTTTGTAATCGTTATTTTGAGTCTCTGTTAACTAAGTATGGGGTTACGCACAAGGTGGCAACACCTTATCATCCTCAAACTAGTGGTCAAGTAGAAGTGTCAAATAGGGAGATTAAGAAAATTCTTGAGAAGACCGTTGGATCTTCGAGGAAAGAATGGGCTAGTAAATTGGATGATGCATTATGGGCATATAGAACAGCATTTAAAACCCTTATAGGAACTTCCCCTTTTCGTTTGGTCTATGGAAAAGCTTGTCACCTTCCTGTTGAACTAGAGCATAGGGCATTATGGGCTACTAAATTTTTGAACTTTGATGTGCAAGCTACAGGTTATCAGCGTCTTCTACAACTCAATGAGCTGGAGGAATTTCGTCTTGATGCATATGAGAATGGCAAAATCTACAAGGAAAAGACAAAGAAGTGGCATGATGCAAGGATTGTGCACAGGGAATTTGAGTCTGAACAAAAAGTTCTTCTTTATAACTCTCGTTTGAAACTCATGCCAGGTAAACTTCGTTCCAAATGGTCCGGGCCTTTTACTGTTACTGAAGTTTTTCCCTTTGGTGTTGTAGAAATCTGTGGAGAATCTGGAAATCCCTTTAAGGTGAATGGACATCGACTGAAAATTTTTCATGAAGGAATTGTGGAGCAAGAGGAGCCGAGTACTCCTTTGCACGATCCAACCTAATCCATAAAGGGAGTTGTCTAGCTATAGACAAGAAATTTAGCGCTTGCTGGGAGGCAACCCAGTGATTTATTTTTTTTCGTTTCATTTTATTTTTTTTACTTTTTCATTCTATTAGGTTAATTCACTGTGATTTTGGTGTGTGTAGGGAATAGTGGAATACAGGAATATGATTTAGATTCTGGAAAAGCTAAACTGTTGCAATAAAATATTTCCAGCAATGAGGAATTCTACCATCTACATGCAGCACTCCATGGAATTTAAAGCACACTGCCAGGGAAGTGTTCTCTTGCTATTCTACATCAAACTTCTATATTCTTTTTGAATGGCATGACACTGAGGGCAGTGTAAATCTAAAGTGTGGGGGAGATTTTATTTGTGTTTGTTTCACGTCACCACACTTAGCATGTGCTTCAATGTTTAATCCTCGAGCATGAAAATTTTTCTGGTTATTCTTTGAGAAACTGCACTTGTGATTACATGACACACTAATTGATTTTCTAAATTTTTGATCACCCAAGAAATTACATCATACCTAGAATTGATTGAGATGAGCTGTAGTTGTAGCCGAAGGATTTGAACACAAACTAGATTTGTATCATGTTTTGAGACATCATCTATGCACTTTAGGTCATACTTATATGAATTAATCGTGAATTAGTAAAAGGTGAGCTCATAAAAAAAATTGAAAAAAAAGAGAGAAAGAAAAGAAACAATCTAGAACTTGTCTGATTATCTTTCGAGGCGAAAATACGGAGGAGAATTACTTAGGGATGATTTAGGCGATCTTTGGACCGTTTGAGCCTTTCGAGCCTACCAAATGCATCATTTATATCCCTAGTATCCTCTTTTGAGCCTATAAAAAATCGAATGGAGTGTGTCAAAGACATACAATTAGCCCCCATTCGTATTCCTTCAAACTCCCACATCAACTACCCATTTTTAGCTCATGCACTATTCCTCTACCTTAATTTTGAGAGAAATAAACCCCTTTAGCGCTTTAAAATTTTCAATAACTCCCATGTGTTGATAATTGATAAGAAAAAGTTGGAGGAATTTGAAAAAAAAAAATCATGAAGAATGAGAAAGGGATGGATGAAAAGATATATATAATTATATATATAAAAAAAAAAGAGGAATGAATGTTGTATGATGTGGTGATTGAAAAACCTAAAAAGGAATGTTGTTGAAGATTGAAAGAAGCTGGAGAAAAAAAATATGGGGGAATATGAATGAAAGTACAAGGAAGATGAAAAAGTTAGCTGGAGGAATGATGAAATTCAATGAGGAGGAAGATAAGAGATGAAGGAATGCGCTGAAGGAATAATTGTTTGTTTTCTCTCATTTTGAATCTCCCAACCTTTATTGTAGCCGTGAGCCGTGGCCTAACGTTATAAGCTTAAAAAGACCTATTAACCGGGTAATATTCCTCCAACATTTAGTGGAGAAAGATATGAAAGATAAGCTTATGGAGAGTTTTTTTGAAAAAAAAAATCAGAAAATATGAGCATTCCTTGAACTAAAACACCTTTGAGGAATATGAGTTTTGACTTCCACACTACACACGTCTCATTATCTTGATCTTTTCTAGTGAATGCTTGAGTTTTAAAGTTGCAACGAAAGTGAATTTTATGATTTTCGAAGTGTGGTCTTTTGATTGAGTGTGACGGAATTTGGTAGGTTGAGAAGTGTTGATTGTGTCATTTGTTGTGGTGAATCATTGAATATTCCTTCATAATATTTTTATTCTCTGATTTGTTCGAGGACGAACAAAGGCTAAGTGTGGGGGGATTGATAAGCCCAAATCTTATAGAGATTTTTAGGGATTTTATTTGTGCTTATCTAGGCCTTTTATCCCTAATTTTGTGCTTAATTGAATTAATTATTGTAGATTTAAATAAAAGATGAAAAATTATTAAATCTTGAAATGAAATAAATTTACAATACTTCAAAAGAAAAAATATTAAAAGAAATGAAATAAAATATTTTTATTTTATTATCTTGATATTATTGAATTATTGATAAAGATGGAGTCTAATCTTTGAAAATAAATCTACAGTTTTATTATTCTACAAGGTTTACTTGATATGGGCTTAAAAAGAATTGAAGGAGAGGCCCATTGAGAGGGATAAAAGAAGCGTAAAGAGAGGCGGAAGAAAAAAAAAGCGTACAGAGGAAGCTGCCAAAACAGAAGCACAGAAGGAGACGGAATAGCAGAACAGCGTGGAAGAAGGAAAAGAAGGGAGGAAGAAGGAAGGCAAAACCAGCGAGGAATTCCTCACACACGATACAAATCACTGAGATTTCTTTCATTCCTTCTTAATCATGTTTTCTACATTTAATTTAAACACTGATTTTGGCTTTTGTTTTAAGTTTATGGAGTAGATTTTTATAGACTAAGGCCACGATAGAGGGCCGAGACATATTATTTTTTTGAAGTTTTGAGTTTGATTCAAGTTGATTATTTATTTTATTCATTGATTGGTGTCGTTTATCACGTGTTCTTTTAATCTGGCCAATTAAATAGAATATTTGTTGGTTAATCTAAAACCGGAAGGCGATAGATTAATATTTGCTTCACACATCAATCAACACATGGTTAAATTGACTAGAAATAGTATTCGATTTCAGTGTGCGACTTTAGGTTGGAAAACTGGAATTTCACAGCGATCTAATGCGGTTGAATCTAATTAAATTCAGTTAGGAATAATTGGACTGTTAGATTTAATTAGGTTTATTAATTCGAGGAATCGTTTAATAAATAATTTCGGGAATTCCGTCGTGAATTAAATAAATAATTTATTGAATTTAAATTTGACACGTAGATTATAAGCTTGTCTCGGTACCGTTGTGCGCCTTAGTCGTCTTTAAATAATTTGAATTTTCGTCTAAATTAATAGTTTGGATTAGTTTTGCTTTAGTTAATTTATTTAAATTGTTTGATTTAGTTTTCATTAATTTATCTCCCCTCAATTGACTTTATTAGCCTAAATTAGGAAAAATAATTCATATTCTAGTAATTAAACATCGATCTCTGTGGGTACGATACCTGGACTCATCTCCAATTACAATTACTTGACCTAGTCCGCTTGCTAGATTTATTCCCAACCGAAATCGTCGGTCATATATCTTCACTCAAGCAGAGTTGAATATGCGTCAAAGAAGATGGATGGATTTGTTAAAGGATTATGATTGTGAAATCAAGTATCATCCACGATCAGCGAATCTTACAACTGATGCACTTAGTCGCAAGGTGAAATTATCTGCACTTCAGACAAGTTTCATATCAAGTGTAATCCAAGATTGTTGTTCTCTGGGATTTCACTTCCGTCATAAGAAAGGAATGGAACACATTCGAGTAACGAGCATTTTATCTGAACCGATGTTGTACGCCAAAATCAGAGAAGCTCAGTTTTCTGATCCGAAGGTGGAAAAGTTAGCAAGTTTAGCTAACGGAGACAACACATCTGGCTTTGCGTTCCAAACAGATGGAACCTTGTGTCTGTCAGGAAGAATCGTAGTTCCAGAAGATTCTAAATTGAGAGACGAGATTTTATCTCAAGCTCATAGGAGTAAGTTGAGTATCCACCCAGGAAGCATGAAAATGTATAAGGATTTGAAGACCAGGTTTTGGTGTAAAGGTATGAAGAGAAGTGTTTACCAGTTTGTAGCCAAGTGTTTGGTTTGTCAGCAAGTGAAATCTGAACATCGACGACCAGGAGGATTACTTCAGAATCTTCCTATTCCTGAGTGGAAGTGGGAGCATGTAACGATGGATTTTTTCAACCGCTTGCCGATGTCTTCTAAGAATTGTGATGCAATTTGGGTTGTTGTGGACCGACTGACTAAGTCAGCACATTTCATTCCGTATAGTCGGGAATATAGTTTCGATCGCATGGCAAGACTATACATCCAAGAGATTCTTAAATATCATGGTGTGCCAACAAGTATAGTCAGTGATAGAGATTCACGCTTTACCTCAAGGTTCTGGGGAAGTTTTCAAAAAGCGTCGGGAACGACATTGAGTCTGAGTACTGCCTATCATCCAGAGATCGATGGTCAGTCTGAGAGGACTATTCAGACGCTTGAGGATATGTTGCATGCTTGTGCTTTGGATTTTGGACCAGCATGGCATGATCATCTGCCGCTTGTGGAGTTTGCATATAACAATAGCTACCACAGTAGCATTGGTATGGCTTCGTTCAAAGCATTGTATGGTAGACGTTGTCGTACTCCTTTGTTTTGGGACGAAGTAGGAGAACGACAAGTGCAAGGACCTGAATTAGTGCAACAAGCGATTGACGTAGTGGAATTGATTAAGAAGAGAATTAAAACTGCACAAGATCGTCAATCGAGTTACGTGAATACCAAGAGTAGACCTCTACAGTTTCAGTCAGGGGAAAAAGTTTTCCTTAAAGTTTCACCGTTCCGCAGGGTGATGATATTTGGACTCAAGGGAAAATTAGCCCCAAGATTCATCGGACCTTTTGAGATCTTGGAATGTGTTGGAAATTTTGCGTATCGATTGGCTTGACCGCCGTATCTGTCCAGCATTCATAATGTCTTTCATGTATCGTTGCTACGACGATATGTAGCAGATGAGTCACACGTTCTTAGTCCGACATATGTTCAACTTGAAGAAGACTTGACTTATGTCGAGCAGCCGCTTTTAATCCTGGGTAGGAAAGAGAAAAAGCTCAGAAACAAGACCATTCCACTTGTTCTAGGGCAATGGCAACGCCGAGGTACTGCAGAAGCGACTTGGGAGTTAGAGAGTCGTATGCGCTCAGAGTATCCACATTTGTTTTGAGTTGTATTTTATTCAGTTGTATTGTACTTCAGTTTCAATTTCGAGGACGAAATCTTTGTAAGGAGGGGAGGATGTAATGACCCGAATATTTGTTTTGAATGAAGCATTAATTAAGACATAATTAATGAGTTGTTAATTAAGTATTATTAAAGAATTGATAATTCGGGATTAAACTGTTGGTATCCACCGAATTTTAAATGGATAACCCGAACTACTTCGGATTACATTATCTCGAGAAATTCAACTAGACCAACGAGATTTTGACACGTGGCAGATAATATTTGTTCGGATTTTCTGAAATAGTGCGGATGCAGCCTATAAATGGAAGCCGATTCTTTTGTTTCCTTCACCGCATTCTTCAGAGAGAGTTCTAGTTGTACCTTAGGTTTTCTAGCCAGTTTCTAGTGCACTTTGGTGTCGGGAAGTTTCGGAGCTAGTATCGACTCGAGAAGGGGTCGGTGAACTGAGATCGAGACATCATCAGCGGGCTGACGACGGACGCAGGTATAATCCTAAATCCTTAGATAGTGATTTAAGGATAATTAGGGAGATCTTTGTAGCATGTTTGATTTGGTTTGTTAGTGATTTCATTATGTTGGTATTGTGTAGGTTCAGAGCTTTCTGTCAGATTGTTTTAGTGAGGTACGTGATGTACTGACTGAGATATCCAAGCGTAGTATACACACTTATATGCTGTATATTTATCTGTTGCATGATACATGTTTTACTGCTTTGGCATATTATTCATGACATATCATATTGAACGTGATATCTTTTGAGATATACCTCGTTTGTTGGGGCCGCTCAGCCCTATTCTGTATTGTGGACGATGGGGCATCCAGAGCTACAGTGTTCGATGGGACCCGCGGGCTTTGATGACCTGGACATTGCAGGTCCACGTCTTGATGATGAGTGTGGGAGCCAAAACATGTCTAGGGCAGATCAGAGACTACACACTCAGGTGCCTCTAGACTGAGCATGAGATTGACTTGATCCTTGATATCCGAGCATATTGCATTTCGCATGCATCATATCAGTTTGTATACTCGTACATTCTCGTATTGGGCGATTGTCGCTCACGTCCTTGTTTTCATCTTGGGTACCCCATTCCACGGGACAGGTCTTAGTTTGGACGGTTCGGATGACCAGGGCAGTGGCTAGAGCAGTTGGGATTTCGGTGGTGATACAGTGGAGGTTTCTGTGGTTTATCGTTTTCACGTTCAGAATCATGTATTTGTTATGGTTGTATTAATGTTTAAGACTGCTGTTATTGTTTTTTTTTCGTTTGGGTTGTAAGATGATTAAGTATTTGGTTTCCGCTGTTTAATTGTTGGTATTAAGTTAATGTTGCATGTTTATTAGTCTGTTTAGTAGTGGCTCGGGTAAGAGCGCTACATGGCTCCACTGTGCCACCCAAATAGTACTTCATTCGTTGAGCCTTGACTGTGAACGACTCATTTTCCCATGTCGCAAAGTTATGGCTCCCGAGTTGAATACTTTGGTGATCATGTAAGGGCTTGTCCATCTTGACTTGAGCTTGCCAGGAAATAAGAGCAGCTAGCAGTTGTACAGTAGCACCGTTTCGCCTTCTTTGAATCCCCTCCATGTAATGCGCTTGTCGTCTGCTTGCTTTGTACGCTCCTTGTAGGTCAATGCCAGATCATAGGCTTGACCCCGGAATTCTTCCAATTGGTCAAACTGCAGCAACCTGTGTTCACCTGCAAGGGCAAAATCAGGATTCGGTGCTTTTGTTGCCCAATAAGCTCTATGTCCTAACTCAATCGGTAAATGGTTTCCAAAAAATAATCTATACGATGTTGTGCCTATAGGAGTTTTAAAAGATGTTTTAAAAGCCTGTAACAAGGAAATTCGCAAAATCCGCAAACCATGGACAATTTTTCACCACTAATAGCTGTTCATCTGTAAACCAATTATCTATCGCATAATTTTCACAATTGTTGCTAACATGCTCAAGCCTAGAAAGATGATCAGCTACTACATTCTCTACACCTTTTTTATCTTTTATTTTGATGTCAAACTCTTGAAGAAGTAAAATCCTTCTAAGCAATCATGGTTTGGCCTCTTTCTTGGCAAACAAATATTTAAGTGCAGAGTGGTCAGTAAACCTAATGACTTTCGACAAAACAAGATATAAATGGAATTTATCAAGAGAAAATACTACTGCAAGTAATTATTTTTCAGTTGTTCTATAATTTAATTGTGCTTCATCTTAAGTCTTACTCGCATAGTATATAGTGTGAAATTGTTCTGCCTTTGGCCTAGAACAGCACCAACCGCTATATCATTGGCATCGCAAATTACCTCGAAAGAAAGATATCAATCCGGTGCCACCAATACAGGAGCCATCACCAAGCGCTCCTTTAGGTTCTCGTATGCTTGTAAACAGTTAGAATTGAAAGTAAATGGCACATCTTTCATGAGTAGGGACGATAGAGGCTTTGAAATTTTAGAAAAATCTCTACTGAAAAGTCGGTAGAACCCGGCATGTCCTAGAAAACTTCTAGCTCCCTTTATTTAAGCCAGTGGTGGTAGGTTCTTGATGACTTCTACTTTAACTTTGTCCACCTCAATCCCTTGTTTCGAAATCTTGTGCCCTAGTACAATCCCTTCTTGTACCATTAAGTAGCACTTCTCCCAATTCAGTACCAGGTTTGTCTCCTCGCACCTCCTCAACACTGAGTTCAGATTCTGCAAACACTCATCAAAAGTTGCACCAAAGATAGAAAATAATCCATAAATATTTCAAGAAAAGTTTCAATCGTATCATGCAATATAACAGTCATGCATCACTGAAAAGTATCAGTGGCATTACAAAGACCGAAAGGCATACGACGGAAAGAAAAACTGCCATAAGGACAAGTGAACGTGGTTTTCTCTTGGTCCTCGAGTGCAATAGTGATTTGAATATACCCCGAATACCCATCTATAAAACAGTAAAATTCATGCCCCGGTAGTCTCTCTAACATCTTATCAATAAAGGGGAGGGGAAAATGGTCCTTATAGGTTGCATCATTCAATTTCCTATTATCAATACACACTCTCCACCCCGTAATAGTCCTGGTGGGAATAAGTTCATTCTTTTCATTAGTGATCACAGTAATCCCACCTTTCTTAGGCACACACTGAACATGGCTTACCCATGTGCTATCGGAGATAGGATAGATAATATCTGCATCGAGAAGTTTATAGTTTCAGCCTTCACTACCTCTTGCATCTTTGCATTGAGTCGTCTCTGTGGTTGTACAAGAGGTGAATACTTCTCCTCCATCAAGATTTTGTTCATTCAGATTGATGGACTTTCCAGGCAAACGCCCTCTTGTGTTCTTTAAGAACTTTCAGCAGTTTCCCCTCCATTGCATCTGTCAAAGCAGCAGAAATAATGCCAGGTAAATTGTTATTCTCACCTAGGTATATGTAGTTTAGGTGCGGAGGCAGTGGCTTGAGCTCAAGTGTTGGTGGTTCCTCAATGCTTGACTTCGGAGGAGTAAAGTCTCTTCGGTCTCCCAAATCCTCCAATGTCATCCTTATTGGCTTCTTCTATGGATGGTTGGCATTAAAGTATGCCATTATTTCCGCTCTTTCTTTGTCCAAGTCATCCTCCTTCAATTCAGTAGTGAGAATGGCTTCCAATGGGTCCTTCATAGCATCCTACACAAAATTACACACAAGTGAATTCACAAAATCAATTCTAAAACAATCATCAGTGTGCAGTGTGTGCTTAAGAGCATTAAAGACATCAAAAGTAATTTCTTCATCACCCACTCTCAATCTCAACTTCCTTTCTTTAACATCAATCAGGGCCTTGCCAGTTGCAATGAACGATCTTCCCAAAATCAAGGGCATTTACATGTCTTCCTCTATGTCAAGTACTATAAAATCTGCTGGAAATATGAACTTGTCCACTTTCACCAACACATCCTCTATGACTCCTCGAGGATATTTCATGGATCTGTCTGCTAGTTTTAAGGACATCCTTGTGGGCTTAGGCTCTCCCAGTGCAAGTTCCCTGAATACAGTTAAAAGCATAAGGTTAATACTCGCACCAAGATCACATAAATCTTTATGAAAAACAACATCACCAATCATGCAAGGAATGGAAAAACTCCCTGGATCTTTTAGTTTTGGTGGGATCTTGTTTTGTACCAATATAGAGCAATTTTCAATCAAGTTTATCGTCATTTGATCCTCCAAATTCATCTTATTAGCTAAGATGTCTTTTAGAAATTTATCATAACTCAGAATTTGCATCAAAGCATCAACAAAGGGAATATTAATGTGCCATTTCTTGAATACTTCTAAGAAATTACCGAATTGCGCATCCAATTTCGCTTTTTTCAATGCTGCAGAGAAATGTGGAGGGATAACAATTTTAGATTGTGCAGTGGGTGCGGGTGTAAAGTTATAAGACTTAACTATTGACGTGTCAGCCGCTTCCTCTCCTTGATCCTCTTTTTCTTTCTCATCTTGTTCAAGCACTTTTCCACTCCTCAATGCTATGGCTTTCACTTGCTCTTTCGGGTTAGCCTTCATGTTGCTTGGCAAGGTGCCCGGATCTCTGCTAGTACTCCTTGGGGTCGATTTTGACTGCTTTGCCCACCCCAATCACCCCATGAGAAGTTGGGGTGTTGCCTCCATCCAGGATTATATGTGTTCGAATATGGATCATTCCTAGTACGGTTTTGAATTGATTCACTGGTGCTTCGTCTTGTGCATAGAAACGACCACAGTCTTGACAATTCTTAACATAGTGTTTCCCTCCGTATTTATCACAGAATATCTCTTGCAGGTGCATCGATGTCACGTTTAGATTCAAGCTGTCTATTTTTCTGTTAAGTGCTTTTAATTTCACAGTGACAATAGAAAAGTCAGTTATTTGGTGAACTCCTGCACTCCTCCTCTGATTGTTCCTCTCAGATTGTGGGTGATAACTGCTAGCAGCCATCTCCTCTAGTAATTCATACCCTTCTTCGGCCGTTTTCCTCAACAGATTCGCACAAGCCACGACATCTATCATGGCATGGTTAGACGAAATTAAACCATAGTAAAATTTTTGGAAAACTAACCCAAGAGGAAACTCAGGATGTGGGCATCTCCGCAATAAGTATTTGTAGCGTTCCCAAGCTTCCTAGAGTGACTCCTGCTCAAATTGAGAGAAGGTGGTTATGTCCGCTCGTAGCTTCATGGTTTTTTATGTAGGAAAGTATTTCAAGATGAACGCCTTGGCGATATCTTCCCAAGTTGTGATTGAACCTACATGCAAACAATTCAACAAAGATTTAGCTTTGTCACGCAAAAAAAACGGAAATAAACGTTGTGGGGACCCTGGCTCTAACTCAGTTCTTATCGGGATTAAACGGATCTTTAATAAAAAATGTGGGTCAAATTTTTTTCTTTTTAACATTAGTTCAAATGTATATGAACAAGCACAAGGTCTGTGTTTAGTTTAATACAACAAAATAATATACATGTCTTGTTTCATCCGTATTCCACAAACCTGTCACTAAATACATTGCATATCAAATGTACAAACTGCTACTGATTTTCTGCGCCCGTAGTCACCACGCTATCTCGATCTCATCTCTGTCGTGACCCAGATCCTGCCCCACCTGTTGTTATGCACACATACAGACATAACAAGAGCCGGAAACTCCGGTGAGAACAAATCCCAGTATAAAACATGTATGCATGCTAACACAAAATCATGAATCATGCATAAAAGCAATAATAATGGGTTCCATAGTCTATGAAACCAATATATATAAGCATGCACTGCAAATCAAATCATGTCTTGACTCAACTTGACTCTACTCTAGGGATCCCGGTGTGAATGAGACGTCACTGTCTGTTACCTACCCTCCCAATCGGGGTAACTGTACGTCTTATTCCTAGACTTCGGTCGTGTCTGTATCGAATGTCTACAATCGGAGGAAGTATGCTCCTATACGTCGATACCACCGAATTCTAGTGTGACAAATCTGTCAATGACTCTCCTATCTCAATGCTTGGATATAAATCTATAGACAAAGCATAATCATATCGAAAGATTTGAATATAAATCTATAGACAAATCAAAATCATATCAAGAGATTTGAATAAAATTATATAAACACATCCAATTCATATCAAAGGAATAAACAATAAATCTAGTATGTAATTTTGTTGGGAAACTCAAATTGAATCTCATTTGAGTTGTGTCTTCCCCAAACAAAACATGAATTATACCTTTCGTCACACAATCTGTGTCGTAGTTGAAGTCTCGAAGGCGAATCTGTCAATATCGAATCTGAAATGGAATGTTGATATATATTCTATCAATCTCTAATCTCAATCAACACATATCCAATTCAATATATGACCTCGGTACAATTTGACGGCATAACGACGTAATTTCTCGATACCGGTCAATCCAATTCTCAACATATATCACCAATCCATAATTCTCAACTCATAAACATCATCATAAGAATATGATAGTACTCAAAATCTGCATATTTAACTCTAAACATGCTGGAAAATCGTAACAATTGCGTATGACATCCGATAATCGATCCGACTTCGAATATATGATCACCAACTTCACAAGAACACATAATAGGTATCATATCATAATTTTCTCAACATGTAACTCTCAAAACATTCTGAAAAGATATAAAAAGTATACCCTTTTGAAGCCCTTGTCAAGAGAAGTCCAAATCTTGTCTCGATTTAAATTTGGATGGCTAAATCTTGCATAAGTCTAATTCAAATCTATGAAAAAGCTTGCACCTTTCCTGGAACTATTCTCGGTTATCTGATGCTGAAATGGCAAGGAAAGAAGACACCTCCCCTAATATTGCATGGCAAGGACAAGTGTTATAATTCTTTGTATTACACGTCTCGCGCATATGCGCGACATCACTCGCGCATATGCGCTAGACCTACGGGTCTCGGCAATGCAACACCTCGCGCATATGCGCCAAAGCTTCTGGAGGTGTCGCGCATATGCGCGCCTTATCTCACGCATGTGCGCCAATGTCTCTGGACGGGTCGCGCATATGCGCGCCTTATCTCGCGCATGTGCGCCGATGCTATTGTAATTCTCGCGCGTATGCGCGCATATCTTCGCGCATATGCGCCATCTATTCTGTCCTATTTTGAATATTTTCTCATCTTTTCCATGTCTTTCCTACTCCCATCTCACTTAGTACTTCTCATGCAATGTCATGCATTCTCATATCTTCGAATATCGCATTAATGAAGACTAATAAATCTCAAACCCTATATCATGCATACTCATATCTTCCGAGTATTTCGTCAATAAAGACTAATAAATCTCGAGCCTTACAAACGTAGTCTAACAGCTTCTTAAAAACTCCATTAAATTTAAAAGTCTCGCAAATTTATAATAAGTCGGCGATGTGAGTGTTTGGATCATCTAGCACATATCCCCCAAATTGGACAATGTTCTGGATCATCTGAATTATGTCTTGTTTGATCTCAAACTGGTTCGCCCTGACGGTTGGTCGCACTATACTTGGACGTGCTCCATCAAGCGATGGTTGTGCGTACTCCAACATGGGTATACGCTTTGGTTCTTTGACTCTTAGATCTTCATGATGCTCTTGCTCACGTTCGTTTCTATTCAGCCTCTGTTGTTGTCTTCTTCAACGTAGGGTTCTTTCTATCTTGGGATCGAATATCTCTAGTTCAGACTCTAGAGATCTTGGCATGCACAGAGAGAGATACCTGCAAATAAATCAAAGGTGTCAAACAAAACAAAATAAAGAATGCTAAAGTAAATAACAAAGAATAAAATTTTGGATTAATAGTACCCGACAACGGCGCCAAAAACTTGATCGAGCAAAACTTGCAATGTAAAATCCATAGTAAAAATTAATAATATTCACGCTCGAAATAATCGAAAGTGCACAATGTCAGGTAATAATATAGTGTACAAGAGTACGAGTATCGCTCCTCTAGAGATTGTATTTTACAATTTTTATTCTTAGTTATTAAAATCTTTAGCAACGATAATTTGGATGATTGTTTACTACTATTATGTTTAAATATGTTTAAATAAAAGCTTAATGAAATAGTTCAAGAATTAAATAACGAAATAAATAAGCTAGAATAGTTGATTAAAGCTCAATGAGAAATGAATTTGTTGGGAATCTCGGTTCACCTACCCCTCATCATTTACTTAATTCGTTCGACAGTTATCTATGCTTCCGACGGGATTTCCTATCCAATTGAACATGTCCTCTTGATCTATGTCAAACTAATTCTACTCAAAGAAGTAAATAAATCTCTTTAATTACATATCAAAGGTAAATTTCATGTCGTTCTATGAAATCCCCTAGCTTTCGCCCTACCGGACTACGACTATCGATGTGTATCCGACTTCATATTTCTATGTAAATTTTAAATCCACGGACTATGCTACTTTTTCCTATTACGATCTATTCTCTCAAACTCAGTTGCAATATAAAATCGTTATTAAAGTTAGCTACGATTCAACAACGCAATAAAAACAATAGCACAATTAAGAATAAATAAAAAGTCGATAGATGAATTAACTAAACTCGGTTTCGATGTAGGATCCCCTTAAATCCCAACAATAATGTAAATTAGCTACTCGATGTCATGATTAAAATAAGCAACACAATGTTTAATCAATAGAAATTAAACTAGAAATACTAGTCATGACAAAAATGCGAAGAACGGTG
Organism: Primulina eburnea; assembly: GCF_022965805.1. NCBI lineage: Eukaryota > Viridiplantae > Streptophyta > Magnoliopsida > Lamiales > Gesneriaceae > Primulina > Primulina eburnea. The sequence goes on along the minus strand of NC_133118.1, from coordinate 10,267,817 downwards.
CCCGAAAATCTTCACTCCAAGCCTTGCTCCAAGCTTTTTTTCTCCTCCCAAGCTCCTTGGCTGCTGAATAATATCTCTGAAAATCGTACCTAGTGTTGTTTTTGTGTAGCCACCCTTGGAAACTTCTCTCGGAAGGAAAGAAATAATCTTCCATATTTTTTTCCAAATTTAGTACCGCTCGGGTGGTATGATTCTAACGCCCGAGCGCCAACTCCTCTGTAAGTTTGCTTGTTACACTCGCGCTCGATCGGTAAGATTATACCGCCTGAGCGCCGAGTCTTCTGTAATCTAGTCTTCGGAAGGCACATCTCACGCCCGAGCAGTAAGATTCTACCGCCCGGGCCCCAACTCTTCTGTCCAAGGTAAGATGATACCGCTCGAGCACCGATCTTTCTACCAAGTTTCTTGTGGCTTGCGTCTTTCTGTCCCGATTTCAGTTCTCCGGTCACTTCACCTACAAATTCATCATGTACGAGTTAGACACGATCATATGCATATGCTATTTCCAAAATAAAAAAAATGTATATGAAATGCACGCATACACAATTCAAACACACTCAAAGCTAATCCAATGAAACATGTAAAAACAACACCTATAACTTATGACTCATAAGTAGAACAACAGTACTAATAACCAAAATTAATAGCTAATCGTCAAATCATTTTCAACTTCTCTCAACGCCTAATATTCGAGTTCTTAGACATGTCCAATTCCAAATGTAACCAAAATGAAATCCAATCTATGTTTTCAAAAAAATTATTCTTCAAATCATGTAAACAGCTAAACATGTACTGTAAAACATATATCATGTAAACACGCAGGTGAGAGCATTAAAAAAATATAAACTTACAGACTTGAGGCTTGTCAACTGAGTTTCGGAAGCTGGCGGTGGCACAACCCTTTACAAGATTCTTTGCTCCGATACCAATGAAACATCTACTAATTTTTTTAAAAAAAAAAAAGCTAAATCTCGAAATTAATATATTCAAGCATGCATATAGTAACTGGTGCAAAACACACATTTAAAATACGAGGATTCCAATACTGATAAAAATACTGCAGTTAAAAATATTTAACATCTTCAAAACCATAGACTGTTGTTTAAAAGAATTCAAGCGTAACCTTAAAAAACCTTGCTAAATCATCAATGTAGTAAAAGATGAAAATGAATAAAACAGACAATGATCATACATGACCCATATACATATAATTTAAACTCATGTCTCATAAACATATAATGCGGAAGAAATGCAAGGTTATCGGGTTATCCAGTGCACCAAACAGCTCCAACTACTCAGTCTTTAACGCCTCCAGTCTGCATAACATCATGCTCACCTGCATCATTCACACCTAATGAGTCTAAAGACTCAACACACCTGTAACGGTATAACGAGTACATATACATAATATGCCACAGTGAAAAGTACTGTAATCAACATACGTTTCATGATCTTAAAAGAGTGAATTTAAACATATCATATCATAGCATAGCGTGTCAAAACATGTCTCAACATATCATCGTATACGTATTCGTTTTCTTATTTGAATTCCGTTCATTAGTTGTGACTTTCTTATCATTGCATTAGGCGATGAATCCATCTAGGTGTAACCGCGGTACCCGGTGACGACATCAACGACATTGTTACCCATCCAATGATCCTTGGTCTTACATATCATCGTATTATCTTATTCATATTAGTCACAACCAACTCCCTTCCTTCAAAAACGTGTCATCATATTCATCACTAAACAAAATCATGCATATACGCAATTTTTCCTTAAAATCAGGCATGCAACGTATTCTTCATGATTACATAAAAAGTCATATACATGATAGCGTAAATGTTTAAAACATGAAAAATCGTGTTTAGGGTGCTGCAAGGACTAAAAACTCGACTCGAGTGCAAAATGATCATTTTTCCTTTAGAAACCTAAAATGACAGTTTTACCCCTGGACCTCAAAATTTCGGCCCGAAGCCAAGCAAACTCCATAAAACACCTCGAAACATATTTTCAATCAATTCTTAGATATAAACTCGAGCCCGTTTCAAAAATTTATACGATTTGTTTTAAAACTTAGACCGGGGTCCCTGTTTTAACCCGAATCAACCCGAATCTTAACCAAATTTCTCCCAACTTTTTTATCACGCCTTATACAAATCCTACCAGCCCCTAAACCACCTATACTAGTCCACTTAAGCCCCTCGAACAGCCCTGCAAGTTGCTGTATTTTTCGGCCCTTTGACAATCCACAAACCCTAATGCACCAAGCCTTCAAACCTTCGACCCTAGACCTAACCAACTCGAACCAACCTTGAACCAATGTTATCTAGGACCAAGATCAAGCCAAGAAAACCCTACTGAACTGACTTAACCTCACCTACAGCCCCACGCACGCGCCTAATTCGATCTTGCCAAAGAGTGACACAACAAGCCCTTAACCCTACCCATTCCTTCTACCTTCACGTCCAGCTGCACACAGCCATTTCCCAGCCTAGTCATGGACCCAATAAGGTCTGATACATGGCTGGAATCAAGCCATGCACGGCTGCACCAACCCTTTTCCCTCGATCTAGCCACGAAAACCCTAGGTCCTTCACCCAAAACCAATCGTCCTTCCCTCCAGCCGACCATGTCTCGACTCCAGCCCTTTGTCACCTTCAATCTCGAGCTATGCATCCCCCTAGCATCTCAAAATCGGCAGCCCCTTACACAAACACAAGAAAGCGTGAGTTATGAGCCAAGAGCATATTTCATGTCAAATCTTTGCAAAAATGGCACCACATGATAAATAAAAGGATTTCTCATGAAAATAAATATATACCAACATATAAATGGTGTGAATGATGAGAAAAGAGATACAAGGCTTGTCTTTGCGTATAAACGCTCGAAAACTTTAAGACCTTTGCGTAGAACGCACACCGGAGAGACATGGAGGGATTTTTCTTGAAAGCTTTGGAGAAACTTTTAGGTGGCTGCTGGTTTTTCGAGCAAAGAGAGCTGCTGAATGAGGTAGGGGCACCTTGAAGGGATTAGGTTTAGGGCTTATCTTTTAGGTTTAAGTCATAATATAATACACTAATGGGTCCTTAATTAAAAATTAAAGGGTTAAAAGGGTTTTGGGTCCATTAAGCACTAAAATAATCCAACAAGCCGAAAAACACTCCCGTAAAATATTTTGTTTAGGTACGTTTTGGAAAATATTGCCCGAATCCTCAAAGAGTCATTCGAATCGATAAAATTTGCGTACCTGTTTAAAATACGACCCGGAGAGTAAAAATACTCCACCAAGGCCAATTTTTGAAAATCACACTTAAATACACCATATATTAAATAATTAAAACTAATTATTTAATAAAAAAACATTTTTTCTTAATTATCATCGGTCTCTGTTCCTCGTTCGAGCGCGAAAACTATTAAAAGTTCTTATGCATCAAACTTTAATAAACCATGAATTAAAACACATAACCATGCAATAAACATGCATTTGATGAATTAAAATAATTTAATAAAATACATAAGAAATTTGACAACTTGCATGCATGTGGTTTACGTGGACCTCCAAATTTTTGGGACGTTACAAAAGATCACCAAGTGAAAGTAGGTTTTGAAATCCAGCTCTGATGAAGAATCTTAGGATGATGTGCCGATCTCCCAGGTCTTTAAGAAGAAACAGTCAAAAAAGCCCAATGCTGCAAAAATAAAGATGATCAAGCATCTCTCCGCACCGTTGATTCCTCTTCCAATTCCTGCAGTTAAAGTAAGGAGTCTGAAGGGGATTCAAATCGTCGAACCGGAAATCACATCCTTCTTCTCCAGTGTTCCTCTAATTCATCCTACAGAAAAAGGGAAGAAGGTTTTGGTTGAAGACCTCCTCAAACAAAACAACGTGGACATTGCCATAGTGCTCATAAGAGAAAGGGTCAATGAGATTGTCCAAAAGAAAATGGAGATGTTTGATAAGTGGGTTGAATTTCAAACGTTCACAACATTCGACTCTCTTGTTCAAACCGGCAAAATCACAGCGGTTGCAAAACTTGAGCTTTCAATAATGGAGTGGACAGAAGCCTCTGATATTCCAACCGCTTTGTTCCAAAGAGACTTCCTGGAGTTACAGCTGAAAGAAAGTGTTCTCCGAGCACTAATTCAACTGAAGAGGAACAATTTTGTTCCTACTTGTCCAACCGCAAAGGATGACTCATGTGTCATAACTCAACTTGAAATGGACGCCCTACAACTCTCAGCAATTATCACTATTAAGCAGCAGGAACTTCAATTGCTTGCAAATGGCGATAAGGGCAAGTTTGACAGTGAATTGAATCTTGATGAAGTGCTGGCCTCTGAACACATTTCAGATCTCTCTACCATTCAGGTACCACCAACTTTATCTACTGTCGTGCTCACTACTTCTTCTATTCCAGAGGTTTCGGTTAAAAACATTGTGACATTGATGCTGACAACATCCTGCAAACCGCCAAAATCATTATGTCAATAGATGTTCCAGTCACTGAGACGACCACCACACAAAATGCATCCGGCTCCCCTGACTCTCAGAACGAGATTCATGTGGAAGTTACACCCATTCAAGAGTCTGAATCAGCTGTACCTACTTTATCGGCGCACATTGGTCTGTCTAAAGTACCACTCATCTCTGCCGAAAAAGTGGTGCAATCTCTTTCTGACTTTGATCAAGTAACAACCCATATGGACACCTTTTCTCCTTCAAAGTCTGAATAAGCTGTTGAGCCCGCTCAAGGCATTCCTCAAGAACCGTCAGTATCTTCACCTGTTGTACCCAAGGATAACACTGTAATTGTTGCTTCTTTGCCTATAGTCTCTTTTATTCCTAAGGATCCATCGACGGGTCTTGTGCACAAGAAGTCCCCAACGAAGCAATTCTTATTTCTTTTGTTGCTTATGACAAGGTGGTTGATGTACTAGCTTCCAAAATCGTTGAACCACAGCCTTTAAAGTCAACCGGGAAAGCAGCCTCTTCCCGCCTTGATTCCATCAAGGCTAGAATGACTTCTTCATCGGACCTCTTCAAACTAGAGGAAGAATTTTTTGAGGAAGACGGCCAAAAGTTAGTTTTGGACGCCTTGAGCTTATGGAAAAATAAATTTTGGCCCTCAATCGGAAGCAATTTGATCTTAAGGAATCTTTTCAAACTATGAAATCTGAAATCTCTAAAGAATTTCTCGCAATGATGGCAGTCTTTCCCTCTGACGAGAACGGCACAATTCCTCATATATCAACATGTGCACCGAGCTTTCAGGGCAAATTTTTAGATTACAGGCACACGTTGATCAGCAGATGGATGCCCAAGGAGCTCAACTTACTGAAATCATGAAATTTATTATGCATGGTGATGGAAAAAGAAGGAAAAAGAGAGGTAAAAGGAAGTTCAGAAAGCTGAAGAAGCTGTCAGGAAAATGGTTGCAGAGCGTGCCAAAGCTTATGAAGCTTTGATACAAAAACATATTGAAAGAGAAAAGAAGAGACAAGTAGAAAAAAAGGGGGGATGCACTAGGTTAATATAAATGTTTGTATCACTTGAAGTTTTTAATTTCATTCACTCAATGAAATACACTCTTTCTTTTATCACCCTTTCATGATTATCTGTAATTTGTTGTATAATTCTGCAGCTGGGTTTTTTCATCACCAAAAGAGATGAAATTGTTAAAATATTGATTTACCCTTAAGTTTTTGTGATTGAAAAAATCAAAACAGCACCTAACTATTTCAGGAAACAGCCACAATTTATCTTGTATAATAGGAACACTTCAACTGCTTGGATCTCAAACGATGGTAGCAGCTTGAAGAGTTTCAACCGTTAGAAGTTTTCCAATCGGATACTTAAAGGCTTCAACAGCTTCATTTAAAAGAACTATTTATTGAACACTTAACAAAGAACATTCTCTCACTGGCTCAGAATATTCAATGGTTTTGCACCACAATAAGTTAACCATATCTTGCTTCAGTCCCGATAAAGATCTTCATTAATGTCACTATCTCAAAATGGAAAGATAGTTCAAATATTCTACAAGTTCTGATGAAGCTAATAGTTACTACAAAAAGGATATCTAACAACAACTCTTCAGATGAACGAGATTCAAAGCTGCACAAGCAAAGAGGACATTAAATGTTGTTGCAGCTGATAGTGACACATCACTTCAATGCTACAGGTTTACGTTACATACCCTTTGCCGACCGTTGGACTGATGACCTATATAAATGAAGAGTTGAAGAATGCAAAGTAGCCCGCTGACTTTTGCATATGACATACAAGCTTTTCAACCGCTACATTGCCACATAACTAAGCTTGCACATCTGAAGATTTTGAGAGTTCCATACTTCATCGCTCATCAACATTCATTAGAAATATATCTGATCATTCAAGAATCAACCTCATGCTAATCAAAACATATTGTTTCTTTATCTCAGTTTTTGGTTATTTGATTTACTGAGTGGTCTGGTTAACCGAGGGTTCTTAAATATCTAGAAGTGTAAAGTGATTACTAAGAGCTCCAAAACAAGCAGTGTGATAAATCCTAATTGGAGTGGGATGTTGCAACATTTTGTAAAGTCAAAGTCTTTTAGTTGAATCCTTCTAAAAAGGAAGGAGTGACGTAGGAGTTTTATCTCCGAACATCCATAAAATCCAGTGTCTTTACTTTCTGCAAAGACTTAAATTTTGAATTATTTCTTGTTAACAAGCTTGTCAACCGGTTGTAGCTATCATTAGAAATTCTGGACCGTTTTCCACACTTTTCAAGTGGTTCTTATTTCTAACTATTTGAGAAAAGTTTCAACCGCCTAAAAACGATTGAAAACAAACTTTAAAAATGTAAATTTCTGAAAAATTTTATTCCCCTCCCCTCCCCTCCCTCTAAACTCTTTCCCAATCCTAACAAAAACAAGAAAAAATAAAATCTGACCTCCATCTAAACAATGTAAATTCCTAGATTAGTCGTTAGATTAAGACTGACCAAGTCTAGATACCAAAAAAATGAACGTTTAAAAAAGAAAACGACGAGACATTAAACCGCAAACTACATCAAATTAATGATATTATTTTGAACAACAATAAACATATTTATGAACTAGAATTGAGCGAAACAATGTGAAAGATTTGTTTCTAAACGCTAGGAATTTACGGAAAACTCTACTGGACATTAAAAGCATGAAATTGAAAACATAAAGTTGCTGAAATTTGAGAAATATTGCAGATAGTGTTTGCTGAAATTTGTTGATGATTGTAGTTGATTTTTCTATTTCGTTTCTTCTCTCCCAGCTTTTATTCAGATTCTTTAAGATTGTGGTTGGCTTTATTCAAATTCTTTGAGCTAGCAGATCTTTAATTTTTGCGGCCGAATGGTATTTAACTAATATTTTTTTTGACATGACTGATACTCTTCTAGATGTTTTTATGGAGTAAGAGCACTTTTGTGGACCTTAATTTTCTGGACTATATGTTTTGAACAAACAAATCTGGGTAAAAAAGAAGTCATAACACACCAAAAAATTAAGGCAGCCAACAAAATTCTCTAAAACAAACAAAAAATGTAACATTTACAATATAATTAATTGTGTAAATACAATCCCATATTATAGTGACCATCTTCTTCTATATTGTGTACAAATAATATAAATAATCGCGTGCAAGGAACCAGGATCCTAAGTCGTCGCCGATAAGAAACATCCGAGTTAAAAAACCATACATATTTCAGGAAAAAAGCGATGGTGCATGGTGTGACATTTGGTCACAAAACGTGAAAAGGAAACATGAAGATTGTATTGATCTTTGAGCTGCATATGAACTTCAAAAAAGCCAATGCTTCTTTCTGTGTACTCTTGGAGGAACTTCTGCAAAGTATTGCACATTATAGGATGTAATAGCAAAATAATCCATTAGAATTAAATAAAGAAAATAAAAATAAAAAAACAGAGGGAAGATTTTGAAAAAATATAAAGAATCGTGTCACCTCCAGCTTGATACAAAGAATTATAGTGAACTTCACTCCAAAAGCTCAGCCACAAGTCTATGAACATATACAAGAAAGTCAATAAAAGAATCGAGCATAGTCGTCGTTCTAGGACTTTAAACTGGCCTGTACTTCGACTGCTGTTAAAGTTATGACTGTCTATTAAACGAACCTCTCGATGGATTTTTTTCCTTTGGAAGGATTTCGATGAAGCAGGTGTCCCGAAAAGAGGTGACCAAACAGATTCTTACTTCAAACTACAGAAAGTTCAACTTTGAAATCAGGTGCCAGTGTTAACGTATACTCGAAAACAAGTTCAAGTTCTGGAAATGTAGGAGAATACAGGCATTACATTACCACGTGCAATCATAAATGATAACTATTGGGAGAATCTAATCTAAAAGCTAAAAAATTTCGAACACCACGAATCACATGGAATGGCATATCACTACTGTAAAGTTCCTTTTTTTCCATACAAAATTTAAAATCTAAAATTAGTTTCAATTTTCAATGAACTTCTCCTAAACCTCAGCACGAGCACCCCAAATCACAATTCATCAATAAGCATCATCACATCTGGCTATTTTCTTACGAGTGGTGATAAACAAATTTAATGGAAGAATTCTAAGGGACATTTTAAACTGAACTAAGACAAATTTCAAAGTAATGGATCGATAAAGTTTAGCTTACTCGATCTGCAGCGGCTTGAAGAGTAACGTGGTCTCCCCATTCAGTCGATCTAGTTACAACCAAAAATATGTCAACATCTAATGATTCTAATCCTTTTATATGAGAAAAGTAATATTTTATACCCACAATTAGACCTTTTCATCTTTTGCACATATCTTCTGTACTTCATGGGTACATAACTTTCATATAAATTTCTGTGGAGTTTTAGCTGCAAGCAAGAAACTCAGATGAGGGACAGTAAAAATTCAACTCAAAATACAGCATTCAGATACAAATAACTTGTTCCTAATAAAGAAGTAAAATTTGGAAATGTTGCATCAAATGTAACGAGATTTAGTTTTCTAAAGTCCATAAAACTGCAAAACGACATTTTCTAAAATGCGAATAAAGAAACACTATTTGTTTAAAGCTCAAAGTCGACCATGAATAAGTGATGTTAGCTACATTGAGATCTGATGGCCGACGCCCTCATGCAACACCAAAATATGCTTGTTTCAACAATTTCCTAATATAAATATTAGATTTTTTCCTTTCATTTTTCCTTCAAAAATAATCCATCAGTGTGGCGGGTAAAGTTAGGCAAACCCCAACTTGTAAACATTATCAAAAATCCGAAGGAGGGCCAGACCTGAACTGAGGAGCTATTGAAATGAGAAAAATGGAGTATGAACCACAAGTATAACATCGTGATAGATAGGGTTATTCTAAAAAATTTCAATGTAATATGTTGGTTCCATCATGTCTGTCAATCGAATCAAAAGATGTAAAAATATAATGTACTAAAAAAGTGATGCCTCAACCGAAAGGCCATGCTAAAAAAAATTATTCAACATGTCAAATCTGGAAATATTTTGGTGTGGAAGGTCAAATGATTTACTACCTCTCCGTGTTTTCAAATCTTGAGCACACACATCCCTATGTTTTCAAATCTTAAACACACGCACCTTTGTTTGTACATGTTTTCAAAGGTATATGTGCTCAATATTTGAAAACACCGGGAATTAATAGTGTTCAGCAATTTCATGACTTCACATGGGTAGTGTATGTAATTAACCTTTTCTAAACATGTCAAGTAAAATTGTTAAATCTATCTTACTGTCATAAATGTGATGCTCATTCTTACAATAATTCCAATTCAGAGAACGAGTTTGCTTTTCTTAGAACGTTTAAGCCTTCTGGGCCAAGCTACTAATTAAAACTTCAGTAACTCTAAGCACCCTATATCCTCATATAAATAAAAGCCTTCCATTTTAATTGAAAAAGTTACTAAAGCAAGAATTGCTGAAGGGGCATATTTTCTAGAGTTCGGTAATTTTCTAATTTTTGTGTAGAATAAAATAGACAAGTGCAAAGGGGTTTTTAACTAAGAAATAATGTTAGATACAGTTTCAAAGTGAAGGTAAAAAGAAATTAATGCATAAATTCATTCTAAGTGAAGGGGTACAACTTCAAATAAGCATACCAAGTACCACGATTAAACAATTAGCATTTTTAATAAAGTGAGTGGATTTGCGAAAATCATGGTTATACAGAAGACATTATATCATATCCTAATTCTCACCAAATTGAAAGGAAACAAGCACAGTTTCAGAAGATAATCTCATCATTACCCTTGGAAGCAAGATGTTTTTCAGAAGAGAAGACACGGATAGAGAGTTAGTGTCCCAAAATAATATAATATGTTTTAAGTTAAATGATACATTAACCGACGGGCTGAAAAATGATTAATATAATCCATATGTATGTGTGTAGCTGGACCACACCTGTTTGACAACTTCCTTTCTCACATATTTGTGGTACTCTGGATTCTTAAGCAGTTGATCAGCTATAGCTCGAAACTGTAAAGTAAAACAAGCAACTAACTGGAATAGTTAAAACACTAAAAATCAGTAACTGAAAAATGATGAAATTACTTTAAAAAGTTAATACAACTACGCTTGATTTCTGAAAAGGAAAAGGCAGTGACATAATACAATGGTAAGCTCCATCAAGAAACCAACCTGGCAGTTTCCATCTCCTTCAATTTGAAGTTCAGCTAAGCTATATGCCACCAGCCTGATGATAAGCTAAACATATGAATGATGTGCCTCAAAAGATGAGCATACCACTAAAGAAAGGATGCAAAAGCAAGGAAGATCAATTATTAACATTGTGATATTGTCCGAGCATGCTTCTATACGCGGATGAATCAGGCTTCGATATGAAGGCAACTGTTAAACAACTTTACAAATACCTAGATGCCAAGTACTGCATTAAATTAATCAGAGAAATGAGGAGATGATTAGAAAAAATTTACAAGAATCAGCTCTGGCCCAGACCCCATGCTTTAAAAAATTGACCACACAAGTCAATCAGTACCTGAAACCTCAAAACTAACACCCTCTATCAACCCCATGCGACAATTATCCACTGTCACTGGCTCACCGCATCATTGTGCCACGGAAACTTCTAGCCATCTGTTACGGGCCCAAACACATTGAGCCCAGAGACTGCTATGCTAGCAGACCCAGGCCCACCAGCTGAAGAAATAAATAGGCTTAGGCCCAAAGTTGTCAACGTATATTCTAGAAGAAGGAAAGGAGAAACAAGGGAGAGGAATGTATAAAAGAGAGGAGAGCTATAGCTATAGGGGTATTCAGTTATCAATTGTAGAGTGATCACTAACAATACGTTAGTGGAGAGAGAGAGTGAATGTAACAGAGTTGGTTATTCAGTAATACATTTTCCTTTGATTTGTTTGTTGGTCTCGGAGATCCTAACGGAGGTAAATTCCGGGAGGAATCTAACAATTGGTCCGACCTGCCGGATTCGAAGGAACGACGAAACACAATGGCCAGCACAAGATCGGAAGCCAAGATCGAAAGCATGGAAAAGGCGTTGCTCGGAGTGCAGGACAACATGTCACAGGTGCAAGGGAGACTGGACAATATTGACAGAGCTGTGGAAGGATTGTTAAGCCTAAAAGTAATGATGGAACAGATACTCAAGACACGAGGGGGAGCAACGGTAGTGAGCAATGAAGGGGGAGGACAGCCAGGGGATGAAAGCGAGGCGCACGGGAAAGAGGAGAGTGCAGCGCGACAGGTAGGGGTGAGGGAAGAAGCAACAGAGGAGGTGAGAATGGCATTAAAGAAAATCGAATTACCGGTTTTCGAAGGGGAAGATCCAATGGGGTGGCTGGGTAGAATGGAGCAGTACTTCGAAGTTCATGAAACACCAAGGGATTGTCGGCTCAAGTTAGCTTACATCTGCATGCATGGTACCACCGTACACTGGTTCCGATGGGTGAAAGTAAGAATCCCAAACATAGGGTGGGATAGATTTGCGGAAGAATGGATCAAACGCTTCAGTGGATTTGATGCCAACCCTTTTGAACTAATGGCATCGTTGAATCAAGAACAGCAATCAGTGGACGCCTACATCGAGCGTTTTGAGATGTTGATTGCACAACTGGGTGAGGTCCAGGAGGACCAGAGCCTTGGCTATTTCATGAGTGGATTAAGGGAGGAGATACGGCGGAGGATGATTGTGCACGCACCACGAACGGTGGATCACGCGATGATGTTGGCAAGAGGGCTGGAGAGGGAGTTGTATGGGATGGCGGTGGATCGAGGAAGAAATAAATTCGGGTTGGGCTTGGGGAGTACGGTGAAACCAGTGGCAAATATGGGCTGGACAAATCAGGCCCCAATGCATGAAAGAGACCGGAACAAGCATTATCCATCAACCCATAGCAATATGCGGACCTCAAACCCAGGGGAACAAAAAACACGAAGCCCACCTACACCACAATCTTATGGTGGTGGGTCTCGGGGTTACCCAGGAAGCGGTGGTGGGGGGATGATGATGAGAGCCCCCGACCAAAAGAACCGTGACGGGAGGGTGGTATCTCATCAAGAATTCTTACACAGGCGAGAAAAGGGGTTATGTTTTAGGTGCGGAGAACCCTACCATCCGATGCACCGATGTGCCAACAAAACCTTGAGAGTGACAATTCTAGCAGAAGATGAGGGGGAGGATGGTGAATGGGAACAGGTCGAGCTGGAAGAAAAGAACGAGGAGGCGAGGCGAGAAGTAGAGGAGATGGGAGAAACCAGAGCAGAATGCCACACCCTTGAGTTACCGTTGTACTCTGTCAATGGCATAAACCAACCGCAAACATTGAAAATGAGAGCGAGGGTGGCGGGGAGAGAAGTGGTGGCGATGGTAGACAGTGGCGCGAGTCACAACTTCGTTTCAAACGAATTAATAAACCAGTTGGGGCTCGTAGTTGACAAGAATGTATTTTTTGGGGTGTGTCTTGGAGACGGATGTCGGGTGTCATGTCAAGGAGTGTGCAGGGATTTAGTGGCGGATATGGGGCAATGCCAAATTCAAATTGATGGATATCTGTTTGAGTTAGGAGGAATTGACATGATTTTGGGGGTTGATTGGCTTCGTACATTAGGGGATGTGTTGTTGAATTGGGCCAAAATGGAAATGCGGTTTAGTTGGCGTGATCAAACTGTAACTTTGAAAGGGGACCCATCCCTTAGCAGGTCTATGGTATCCCTAAAAATAATAGCCAAAGTGAGTGAAGTCGAGTTCTATGGAGCAATAGTATTCAAGGGGAAAGGAGAAGAAGGGGGTGTGACAGAAAGAGGGGGAGGAGAGGAAGCAATGAACAGCCTGTTAGCCAAATATGAGGAGGTATTCCAAGAACCTTGTGGATTACCTCCTAGGAGAAGCCAAGATCATGCTATCAGTATAAAAGAGGGCTGCGGACCGGTTTCAGTAAGGCCCTATCGTTATGCTCACCATCAAAAAGATGAAATTGAAAAAATGGTGAGGGAAATGCTCACCTCAGGGGTGATACAAGTCAGCAATAGTCCTTATTCGAGCCCCGTGATATTAGTAAAAAAAAAGATGGAAGTTGGCGTTTTTGCATCGATTACCGGGCATTAAACGATATCACCATTGCTGATAAATACCCGATTCCAGTGGTGGAAGAGTTATTTGATGAATTGCATGGAGCAACACATTTTACCAAGCTAGACCTCAAATCTGGATATCACCAGATTCGAGTTCAAGCTACTGATGTGCATAAAACTGCATTTAGAACTCACGAAGGCCATTACGAGTTCTTAGTTATGCCTTTTGGGCTAAAAAATGCACCGGCAACCTTCCAAGCCACCATGAATGAGGTATTCCGCCCTTATTTGCGAAAATTTGTATTAGTTTTCTTTGATGATGTTTTGGTTTACAGTAAAGGATGGGAGGATCATATGCAACATGTAGAAGGGGTGTTAAAGGTGCTGCAGCAACACAAGTTGGTGCTAAACCAAAAAAAATGCCAATTTGGATTGAAACAAGTTGAGTACCTAGGGCATATAATCTCGCCTCAGGGAGTAGAAGTGGACCAGAATAAAGTTGAGAGTGTGGTGCATTGGCCACAACCGCAGAACACAAAGGGGGTGAGGGGGTTCTTGGGGTTGACGGGGTATTACCGGAAGTTTATTAAGAACTACGGTAAGATCGCGAGACCTCTAACCGAACAGCTGAAGAAGAATAACTTTGGGTGGGATGAAAAAGTTCAGGGAGCTTTTGAGGAGCTTAAGCAAGCCATGGTGACTGCCCCGGTGCTCCGAATGCCCGACTTTTCTAAGGAGTTCGTGATAGAGTGTGACGCTTCAGGGGTGGGAATAGGGGCGGTTCTAACCCAGGAGGGTGGGCCGATTGCTTACTATAGTAAGGCCTTGGCAGAACGAGCTTTGTCTAAATCGACATATGAGAGGGAATTAATGGCATTAGTCTGGGCAGTGCAACATTGGCGTCACTACCTTCTGGGGCGCAAATTTGTGGTCATAACCGATCATAAGCCCTTGAAGAATTTGTTGCAGCAACGTATATCAACGCCAGACCAGCAATATCGGTTGGCTAAGTTGCTGGGATATGAGTTTGAAATAAAACACCGAGCCGGGGCAGACAATGGAGCAGCAGATGCCCTATCTAGAAGAGAAGACATGGGGGGGCTGAATGCCTTGACAAAAACAGAGTGGGTAGGAGCTCAGGAGATTCAGGAGGCAGTGCAAAATGACCCCGCGTTCAAACACATCATAGAGAGTGTTAAGACAGCTCCTGAGAGTATCAAGCACTACTCATTGATAAATGGGTGTTTACTCTTTAAAGGCAGAATGGTTGTTCCACCAACCTCTTCATGGGTTCTCAAGTTGTTGATTGAATTTCACACCACTCCTATTGGCGGGCACTCGGGGGCTTTCCGAATGTATAAACGAATTGCGAACAATTTTTTTTGGCCAAAGATGAAGAAGGATATCTACCAGTTTGTGTCCGAATGTGGGGTGTGTCAAAAACACAAATATGAAGCCGCGTCACCAGCCGGGTTGCTGCAACCCTTGGCAATCCCAGAAGCTATTTGGGAGGACCTGGCCATGGATTTCATCAGTGGGCTGCCGAAATCACAAGGCTATGAGGTCATATTAGTGGTGGTTGACCGTTTATCCAAATACGGGCACTTTCTTCTACTTAAAAGGCCTTACACTGCCAACTCCGTGGCAGAAATTTTCACACGCAATGTGATCAAATTACATGGGGTACCAAAAACAATTGTCAGTGACAGAGACGCAGTTTTTATGAGTTTGTTTTGGGCAGAGTTGTTTCGACTACAAAGAACCCAACTCAAAATGAGCACAGCCTACCACCCAGAAACAGATGGACAAAGTGAGGCTCTGAATAAATGCGTGGAAACATATCTGCGTTGTTTCTGCTCCGAACAACCCAAGAGCTGGTCACAATGGTTGCATTGGGCAGAATATTGGTACAACACATCATATCAAACTGCAGCAGGAATGACTCCTTTTGAAGTGGTGTATGGAAGGAAACCCCCTACTTTGACTAAGTTCCTACCAGGAGAAACGAAAGTACCTGCTGTGTCACAAGCACTCATGGACAGAGATGAGTTGTTGAGACAGCTCAAATACAACCTAGAGCGAGCTCAACAACGAATGACCAAATATGCCAATAAGAAGAGGAGGGAGGTACAATTTCAAGAAGGTGATGTGGTGTATTTGAAACTACGACCACACCGCCAAAATTCGGTATCAACGAGAGTGTTCCAGAAACTAGCAGCAAGGTATTATGGGCCTTATAAGGTGCTAAAAAAGTGGGGCAAGTGGCTTATCGTTTAAAGTTGCCCGAAGGGTCCAAAGTACATCCAGTATTTCACGTCTCGTGTTTAAAAAAAGCAGTGGGCAGAGATCCTAATGAGGTTAAATTGCCGAGTGAAGTAGACACAGATTTGTTTCTCTCTTTCGAGCCTGAAGGGATTTTGGCTGAACGAGATAAGAAAGTGAAAGGAACAACAGTCCGACAGTTGCTGGTCCAATGGAAAGGCAGAACAATGGAGGAAGCAACCTGGGAAGACAAGGATGATTTTGCAGCACAATTTCCAGGATTTCGCCTTGAGGACAAGTCGAATTTTGAAGAAACAGGGCATGTTACGGGCCCAAACACATTGAGCCCAGAGACTGCTATGCTAGCAGACCCAGGCCCACCAGCTGAAGAAATAAATAGGCTTAGGCCCAAAGTTGTCAACGTATATTCTAGAAGAAGGAAAGGAGAAACAAGGGAGAGGAATGTATAAAAGAGAGGAGAGCTATAGCTATAGGGGTATTCAGTTATCAATTGTAGAGTGATCACTAACAATACGTTAGTGGAGAGAGAGAGTGAATGTAACAGAGTTGGTTATTCAGTAATACATTTTCCTTTGATTTGTTTGTTGGTCTCGGAGATCCTAACGGAGATAAATTCCGGGAGGAATCTAACACCATCCAATTTAAATATCACAGCCAATACATGCAGTATATTATCTAATTATATATCAGAGAGTACAGAGATGTAATTTATAGACAACCACTAAGTCGAACTTAAAGTAACTTTTGCAAATAATAGCCGACTCCACGTAATTTTGAATTCTACGTAAAGAAGGAATTTACGGCTCAAATACATATGGAAGAGTGCACATTTTAATGCTACGAGCCATTCTCTATCAGTCAAGTGCGAGGGAGAGCAAAGCCAGGAACAAAAGTTTTTTGAGATTTTTATTCTCTAATTAAGGCCCGAGGAATATACCAGCAATGGGATATACTAGGATGTTAAGTGAATCAAGTCAGCTCGATTCAAACTCCATTGAGTTCAGGATTTTTTAGCTCAAGTTTTATGATGAGATTGGGTTCAAAATTTGTTCATCAGCTCGAGCTCAAAAGTGGCTCGATAGCTAAAGAAATTTTTTTAAAAAAATTATATTTAATAATATAAAATTTAATATTTTTGTAATATTTATTTTTAATTATAATTAATGCTTAATATTTGATACTAATTTTATACATAAAGATCATGAATGCATTCATACATTTCAGTTTGCAAACCAAGTTCCCGATCTTAGTTTACGAGCATGTCTATTAATAATTTTTGTAACATAATCTGAGCTCGCGAGTCATCTTTTGTGGCAAGCTCGAAGTCAATGTTCCATGGTGGATCTCGAGCTCGATATGATATTTTATTCCATTTTCATTCTCAATTTCATTCCCATCATTGGGCTCCATCTTCCCACACCAAACCTGAACTTCATCTATAGAAGTTGGGCATCATCTCAATTTATTTAACTACTCAATTAATAACCTCTCACCACAATCTCCTTGTCCCAGCAACCAGCACTTTCAACTATTGTTTGATTAATCACAAAACAAGAGAAGTCAAATCCTGGTAATCTGTCCAACTAATACGAACATGTAAAAGGGTAAGAAAGAAGAAGAATTCGGTACAATGAAGACAAGCATTTGCTCAACTCCTTATATACATAGCTAAAATCAAAATCCCAATAACCATGGACAAAAGTAAACTTTACGATGTATGTTCCGAAATGAAAACGTAAAAATTTGAACTATAACTTGACTATCTTAAGGTAGCTATGCAAAGCAGAAAGAATAACACTAAAAAAAGGTAGAGAAGTGAAAAGTTGTTTCCAGCTCGAAGGCCACCGGCCGACCTTCTTGCACTAAAACAGCCCATAAACATAATTGTTGTTTTTAGTAGTGATTTCCGCAACTTTTAACATGATGCCACGATTTATTAGATTTCTTTAAAAATTTATTGTACACTAAAATAATCAGAAGTAAGTCATAAATAAGTAACAACCTCTTTGATAGCCTCTCGTGATCTAAAGTTGCATCATTTGCATCAGGAATACCCCCAATGACCCGAGGAATGTGCTGCCAATACCATAAACTTGTAAGTCTGCATAGTACCGAAGTAAGCCAACACAGATTTCACTTCTGTGAGTTCTTATCTAGTATCAAGTATGAACAGCATGGTCATGATTACCATCCATAAATAGTTTCGAGAAGGAGAAAGCAAATGGCTAACTATTCTTCCTAATAATATTAATCAACAAATAAATCCATATGTTATTAACCACAAGAAGCGATTCAAGCCATATGCAAATAAACACCACCCATTTGGGAACATGCTAGCCACTTATTTGGTCATTGTCTACGTACATTTCATAATATACCTTATATTAACAACAAATATTATTAGACTCAATAAACTACTTCAAAAAACAAAAAAAACTATTTTCGTGGTCAAGCTTATACAAGATTCATGATTGAATCCCACCCCCAAATCCAACAAAAAAAATCAGATTTAGTCACTAACCCATAGTCAAAAAAATATTTCACTACTCTTTTTCTTTTTACCAATTACCATAACAACAATCCCAGAAAATCATAATGGAGAATATTAAACAGAAATCGGCACTCAAATGATCTTATATATACCGGGATCGAGTCAAGATGAGAAAGCCTTTTGCCAAGCTTGCCATCATGTTTCAATCTTTCTTCTTCAGCTAAGATGGTAGCAATGGCATGATCATCCTCAGTATCATTTGAGCTGCTATTCCAACTAGAACCTGAGCTAACACTTGCGTTTCCATAGAACCCACTCATACTAAGACACCTCAACAATGAAATACATTTCAATCAGAAACAACCGACAAATGGATCACAAACAAAAGTGAAATTCCACACAATCATCATAAAATAAATTTTTTTGATCCGATAACCTAAAATAAGTCCCAAAAAGGAAATCTTTACAAATGGGTCGGATTAACATGATGATCCAAATTAGATTATGAAGATCTTGATGTCCGAACAACAGACTCCCCATCAGATTAAAAGAAAGAAGGATGCTTAAAAAAGAGGAAGAAAACAAGAATTGTGCCAAAAATACAAGGAATTACAGTGTTAAACTGGAAATTGAGACGTACCTATGAAAAATAATGTAAAAGGATTAATGGGTATTCGGAAAATTTTTTAATGGAATCCAGAAATTTTGGATGTTTGATGAAAATGGGGAAGAACGAAGAGGTTGAGGAATGAACTCTGTGGGGAATCCCACATTTTCCAACCACCGTACATAAAATCAAATTTTATTTTATTTTTAAACATAAATCATTTTAAAATCAAATAAATCATTTCTACAGTGAAAAAGTAAAAATTTATAGTAAAAATAAAAATTTCAAACTCTCAAAATTTATCAAACTAAACACTTTATAATATTTTTCTCTTTACTTAATTGTGATTTTCTTCACAAATGAGAGATCTATTTATAGGAAATCTTTACAAATAATCCAAAAATAAAATATATCATTACCTACATCATCACACACTAATTTTCAATATTTACAACTCTTATTTTCAACATTCAAATATTCAACACACATATTTTAAATATTATTTTTCAACACTCCCCCTTGTGATGATGATCATAATGATTGTCTTCATTACGTGTTTTTATACTGCCTCGTTAAAAACCTTACTAGGAAAAACCCATTAGGATAAAAACCATAGCAAGGAAAAAAGAGTGCAGTCACGTAAACTCCCCCTCATGTTGACACGAACAATTCTTCACAAATTTCGTAGATTGCGCATCCCAATATTATATATATGTTTTCTGAATATTGACGTAGGAAATGCCTTTGTGAAGAGATCTGATGAGTTTTCACTTGATTGAATGTGACGAACATCAATACATTTATTTTTCTCAAGCTCCGTGGTGAATGCGAAAAATTTAGGAGGAATATGTTTAGTTCTGGGGTTTTTTTCAAAACTAATTTAAATTTTAATTTTTTTTTCAAAAATAATGTAAAAAAAAAAGGATTGCAAATTTACGGCAAACCGTGCTTTGTAAGCACGGACGCTGCACACGTGGAGCAGCGTCCGCGCTTACTGCTCCACCTACTTTTTTTTTTTTTGGTCCATTCATTTTCTTCGTTCCGTAATTACTTTTGACCGTGACTTTTGTTTTTTTGCATTCATTTTCTTTGTTTTGTACGATATTTTCAGAAGTTCACGTGCTTCGATTATATACAATGAAAATTGATTTCAATATATAGATCATATATTCGACGGATGGTTGATCAATTTCCTCTTCATTTTCCTCTCAGATTTATTGGTTGATCAATTTCTTCTTCAATTTCCTCTTAGATCTTCATTGGAAAAATGTCTAACATCGATATACTCTTATATTTTGGTGGTCATGTGGTTCTCGATAATGGATCTGTTGAATATAGCATTCCATTTGTTAGACCGATACGAGTAGTACGGTCTATTAATTTGTTGGAGTTGGTTGAAGTTGTGCATAAAATGTTAGGAATCGATCCGACGAATTTTTCTTTGAAGTTGTCAACAAAATATTCATTCATGGAAAGATCATCTTGGCATGAAATTCAAGTCAATCTCGTTGATGATGATGCTCTACAGTTTATAATGCAATGTGACAATATGCGTATGTTGCATTTATACGTGGAAGCAAATTCAATTGAGCGTGATGCTGGATTTGATGATCCTGAATCCTACGTTCCACATGCATCCGATTCAGGTTTCAATAATCAACCCGGTACATCTACGTACGTATGGTGGTTTCCAGGATGTAGAATCTTATGTTCCACAGGTTACTGAAGGACTCGGTAATATGAGTTTCAATGATGTAAGTGGGTCTTGGGATCAATATATCAATGTCTCGTCGGAGCAAAATAATGCTCCATATTGGCCGCATCCAACATTAGATACGAGTACTCGTTGTCCGGATCAGGCCAATAATGATGATATTTGGAGGACTGATTCTGAACCTGATATGTCATACAGCGAGTCTGAAGATGAAGAATTGAATGTTGATGATGAAGTGAATACTTTTACAAATCCAGATGAGGGGACATCATCTCGACAACCCCCTCGTGACACATTACAGAGGCAGACCGTACCATTTCTTTCAAACACTTCTGAAATGCCATCGTTTTTCAATAAATTTTTTGGGGAAGAGCGTCCTGATTCTGTCGATGTACCTTCTGGAGTGCAATCAAGCTATTACAATCCGGATAGTGGTGAATTATGCGTTAATATGTTATTTAAAGATAAGAATGATCTTATTGCATCTGTGAAAGATTATTCAGTCAGAGTTGTTAGGCGTGAGTACCGTGTTGTGGAAAGCACATGCAGTTTGTGGAAGTTACGTTGTAAAAACAATTCTTCTACGGTCATTTGTCGATGGGGACTTCGCGCTTCTTTGAAGGCCAAGACTGATTATTGGAAAATAACAAAATATGGCGGGCCTCACACATGTATATCTACCTCTGTTGGTGTAGACCATAAGAATTTGAACAGTGATATGGTGGCACACACGCTACTGGGAGTTGTTCGTTGTGATCCTGCTTACGAGATTAAGTATATCATCGAAAATGTGAAAGATAAATATGGATATCAAATCTCGTACACAAAGGCATGGCGTAGTTTGAAACGTGCTATGGAAATTGCTTATGGTACATGGGAGAGCTCCGTTCAATTACTTCCCAAATATATGTGTGCTTTGTGCAAATATAATTCGGGAACAGCTGTGGAGTGGAAGCATCTCAGAGTCCACAATGAAATGAGTCAGACACTGAACTATGTTTTTTGGGCATTCAGGCAATGTGTTGATGGTTTTCGGCATTGTCGGAAAATAATTAGTGTCGATGGTACACACTTGTATACCAAATACAAGCACAAAATGTTGATCGCTGTTACTCTGGATGCGAACAATCAGGTTCTACCGCTAGCATTTGCTATTGTTGATGAAGAGACAATTGATTCTTGGAAATGGTTCTTGGAGAACTTAGGAAAACATGTTGTTCGTGGTGAAAATGGTGTGTGTCCTATTTCTGATAGGCATAAAGGAATCGTTCGAGCAACTGCAGATCTACCGTATTTTCAACCTCCTTACGGTGTGCATCGTTTTTGTTTGAGACATGTTTGTTCAAACTTCAATGCTAAATTCAAAGACGTGCATTTGAAAGATTTATGCTGGGCGGCAGGCACACAGAATCAAATTTGTAAGTTTGAATCAATAATGGAGGCAATCAAACAAAAAAACATTTTGGCTCACCGATATTTGGATGGAATTGCAAAAGAGAAATGGAGCTTGGCTCATGACGGTGGTTGGCGTCGTGGGGTGATGACAACCAATATGTCAGAGTGTTTAAACAGTGTGTTGAAGGGTGCTCGTAGACTTCCAATATCTGCCATAGTACACCTGACACTTCTGAGGTGCGTACAATATTTTATTGAGCGTGTGACAAAAGGTGGTCGTATGGTTCAGGAAAATCAGTTGTGGTCAGATTATGCATGTCGGAAGTTTGAGGAATGGTCGAGAAAATCTAGTGAACATCGTGTTGCCAAATACGATGTACGTGAGCAAACTGCTTCGGTCGCAACTGTAGGAAGACCAAGTCGTGGCCAACATATGCAGGTCGTCAAGTTATCAACCAGTGATTGTTCATGTGGTAAATGGACCATTTTTGGCATCCCATGTTCTCATGCTATTTGCACAGCTAAGTAGCACTCATTGGATCCCACGACACTTGTGCAGCCCTGGTATAACATATCAGAGTATTTGGCAATGTACGAAGCACAATTTCAACCACTTGCAGATGAGCGATACTGGGATCCTCCAACATTTGAGTTGCACCACAACCCTGTTAGACGTGAGAGAAGAAGAGTTGGTAGAGACAGAACAACGCGATTGAGGAACGAGATGGACACAGCCGTTTCTAGACATAGACAACATCGATGAAGTATTTTGTTAATTTGTACTGAGGTTTGATATGTTTAAAGACTATTAATGTCTTTTTTTCCATTTTTTTTAATTAATTTTGTTCAATTACTCATAAGTTTAATTGGTTTGTGGAACGCATTATTAATTTTGGACAATTTCTCTCATTGTAACTAAGCCCGAGCGGTATTTTTTCACCGCGAGTGCGTGAAAAGAGCTGTAGGTCTGGAATTCGCGACGGTTTTTGAACCTCTGTCGCTTTTTGCGACGGTTAGAGACACCGTCGCCAATAAACCGTCGCCTTTTGCGAAGGTTTTAAACAAAACCGTCGCAAATGCGAACCCGAGAGGTATTTTTTCACCGCTCGGGCGCGGTATGTTCTGGTGAATTTCCAAAAGCGGACCGCGTTCTCCAGAAGAATCCGCGCACGAGCGGTGAAAAAATACCGCTCGGGCGCGGCACTATGTGGGAAATCCTCCAGAACTAGTCGCGCTCGAATGGTGAATAAATACCGCTCGAGCGCTTGTTAGCGACGGTTTATAATAAAACGTCGCTATTAGCGACGATAAAACCGTCGCTATTAGAGACGGTTTATGAAACCGTCGCGAATGGCAGATCCCACGTTCTCCCTCCTCTCCCTTAACTCATTCTTCCCCATTCTTCATATAAACTTGTAATTATTTGGTATTTAGACATGTAATATTAAAAACATTATGTTGGACGTGTTTGTTTAATTTATGTACGTTTGTTTTTAGTCGGCACTTATCAAAAAATTGATATGATATTTCGCTTTTTTTTGACGTGTTTCGTTTACGATCAATATATAGTATAAATAAGACAATTTAGACAATTCAACAAAGCAAACGATACAATAACAAAAATTATATAGTTGCAATTAAGTAGAAGAATCATCGTCATAATTATAATGATACAAATGGCTCCCGGTACCACAATCAGGTGGATTCCGTCTCCTCGTCCCTCTACGCAATCCTACATCCTCTGGATTTTCCTCGTTCGAGTAACCTGGAAAAGTGATAGGTGAAATAATATTCCTTTGTGGTCGAGTGTCATGCACAAGATGCTTAGGACCAACATTAAGCAAATTCGTAAAACTTTGTGTGTTCGACCAATAAGGAGTCTGAAAATTCGGCTGACCAAACGAACGAAAGTCAACAAACCTTGAATCACTGAAAAAACCAGGTTGAGAAGTAGAGGTTCCTGCAACATTCCATTCAGTTGACGGAATAATAGTAGAGTTTCTTGCGAACCCACTTGGTTGCCTAACCATGTCACTTCCCCGCCCAAATGATGACTGATGCGAGAAAGGAGAAGGCGTACTGAAATTTTGTTCAAAATTAAGTTGTCCGACAAAAGTGTTGTACGGAAGTGGTTGAAAACCAACAGTAGTAACTGCAGGTGATATGGTGCGCACAGTTATTCGATTATACCATTGGAAGTAGTCTTCGTCTGTTTGCATCGATCGCCCGTGTCGCACTCCTTTAGCAACATATCTCAGCCTATTGTTCCACAATCCAATTGAATGTCTATGATAATCTCTCCAATCGGTGTTACGATGTCCTATTCTGGTGATATTATGCATATCATCATTGTCCACGGCAGACTTTGGAATTGATTGACGTCTTCGAAATTGTCGCATCACCCGATTAGGACGATGCATCTCCACGATGTCGAAGCATATAAGGGGACAAACACATCGCCATATTTTGTTGTCGTATGAATCGGTAATCGTTTTCACATCTATGTCATTTTTTGGGTAAACGACCCAATTAAACTGTAAAAAATTATAATGTTCAAATTACAAATTCATATATTCAAAACAAAAATATTAAAATTACATAATACCTCGTTATTGTTCATACGATCTAGAGAATCCCTTATACTTCTTACAGCATGTGTTGGCGAATGTGTGTAACTAAATTCAATCTTCCACCTACAATTTTAAAAAAAATCTTACATATCAAAAAATTATACAAGATATATATGATATAAACAAAATATTTTTTTACAGATTACCGTACACCATATGGAGAAATTGGAATAAAAGCATCTGGATCAACGGGAGGTACACCTAATGTTAACCCATCTCGGTCGGGGTTAACACATTTAATCCTGCTCCATGCCCATATATGCTTATAATAATAAAAATAGTTAAACAAAATTAAGATAAAAATTATGTTAAATAATCACATTACATTAACGATATACCTGCAGGATATATAAAGGTCCAGCAATTGTTGTCTTCTCTATACGTGACGCGCTACACAACTCACGGTATAGAAATGCTAAAACTGCACTACCCCAATTATACGACTTCACGGTATCAATATCCCGTAGCAGTTGCAAAAATATTAGTCTAGCAGACCCTCCTTGATAGTCAGGTAACATTATTCCTCCAATAATCATCAACGCTATACAACGTGTAAATTTCACAACATCTACTTCCGAAGTATCATCAGTAACAAGGTTAGACATACAATGATCATATAGTGCAGTCATAGACAGATGACCACCTTTCAAATATTTTGAGGCTGGCAAAAATCCCAACATATCCAAACATATGTGTTGCCATTCCTCAACTTTATTTGACACATCTACCCATGTTACTGCTTCACCATCAATTGGTAGATCCCAAATTATCGAAACATCTTCTAACGTGATTGTTGCTTCACCACATGTAAAATGAAACGTATGTGTCTCACGTCGACAACGTTCAACAAGAGCAGTAATTAGATGATTGTCATAAACTTGTGAACCACATTCTAAAACTCCATAAAAACCCATATGATTTAAATATGCAATGACACGATTGTGTACGTAATTATCAGTAAATAACTTCCAAATCAAATTGTCTGACCTCCTCACTTTAACAATATCATCAACGGTTGAGGAAGAAACATTTGAAGACATATGTGTCGCTTGTAAATAGAGGACACTGTGATCTTCTGGACTTTGATTATCTGCCATTCTGAAATATGATATAGATCTTTTAAATTTTGTTCTACGACAACGATCTCAAAAAATTTTCCAGGAAGAAGGAGAAACAGGTGAATGAGAAATGAGAGGTAGAAAGAGGAGGAAGGAAGGAAGGATAACGAATCCAACTAGATTAGTGTCGGTCCAATAGAAGAAAAAGAATGCAAAAAAACAAAAAAAATAAAAAAAAAAGTAGGTGGAGCAGCGTCCGCGCTTACGAAGCGCGGACGCTACTCCACGTTGGAGCGTCCGCGCTTCGTCCAACGTGGAGCATGCTCCGTGCTTTGTAAGCACGGACGCTGCTCCACGTGTGCAGCGTCCGTGCTTACAAAGCACGGTTTGCCGTAAATTTGCAAACCCTTTTTTTTCTTACATTATTTTTGAAAAAAAAATTAAAATCTAAATTAGTTTTAAAAAAAAACCCATAGTTCTGTCGCTTTTTATGTATCCTTCTTTTATTTGAGCAACACATGCAGCATTATCTTCATATAGTATCATAGGCTTCTCGTCGAATGATAATCAGCATGAAATTTGGATATGTTGGGTCATTGATTTTAACCACACACATTCACGACTTGCTTCATGTAGTGCAATAATCTCGGCATGATTTGATGAAGTTGTTACGAGCGTTTGTTTCTGTGAACGCCAAGAAATTGCAGTGCCTCCACGAGTAAATACATATCCAGTTTGAGAACGTGCCTTGTGGGGATCAGATAAGTATCCAGCATCGGCATAACCAATTATACTTGGATTAGCATCTTTTGAATACAAAAGTCCCAAGTCTGTCGTTCCTCGTAGATAACGGAATATATGTTTAATTCCGTTCATGTGGGGACCCGGACGCTAATCAAGTTCTTAATCATCATTGGGACTAATTAAACAATTATAAAACAGGATCTAAATTATTATTTTTTAAATGCGGAACGTAGTGAAATCAAACTCATATACATATCAGTATAAAATACAATACAAGTCCTGTACTGCATGCATTCAACTAAACTAAGGTTTAACAACTAATGTCAAGTGTCACAACCCTATTATACATCATAATCCAAGTCCGGAGCCTCCACTCTAATCACGATCTCTCCTCATCTCCTGGACCCTGATCTTGTCCCACCTGTTGTCATGTACACATACAGACAAGACAACAGCCGGATAACTCCGGTGAGAATAAATCCCAGTATAAATCAATGAAACATGCAATCATATAAACAAATATAAAGCATGTAATCAGGTAACAGTAATATGTATCAATATCTGAAACATAATTACAATTCTACAATTCAGACTAGACTCAATCCTAGTCTAGGGATCCCGGTTTCCAAATGTGGTGTTCCTCTATCGAATTCCGTAATAGAAGGAACTCTGTTCCTATTACTCGATATAACCAAATATGGTATTCCTATATCGAATTCCGTAATAGAAGAATTCCAATCCTATTTACTCGATATAACCAACATCCGGTGTCCTGACCTAACCGTCATGGACTGTAGCTCTATCGCTAATATCCTTATCTTGAGACATCGTGCAATGCGCCCGTGGCGATCCCGCCACTATCAGGCACTTCCATCCCCAGATTTCTATACTATCTTGTGACATCGTGCAATGTTCCCGTGGCGATCCCACCACTATCAGGAACTTCTGTCACAAGATTTCTCATCTACTACCTGTTGTCTATAATTCAAGAGAACAAGTACATCAATCAAATCAATGCAAATATCAATGCAATAAAGTAAAGTATGTGATTTAGGGAAACTCAAGTCTAATCCGACTCAAGTCGATCTCCCAATACCACATTGACTTATACCTTTCTTTCGTCGGTTTTTGGCTCAGTCGAAGTCCTGAATTCTCAGTCTGTCTGGCAATGACAATATCAATAATCTCATGTCAATATACCTTTCAAATCAATAACAATCTGATCAATCTTGATTTAATTCAAAATCAACGGCATAACGGTACAATTTCAATATTCCCGTCAATAACACATCACCAGATAGAAGTTATAGTCCATAACCCATATCCAATACAATCCGTAATTCAAATCTGTCCGGTATAAATCAATATACCCCAGAAAATTCATAACAATTCCATAATCAGTCCGTTTCTTAATCTGACTTCGATTCTATGATGTCTAACATGTTAAGAACAACATATATGAGTTCCATTCAATTCTGACAATATCATAATTCCAAAACATGTCAAAACGTAGTAAAACTTACGTCTAGCTGTAGCCTACGTCGATAGGAACTCAATACCGAAGTCGGATTCAAAATCAGACGGACGGATTTTGCACAAAAGGCGTAAGGATTTTCCATAATCTTCTCCTGACCCTTTTCTCGATTTTTTGTGTTTAATTCCGAAGGAACGAATGGCTATCATATATATATATATACCATGCATGATTTCCAAAACGTGTCCATTCCTTCGCAAAACACGTCACACCGCGGGTGCGCTACATTCCGGACCGCGGGTGCGCTCAGCGTACTGATCTACATCCATTTTCCAGAAACTACGACCGCGGGTGCGGTCTTGTTTCTTACCGCGGGTGCGGTCTTGCTTCGAATAAAATTTCCTACCCTACTGGACATCGATCGCGGGTGCGGTCTAACCATGAGCGCGGGTGCGGTGTTGCTTCGGCAACACATTCTAAAATTCAAAATAAATGACCGCAGATTATCTTAAATCATGTCTCAGTTGGCCCCTTCGTAATCACGTTAAATTATAAATCAATAATCCTTGATTAACAGTGATTAATTCTCGGGCATTACAGTTCCAGTGTCTCTTTGATGGATATGTGCTAAATCTTGCCAACAAATTTACGGCAAAAGATATATCAGGCCTTGTACAATTTGTAAGATACATAAGGGCACCGATAACACTTAGATATGGTACTTCTGGACCAAGAATATCTTCATCATCTTCACATAGACGGAATGGATCCTTTTCTATGTTTAATGATCTAACAACCATTAGAGTACTTAAAGGATTTGATTTATCCATATGAAAACGTTTAAGGATCTTTTCTGTATAATTTGTCTTGTGAACAAACATTCCGCATTCTTTTTGTTCAATTTGTAAACCCAGACAATACTTGGTTTTTCTAAGATCCTTCATTTCAAATTCTTCCTTCAAGTATGACACAACTTCTTGAATTTCCTTATTCGTTCCAATGATGTTTAAATCATCAACATATACAACAATAATTACGCATCCGGATGTTGTTTTCTTAATGAAAACACAAGGGCATATTGAATTATTTACATATCCCTTTTTCATCAAGTGATCACTTAGTCGATTATACCACATTCGACCGGATTGCTTTAACCCATATAATGATCTTTGTAATTTCATAGAATAACATTCTCTGGGTTTTGAACTTTGTGCTTCAGGCATCTTAAATCCTTCAGGGATTTTCATATATATATATTACTATCAAGTGATCCATATAAGTAAGCTGTAACAGCATCCATAAGACGCATTTCTAAATTTTCATATACCGCCAAGCTAATCAAATACCGAAACGTAATTGCATCCATCACGGGAGAATACGTTTCTTCATAATCAATTCCAGGCCTTTGAGAAAAACCTTGTGCGACAAGTCGAGCTTTATATCTTACTATTTCATTTTTCTCATTTCGCTTTCGAATAAAAACCCATTTGTATCCAACAGGTTTTACACCTTCAGGTGTAAGGACTATAAGTCCAAAAACATTACGTTTATTTAGCGAATCCAATTGAACCTGGATGGCTTCTTTCCATTTTATCCAATCCTGCCGATTTTTACATTCACCAAAAGATTTTGGTTCATGATCTTCATTATCATTTATGATGTCGATTGCCACATTATAAGAAAATATATCATCAATTTCTTCTATATCTTTTCGGTTCCATATTTTTCCAGTATTAATATAATTGATAGAGATTTCATGATTCTCGTCAGTTTGTGGTTCTGACAGAACATTTTTATCATCATATGTTTCTTCAGGAACACCATTCTCTATTTTGTGATTATCATGTGTTTCTTCAGGAACATCATTTTCTCTTTTGTGATCATCGTGTTTCTCTATGAATTTTCTTTTTCGAGGATTTTTATCCTTGGAACCGACTGGCCTTCCATGCTTCAGGCGTTTAATGACATCATGAGTATCTTCAATTTGTTTCTTTGGAATTTCAATTCCAGCAGGGGCATTTGCAGCATGTATATATGATTTAGTTACCCCTTTTGTGTCTGCAAATGCATCTGGTATTTGATTTGCTATTCTTTACAAGTGCACAATTTGTTGTACATCTTTTTCACATTGTTTTGTTCTTGGATCCAGATGTAACAATGATGATACATACCATGTAATTTCTTTTTCGGTATGTTTATGTTCTCCCCCTAACATTGGGAATATTTCCTCATTAAAATGACAATCAGCAAAACGTGCTGTGAACACATCGCCTGTCTGAGGTTCAAGATATCGAATGATTGATGGACTATCATAACCGATATAAATTCCAACATTTCTTTGAGGTCTCATTTTCTTTCATTGTGGTGGTGCAATAGGCACATACACCATACATCCAAAAATTCTCAGATGAGAAATGTCTGATTTTTTACCAAATGCAAGCTGCAATGGGGAGTATTTATGATATGCACTTGGTCTGATGCGAATTAATGAAGCAGCGTGTAAAATTGCATGTCCCCATATAGAAATAGGGAGCTTTGTTTTCATAATCATTGGTCTAGCAATCATTTGCAGACGTTTAATCAATGATTCAGCCAATCCATTCTGTGTATGTACATGAGCAACATGATGCTCAACAATGACTCCCATAGACATACAATAATCATAGAAAGTTTGGGAAGTAAATTCACCAGCATTATCAAGTCTAATTTTCTTGATTGTATAATTGGGAAATTGATTCCTCAATTTTATTATTTGAGCAAGTAATCTTGCAAATGCAACATTTCGAGTTGACAATAAACATACATGTGACCATCTGCTGGAGGCATATATCAATACCATAAAATATCTGAATTGTCCACATGGTGGATGGATTGTTCCACAAATATCACCCTAAATATGTTCAAGAAACATTGGTGATTCAGTTTGGATTTTGGCTGGTGATGGTCTTATAATAAGTTTTCCAAGAGAACATGCTTTACATTGAAACTTATTATTCTGAAAGATCTTCTGGTCTTTCAGCGGATGACATATGTAATTTCTATAATTCTTCGCATCATTGTTGAACCAGGATGTCCCAATCGGTCATGCCAATTTTTTAATATGGAAGAATTATCAACTACCATGTTTGATTCAATGAGACTTATATGTGTATAATGCAATTCAGTATGGAGCATTGGTAGTTTTTCAATCACATATTTCTTTCGTGATTTATATGTGATAAGACACATATATTTCTCATTCCCTTTATTCATTGTTTGAGTATCATACCCATGAGAATATATATCATTAAAACTCAACAAATTTCTTTTTGATTGTGGTGAATATAAAGCATCATTGATCAAAAATTTTGTACCATTAGGTAACAAAAATTGTGCTTTACCACATCCTTTAATCAATTATACATGACCTGATATTGTATTCACCGTTGTTTTTGTTGGTTTTAGTTCCAATAAATATATTTTATCTCGGAGGATAGTGCGCGTTTTACCACTAAATTTTATTGATAAGACCTTTTCAATTGTAGCCAATATCTTATTGCAAATAATTCCAACAACTTCAGGAGAAAAGGAGGCATTTACCTATTACAGAGATGGTGTGATTTGATTTTTTTTTTTTCATTTTTTTCATTTCGCTCGGTCTTACGAGAAAGGCACGTGAATGTGATGGTAAAACTTCGTTTGAAACGATGTGGTAGAAAGCAACGTGCGACTTGAAGGACACGATCCGTTGTGGATTTTTAGATCCACCATCTTATTTTCGATTTATCGAGGAATGAAGATGCTCTTGGCTCGACATCGTTTGTTCTGTTACACCTGAATCCTTTGTTTTTTTGTTGGGTTGTAAATAATCTACGATGGAACTCGAGTCGAAAAGGGTATGCAAACTTCAGCTTTTCTCATAGCATTTTCCATATTTGAACTTCAAAAAAATATGCAATGAAGTAAAATTACTGGTAATATATATTTAAATATAACACATATCATAATTATACAATAAAACATTATATGGATACATGAAAAATAAATTATTGTACATTTATATTCTACCACTATATTGTTCATTTTCAGAGAAATCATTGAGAAAATCTGCAACATCAATATTGCTCATTTCTATCCCACCAACATATTGATCATTTCCAGAGAAATCATTCATAAAATCACCAGCATCAAAATAAGTTGAATCACTCAAACGGTCACTGCGTTCAGTGAAGTTGGTCTCCTTTTCTTTCCCCTTTAATGATTCTTTATAAAGTTTACAAAGGTGTTCAGGGGCTCGACAAATTTTGGACCAATGTACTGGAGTACCACATCTGAAACAAGAACTTTCAAATCTTTTTGAGTGATTTTCATTAACACTTGTATTCTCATGATGCCTTTTTAGTGGATGGTTTGGGTCGCTCTTTTGAGATGAGTTATAAAAGTAACTATCTCGATTATTTTCAAAACCACGGCCGCGTCCACGACCACGACCACGTCCACATCCACGACCACGACCTCGACCTCGATTTCGTCCTCGACCAAAATCTTGTCTATAACTTTGATTTGGGTTTCCAGATTTAAATTCATTTTTGTTTACGACATTTACTTCAGGAAATGCCGTTGAACCAGTGGGTCGTGCCTGATGATTTCTCATTAACAGCTCATTATTCTTTTTCGCCACAAGAAGACAGGCGATGAGCTCAGAATATCTCGCAAATCCACGCACTCTATATTGTTGCTGTAAAGTTATATTTGATGCGTGAAATGTGGAAAATGTTTTTTCAAGCATTTCTGATTATGTGACCTCATGTCCACAAAATTTTAGCTGCGAGATTATTCGATACATCGCTGAATTATAATCACCGAATTTCTTAAAATCTTGGAATCTTAACATATTCCATTCATCACGGGTGGTCGGAAGTATAACTTCCCTTATATGTTCAAATCTTTCTTTCAATCCTTTTCACAGAGCCATGAGATCTTTTTCTATGAGATATTCACATTTTAAACCTTTATCGAGATGTCGACGCAAAAATATTATAGCTTTTGCTTTTTCTTGTGATGAAGATATACCATTTTCTTTAATGGTCTCGCTTAGACCCAATGACTCAAGATGCATTTCTACATCAAGAGTCCATGGCATATAATTTTTTCCCGTGATGTCGAGCGCAACAAATTCGAGCTTTGTCAAATTTGGCTTGGTGGTACTAAAAAAATTTACGATACATTTTATTAGTTAATGAATATTGCAAGACAAAATAATGGATAAACAACAAGTACAAGCATTTGTAGAAATAAAGAAAACACATGAGGAGGATATTCTCCGATAAATACAAGATTCGTGAGTATGACAACCAAAATAATTAAAAATAACCTTGAGAAAGCCATCTTCTTTTTTCTTCGAAAAATTTGATGAAGAATAATTTTTAGAGAAGAAGAGAAAGTTGGAGTGATTGAAAGAGTTTGTGAGATCATATTTATAGGGAAAAACTAGCCGTTTTGTTACCGTTTATGAACGTTGGTGTACAAAAAATAATTGTATGTATTTGTATAATTTTATGGTAATAATATGATGTATATAATATTAGTTATGTTTAAATAATTATGTATATCATATCACATTATTATAATGATGTGTCATAGTTATTTTGTTTAAAAACCTTATAGGCTTTTATACTTGTCGTATCCCTTACCGGGAGTGTGGGATGTCGTCTTAACATCCTCCCAGGATTTATAACAAGTTTTTGAAAAATTTATTTTTATTATTTCTAATAATAACATTATAGTATATATTAAATATATACACAATAAATAAATAACAGTAAAATAAATATTATTACTTTTCTTACCTTTTTCTTCTGTTTGGAGCTTGGAAAAATATGGAGGACTTTTAGAGCTTCGTGCTGATAACGTGTTGTGAAAAAGTAAAAATTTATGGTATAAAGTAAAAATCTCAAACTCTCAAAATTTACCAAATTACACACTTTATAATATTTTTCTCTCTAATCAATTGTGATTTTCTTCACAAATGAGAGATCTATTTATAGGAAATCTTTACAAATAATCCAAAAATAAAATACATCATTACCTACATCATCACACACTAATTTTCAATATTTACAACTCTTATTTTCAACATTCAAATATTCAACACACACATTTTAAATATTATTTTCAACAATTTCTATTCTATTTTAATATGTAAATGTTAGCATTTGTTTATTTTCAGTGTAGTTCTATTTTAATATGTAAATGTTATCATTTATTTATTTTTGTATAACTTAATTTATTTTTGTTGTGGTCCGTGCTCCTGATTATCGTTTAATGATCAAACAACCATGATTCGTTCATACAAATAGAGAAAGTGATTAAAAATTTTCCTTTTGGGCCAATAGAAATTTCTGCATGGCCTCTCCGTAAGTAGGACATTCCAAAAATTTTCAAACAACACAAACAACATTTATATACTCGGAAAAAAGTCATTACATCAATTCACAAACCTATAGCTGCACTCGTGAGGACTAACATATGCAGAGCCGATAAGGCTCGATCACACAACAACAATCCAAAACATTGTAAAAGTAACACTACAACTTTACGTAGGGCATCTCCTGGCAAATATATAACTCGTCAAGATAATACATACATATATTTACTTATATAGCTGGGAACTCTCGACAATAATCCAATTATTGGGCACCGCTACCTGACGCTCCATCAGACATGTCAAATCCTCCTGGATAATCAGTTATGGCATAAAAAACAACCACAACATAAACAGAAATGAGGGGTCAGGCCTCAGTACGACGAAACAGTAAAATTATGACAATTATAAATGACATGAAATAAAATCAAGTAAAATGCAATGCAATGCGTGTCGGTAACAACAGAATAACGGATACCAAAACAGAGTCCAAATGAAACGCATCAGCAACAGGAACAGTGGCCACCCGTGCCAGGAATACAGCAACGAAATATCATGCCGCCACTCATCCATGCACGTAGCATCGTGTGTCCGGTAGCGACCCGGTCAGTCCTCGTGCAGTCATCAGGAGTGTGCTAATTCTATCACTCGTTCCATCGATGAGATATCAAGAGTGATCTAATCCTATCACTCGCTCCATAGATGACTAAACAGCTCAACAGATCAGTAATGATAGCAATCAATGGAGTCAAGGCTCGAAATGCAATGCACTAATAGTATCAACTCAAATAAATACATGAATGCAATCACGTATTCACAGAAGCATATAAAGCACGCCACAACTCATTACAAAATACTCAATGTCATTCCACGTCACTATAGACGTCATAATAATACAGTTCATGCGTACTTCAACTGATACTGTAAGGCTTGAGATTTCTTTATTAGTCTTCATTGAGGTGAGACTCGGAAGATATGAGTATGCATGACATGTAATGAGAATTTTTGAATAAAGGAAGATCGCACCCACGCCTAGAAAAAGACTACACCCACGGTCATTAATTCTGAAATTTTGAAGGTGATGCCGAAGCCATACCGCACCCGCGGTTGATGGCCAGTAGGGTAGGAATTTTGGTACGAACCAAGACCGCACCCGCGGTCTAAAAGACACCGCACCCGCGGTCGTCGAATATTGAAAAATTAAAAGACTTGCCGAAGCTTGGGCGCACCCGCGGTTATTAAGGAGCGTACCCGCGGTCACACGTGTTGAGTGAAAAATAATGACACTTGCCTTGAGCATGCAATATAATGTGTTGTTTCTTGTTCACCATTTCTTCAGCAGGCAAACACCGAGAAAAGCTCTGGGAATTCCATGAAAAGTGCAAGATTTCCTTCATCCTAGAATTGAACTTGTGCAACATCTAGCCATCCAAATTTCAATCCGAGTTCGGATTTGTATTTTTGGCGCCTGGTTTAGGAATTCATAATTATTCCCTTACTAGGTGCCACATTTACCTTCATCTTTCTTTATTGAACTTCTATTTTTATTTTTACCATTATTATTATTAGAAAGATATTGTAGATAAAAATTTAATATTTTCTACAATAATTTAAGGATTATCTAAAAATATTTACATTCTTATTTCAAATATGTACAATTATTTTACAGCGGAAGTTTAACATTCATATGTACAATTATATTACAGCGGAAGTTTAACATTTATTTATAAACAGATCATTCCAACTTTCAAATGCTCTTATTTCAGCTTCAGTTATTTTCCTCTTGTTCCAATTCGGGGGTTCCTGTGTCTGAAAATTACAATAGACGAAAAGAAACAGATGGTTAAGTTTTTGAGGACTTAGTGAGTTTAAATCAGTATATAGCTTTTAAATAACACTTCATCGTAATAATATGCATAACAATTTAGATATTATGAATAATATGCAATGAAATAATAGATAAATGAAAAATCCATAAATTAACATTGGTGGCTCTAATTGAGCACTTTTTACGAGCCGGGTGAACCATTCTCCGGACCGAATATTCGGTGCGCGTTGTTCAGATGAACCATATACCCGGGACTTTTGACCCGTTGTTCATTGGACTCATTTTCCGGGCCGAAGCCACGTTGTCCAGTGGACTCAATTTCCGGACCGAAATCCGTTGTCCATGACTCCGTTCATTCATGATATATCAATCCATTCATAAATATGCAAGAAAATATATCAGTAATTGAAATGAATAGTGGATGATATTTGAACATTAAATCAATGCTATTGAAATTTCCAGGCCAAATGCCAAAGGCTTTAATAGAAGAATGAATAGTAATTTCCTCACCTGATAACTTACAGTTTAGGCTTGATTAATACTTCGAGTTCCTGGAGCAAGTCCTAAAATATATTATGAATGATATTTATATGTTAGAGGTTTTTAATTAATTAGCTGATCATTTCCAAATCATTTTTTTGTTCAAAATTTAACCCGGTTGATTTTACTTAAGTTTCAAAAATTCATATTAATTATAAGGTATATCCAAATATTACGAAAGTTGGCCAAAAAGTCGGAAATAACCTCAGGAACGTTCGGCCGCCGGAAAATCGCCGTTCCGGCGGCGCGTGTGGTACACACGCTGATGGTGCCGGCGCGTGGCTGGCCATCTGGTGGCCACGCGCGGCCCATTTTTTTCCATCATGTGTAACATTTTTATGATCTTGAATTCTCTTATTGAAAGTTTTGTCAAATTCCTAACCGAACGATACCTGTGGGGACCCGGACGCTAATCAAGTTCTTAGTTATTATTGGGACTAATTAATCAATTATAAAACAGGGTCTAAATTTTTTTTAAAATACAAAGCGGAAACGTAATGTAATTTACTCAAATTACATATTAAACATGAACATACAAATCTTGTGTTATCTACAAGAATTCAACTAGGTTCAACTACATATCAGTGCTGAATCCTATGTTGCTTCGACGCACGGATCTCCACGCTATCTAATCTTCTCTCATCCTCTTCTTGACCCTGATCCAGCCCCACCTGTTGTCATGCACACATACAAAACAAGACAACAGCCGGATAACTCGGTGAGATATAAATATCCCAGTATAAACAATGTATACATGCAATCATATAAAAGCATATACAAAAGCATATATAAGAAATATTCTTAATCTGTATCAAATCAGAAACATAAATCAATATCATGAAAGGGGATCGGTTACGGTGACCGGAAGCGCAACGGAAGTTAAAAATTTGATTTTTACAAGAAAAATTTCGGCCACCATGAGGATAGTGTGTAGCAAATACAATAAACACAAAATGACATTCATAGTGTGTTTAGAAATAGTTACCTATCAACCTCTTGAGGTTGATGATGGCTCCAACTTAGTTGATATACAACTAAGCTCTTGATGGCAAGACAATCTACAAGCTTCACCTTGTTCTTGAATCTTTCCTTCAAAATTAGGCCCACCACTAGCAAACTAGAACCCCTTTTATTTTGCACTAGAAAAATAAAAGGATTTTTCAAGGAGAAGTATTTTTCTTCCTCAACACTTGAAGAGAAAAATTGAGAGAAAACTTGAGAGAATTGTTAGAGGAATTTCGGCCATTGCATGTCTTGAATGGGGGAAGGGAGACTTGTCTTG
The DNA here is from genome assembly GCF_022965805.1 of Primulina eburnea. Lineage (NCBI taxonomy): Eukaryota > Viridiplantae > Streptophyta > Magnoliopsida > Lamiales > Gesneriaceae > Primulina > Primulina eburnea. Next base: position 10,229,782 of record NC_133118.1, on the reverse strand, counting down.
GACTTGCAAAAAGTAGAGACAAAAGTAGCATGCCAAGCCTTGATAGTTGCAAAAGTTGTCTCCAACCCTTCACCTCCCATGCATGCATATTATATGGTTTATTATCAAAATAAAAACCATGGACTAAATTTAATTATCTCAAACATATTTGAGACTAATTAAACATTACTTGAATTTACCCAAGTCCCACTAGTTAAATAATTAATTTAAATTGAGCTCTACAAGACTCAATATAATTTAATTAATTCAACACCTGAATTAATTTAATTATTTGGACTCTACTAGGTCCACTAGTGTTTAATTAATTCAACACTTGAATTAATTTAATTTAGTCCATAATAACGTTTATGAAAATCACAATTTTCAAATACATTATTCAATTGGCCAAATTTTAATTTAGGAACACTTCCATAAATTAAAATTTACATTTCTCTCATAGAAGTCATACTTCTATTTTTCCATACACTTATAAACTCATTTATAAGTCGTTCAACACATTGAACTAATTTTACTTCTCAACGGGATCTAGAAAGCCAGCACTTGTGTGGCCCTCAATGGTTCATTAATACAACTAGCCGTGGGTTCACATCTCCATGTGATTCGGACTAAACATGTCCTTATATGAGCATACCCCAATTGCTCCATTCTTACTTATCAACTCTTTGATAACAAGGACGTCAGAACTCAAGTCTGATAGCACCCAACGAATCATGTTAAACGCCTAGCAACATCGCTTACATGATTCCCTAGGTATCAAATGATAGTGCCTGCAAGAACCATTCAATTATGGTTAGCGTACAGAACGGTCCCTTCAACTCATATATCCCGACCGATTCGACAACCATTGGTTTATCGAGAGTTGTCAATGAATCGATACTATGTGTCATGTTGTAGTTGCATCGATGGTGTAATCTATGAAACCCCTTTCATAATTACCACCATACTCTGATCAGAGATTTCAATCTACATACACATGAGGACACATAAGATATCCATACTCGAAGGTAAGGGGTGAATCCCCGACTACAATGCATCGACTCCTATATGTTTCGAAAGAACACCCAACCTTGCCACCTGATGACCCCATGAGAGTCGGTAAACAAGCCAAAGTATAATTCTAGCACATAGAGTCTCAATGTTGTCCCGGGTCATAAGGACTAATGGTGTACAACCATAAACTAGGACTATTCCACTCGATAAGTGAGAACCACTTGGAAAGTCCTTTTATGGAGGGTTGTTCAGTGCACTCTACAAGGAGCACCTATCTGCATGTTCGTACATGAAAGCGGACCGGTTACGGTGGCCGGAAGCCGCAACGGAAGCAAAAATTCGAAATTTTAAGGAGGAAATTTCGGCCACCCCAAATGAATCTTGTGTAATATTTACAAAATCAAAAACATACATAGGATGTTTAGAAGTTTTACCTATCAACTTTAAAAAGTTGATGTTGGCTCCAACTTTGTTGTCAAACAACAAAGCTCTTCAAGGCATGAAGATCTACAAGCTCCTCCTCCAAATCCTTGAAAAATTTCCTTCAAATTAGGCCCACCACCAACTAGGTAGATCCCCTCACAATTTGCACTAGAAAAATGTGAGGATTTTTTCAAAGAGAAGTGTGTGTTCTTAAACAATTCAAGAACACAAAAATGGAGAAAAACTTGAGAGAAAAATTGATGAGTTTCGGCCATGTCACTTGGGAGGGAAGGTAGAATAATTTTAATTCCATGTCTTGGTGTTGCAAAAAGCAAAAGTGAAAAGTAGCATGCCATGCCATTATTTTATTCAAAAGTAATCTCCAACCCTTCACCTCCCATGCATGCATACAATATAGTTTTTAATCAAATTAAAAACTTTGGACTAAATTTAATTATCTCAAACATATTTGAGACTAATTAAACATTACTTGAATTTACCCAAGTCCCACTAGTTAAATAATTATTTTAATTGAGCTCTACAAGACTCAATATTATTTAATTAATCCAACACTTGAATTAATTTAATCATTTGGGCTCTACAAGGCCCACTAGTGTTTGATTAATTCAACACTTGAATTAATTTAATTTAGTCCATTATAATGTTTATGAAAATCACAATTTTCAATTACATTATTCCTTGGCCAAATTTTAATTTAGGAACACTTCCATAAATCAAAATTTACATTTCTCTCATAGAAGTCATACTTCTATTTTTCTTTGCACTTATAAACTCATTTATAAGTCGTTCAACACATTGAACTTTTTTTTCCTTTATAGAAGTCATACTTCTAATTTTCCTTACGCTTATAAACTCCTTTATAAGCCGTTCAACACATTGAACTATTTTTACTTCTCATCGGGATTTACAAAGCTAGTACTTGTGTGGCCCTCAATGGTTCATTGATACAACTAGCCGTGGGTTCACATCTCCATGTGATTCGGACTAAACATGTCCTTATTCGAGCATACCCCAATTGCTCCATTCTTACTTATCAACTCCTTGATAGTAAGAACGTCAGAACTCAAGTCTGATAGTACCCAACCAATCACGTTAAACGCCTAGCAGCATCGCTTACGTGATTCCCTAGGTATCACATGATAGTGCCTGCAAGAACCATTCAATTATGGTTAGCGTACAGTACGGTCCCTTCAACTCATATATCCCGATCGATTCGACAACCATTGGTTTATCGAGAGTTGTCAATGAATCGATACTATGTGTCATGTCGTAGTTGCATCGATGGTGCAATCTATGAAACACCTTTCATAATTACAACCATACTCTGGCCAGAGATTTCAACCTACATACACATGATTACACATAGGATATCCATACCCGAAGGTAAGCGGTGAATCCCCGACTACAATGCATCGACTCCTATGTGTTTCGACAGAACACCCAACCTTGCCACCTGATGACCCCATGAGAGTCGGTAAACAAGTCAAAGTGTAATTCTAGCACATAGAGTCTCAATGTTGTCCCGGGTCATAAGGACTAATTCTGTACAACCATAAACCAGGACTTTTCCACTCGATAAGTGAGAACCACTTGGAAAGTCCTTTTATGGAGGGTTGTTCAGTGCACTCTACCAGGAGCACCTATCTGCATGTTCGGACATCACAATGTCCCCTACCAATGAAACATGGTACTCACATCGCAGATACTAGTCTCTAACTCGAGCGGCCTATATCCTTCTTAGTGGTGGCTGAATCGACTAGGAACCGTTTAGAATATACAGTATTACAAATATGAGTTTCATGATACTCATCATATGAGCATCTCATATTCTTTCTACTATTTGTATATTCAAGGGCTTTATCTATGCAGCTAGCATGGGTATACAGATAAAGATTTGCCAAAGTAATAATTTCAAATATTATTAAAATAAAGATTGCTTATACATAGAGTTTCATTGTGAACACTCGGCCAACACTTGGCTCGACGGGCACCTACTCTAACAATCTCCCACTTGCACTAGAGCCAACTACCCATATGCTTAAAACCCATTGATTCGCGATGCTTGTCGAATAATGGTCCAGGTAAAGGCTTAGCTAGTGGATCAACAACATAATCTGCGGAGCCGACTTTGTCAATAGACACTACTCTTCATTCCACAATCTCTCCGAGGATGTGGTACTTTCTCAGTACTAGTTTGGATTTCTGATGAGACCTTGGCTCCTTTGCTTGAGCTATAGCTCCCGTGTTGTCACACAACACCGGGATAGGAGCAATTCCATTAGGAATGACGTCCAACTCTTGGACGAAATTCCTTATCCAAACAGCCTCTCTTGCTGCATCTGATGCAGCAATGTATTCGGCCTCTGTGCTGGAATCCGTATTATTGTCTTACTTGGAACTCTTCCAAGAGACAGCAGCACCGTTGAGCATGAATACAAAACTAGAGGTTGACTTCGAGTTATCGATATCGCTTTGGAAGCTAGAGTCGGTATAGCCTTCCAATTTCAGTTCTCTACCCCCATAGACCAAGAACAACTTATTGATCCTTCTCAACAACTTGAGGATGTCTTTCACAGCTTTCTAGTTGTGGAAGACCGGGGTTCGATTGATATCTTTTCACTACACATAGTGAAAACGCCACGTCAGGACGTGTAGATATCATCCTATACATGATGTTACCAATTGCCGAAGCATACGGAATGCGTGTCATCGTCACTATCTCTGCATCAGTCTCAGGAGACAGACTTGGATAGGGACACGCCATGACACATTGGTAGATGTCCTCTCAAGGACGCATCCATCGAGAACCGCTTCACGATGGTATCATGTATGTGGACTGGGTGAGACCAAGCCATCTTTTCGATCTATCTCTATAGATATGTATCCCAATACAAAAGATGCTTCACCCAAGTCCTGCATCGAGAACTTACTTGCTAACCATATCTCAGTTGATTGCAACATTCCTACATCATTCCCAATGAGTAGAATGTCATCAACATATAACACCAGGAATGTCACAACACTCCCACTGACCTTTTTATACACACAGGGTCCCTCATGATTTTTAGTAAATCAAACTCTTTGATTGTACTATCGAATCTAAGGTTCCAACTCCTTGATGCCTGCTTTAGATCATAAATAGATCTCTGAAGTTTACATACCATATGCTCACTTCCGATAGATGTAAACCCTTCAGGTTGAGACATGTAAATCACTTTCTTAAAATCCCCATTAAGAAAGACTGTCTTAACATCCATCTGCCATATCTCATAGTCATACCATGCAGCTATGGCTAGCAAAATCCTTATGGACTTGAACATTACGACTGGGAAAAGGTTTCCTCAAAGTCAACTCCTTGTCTTTGAGTACATCCTTTTGCCACCAATCGCGCCTTGAAAGTCAATACCTTCCCATCCGCCCCAAGTCCCTATGGGAACAGTTCCCTCAGGTGGATCCACAAGATCCTACACTTGGTTCGAATGCATGGAATTCATCTCAGATTCCATTGCTTCAAGCCACTTGGATGAATCGGCATCCGATAACGCTTCCTTGAAGGTCCTTGGATCACATCCATGGTTAGGCTCATCATGGCCCTCTTCAAGAAGCTGACCATACCTCATAGGTGGTCTCGAGAGTCTCTCGGATATTTTAGGAGCTTGTATCTCCTCTCTTGGCTCATCGGGTGTGGGTTCCATAATTGTGGGTTTCTCTCGAACCTCTTCGAGTTCTATCATCTCCCTTTTTCTATCCAATAGAAAATCCTTTTCCCAAAAGGGTTGCATTCCTAGAAACAAACACTTTTGTTTCTTGGGGATGATAGAAATGATATCCAACTTAATTCCTTGGATATCCCACAAAGTAACATAAAATGGATCAACAATCCAATTTATCTCCCACTACCTGCTTCACATAAGCAGGGCTCCCCATATTCTAAGATAAGAATATTTGGGAGGCTTACCCATCCATATCTCATATGGTATCTGCCTTTGAATGGACATTTAGTAGAATATCTTTTACTTTTAAGTTATAGAGATCGTTTTTCAAGTTCTCAAGTACCAATTAAACATTCATTCTTATAAATGTTGCAAACACCTTTGCTAAATAAACAAGAATATCCATTTTTATCACAATAGAAATGGAAACAATGTTTTACACCAAACAGGTACAAACAAAACATCTCTTAAAATTAACTTAAAGTCATTGTTCAACAATAAGTAAACATCCTTAATAGCCTTGGCAGCAACTCTTGCTCCATTGCCCATCCTCAAGAAGGTCACACCTTCCTTAGGCTTCCTACTTCTTCCCATCACCTATAACCCATTACAGAGATGTGAGTCACAACCGGTATCTAATACCCAAGAAGTAGAGTTAATTAAAATGTTTACTTAAATTTAGAACATACCGTTTCCAGAACACTTCTGGGCAAGATATTCTTTGCAAATACGCCTCCAATGTCCAGGCTTCTTGCAGTGATGACATACATCATTAGTCTTGTCAGCCTTAACTGGTCTGGCTGCCTCAACAGGGTTCGGAGATTGCCTCAACAAGGGCACGTTCTTCTCGGGACGTTGGAAAGAACTCTTCTTTCCCTTCCCATGTGGATCAATCTTCGTACCAGATGAAGAACCCACATAAAGAACCAACTTCTCTTTCTTGATGGTGGATTCAAACGTAACAAGCATGTTCACCAACTCCTCAAGGGTCGGTTCCATCTTGTTCATGTTGAAGTTCACCACAAAAGGATCAAATGAGCTAGGCAGCGATAACAGCAACATGTCGGTGGTCAACTCCGAAGGCAGGATCAGATCCATGCCAACGAGCTTGTCCACGAGCCCGATCACCTTAAGGCCATGCTCATGGACCGAGGCCCCATCTCGCATGCGCAAAGTGATCAGCTCTTTGACGGTAGCATGCCTAAGAGGACGCGTTTGCTCTCCAAAGAGCTCTTTGAGATGCAAATGAATGTCAGCAGCACTCTTTGCATCCTCAAAACGCCTCTGTAGCTCATCGTTCATAGAAGTCAGCATATAACACCTGGCTATCAAGTCATGGTCACACCATTCCTTGTAAGCCTGCAATTCCTCAGGATTGCAGTCAGTCGGAGCCTCAACAGGGGGCGACTGAGTTAGTGTATATGTTACCCTTTCCGAATTTAAGACTATTTTCAAATTTCTTAGCCAAGTGAGGTAATTAGGTCCAGTTAATATGTGTTTGTCGAGTATTATAGATATCGAATTGCGCATCGAAGACATTGTCGATTTGTACTGAAAAGTAAAAACAGATAAATGTTGATGACTATTTTAAATATTTAGTAAGATATGAAGTTTGGACTTATACTTCATAAATATTTGCTCCCACTGTTTTGACATCTTTCACTACCCTCTAGTGAAAACGGGAAACTCCTTTCCTCAGTAGGTACGTAAGGTCCAATTAGCGAATTGTGATCCCGAATAATATCAGCCAATCACAATTCCTAAAAGGTAGTTTCCAATTGCATCACAATGCAACCCTTAACGTAAACTTTTGTCTCACGTTTGATTAGGACCCAATAATATGACGTCGTTCATCTTCACGTGTCAAGCCTTACCCATCGATGTTGAACCTTGATGGACGGTCGCCATGAGTTCCCTCAATAATATGAGCCGAAATCATGGGAGTTCCACGTAGTTCACATCACCATGTCAATGGATGTCACAGCTTTCCGGCACTCGAGGCTCCCCAATAATATGAGCCGAGCCCCGAGTACGGGTAGCGTTCATCATGCACCCATTGTCGATGGAAGACAAGGAAATTATAAACAGATTTATAATTCCCCTTTTCGGGCTTGATATTTATTTTGAATCTTATTCAAAATGAGGGTTTTTTTTAATTTTGAAAGGTCTCATCATTAATTTTATTTTAAAAGCTCGCCATGTTTGATCGTATGTTTGCCGGATTCATGCAACTTTGTTATTATAATAATAATAACGCACATACTCATTATTTATAACATATCATGCATATATCATAAATAGAAAACAATACAAGGATGATCAATCGCCCCAAGTACTAATGGCCCGTGTGAGCCAAACACGGGCCTAGGTCCAATCCTAGGGTAAATGCACGGGATGCAATGCAACTATACTATTACATTAGCATCCAATATTACATGTCTTCGATCTTCATAATCACCAAGGCCACCATCTTCCAATCTTGATCTTCCCCTATTCTAATATTTACAAATAAATATCCATGGCACATAGGGATACATCTCATGGGGTGGGAACGGGCCATAAACCAAGCCCACTTGATAAATTGATAATTATTACAATCATTCAACACAAATATCCTAGCATACACCTAGCAAATTGGGCTTGGGCTTTTGATCATCCTTCATGCATAATATCACATATCATACACCATCAATTAATTATCACTATAATTAATTGATCCAATATTATATATCTTGATCCAATCACTAACCGCCACAATTATAAATTAAATTAACAAAGTATACAAACACCTTTGTCTACTTTCAAATTAATTTATTTATAATCGAATTTCTTGTAAATCACCATTTACTATAAATAATTGAGGTCCTACTTCAATTATTTATTTTATGAGAAAATATGTGCAACAATTGTAAATTTAAACTTAAGGGCCCAAAATCCATTTTTCACCAAAAATACTTAGGCCCATTTAAATTTCACAAATAATGTTGTCCATCCAATGGCCCAACATCTCAAGGCCCATGACACTAAGATTGTCCAAAACACTTTTGGAAACCCTAGCCGTCATCGCCGTCGCCGGAGCTCCGTCGCCGGATTCCGGCAACAACAAAAAAAAAAAAATTTTTTTTTTTATTTTAAAAACTGAACATTTCGGGCAGCACCTCGGGCTGCCCTATGCTGCCCGAAATTTTCGGGCAGCCCCTCGGGCAGCCCCTCGGGCTGCCCGAAAAACATTTTTTTTTTTTTTGTTTTTCTTCAAAAAATTTCGGCCTTCACCATACATGCACCAAAAAATTTCTCAAGCGGTTAGAAATCGATCTCAACATAATATTACGTAAATATTACACAAAATCCGTAACCTTAGCTCGGATACCACTTGAAAGCAGACCGGTTACGGTGGCCGGAAGCCGCAACGGAAGCAAAAATTCGAAATTTTAAGGAGGAAATTTCGGCCACCCCAAATGAATCTTGTGTAATATTTACAAAATCAAAAACATACATAGGATGTTTAGAAGTTTTACCTATCAACTTTAAAAAGTTGATGTTGGCTCCAACTTTGTTGTCAAACAACAAAGCTCTTCAAGGCATGAAGATCTACAAGCTCCTCCTCCAAATCCTTGAAAAATTTCCTTCAAATTAGGCCCACCACCAACTAGGTAGATCCCCTCACAATTTGCACTAGAAAAATGTGAGGATTTTTTCAAAGAGAAGTGTGTGTTCTTAAACAATTCAAGAACACAAAAATGGAGAAAAACTTGAGAGAAAAATTGATGAGTTTCGGCCATGTCACTTGGGAGGGAAGGTAGAATAATTTTAATTCCATGTCTTGGTGTTGCAAAAAGCAAAAGTGAAAAGTAGCATGCCATGCCATTATTTTATTCAAAAGTAATCTCCAACCCTTCACCTCCCATGCATGCATACAATATAGTTTTTAATCAAATTAAAAACTTTGGACTAAATTTAATTATCTCAAACATATTTGAGACTAATTAAACATTACTTGAATTTACCCAAGTCCCACTAGTTAAATAATTATTTTAATTGAGCTCTACAAGACTCAATATTATTTAATTAATCCAACACTTGAATTAATTTAATCATTTGGGCTCTACAAGGCCCACTAGTGTTTGATTAATTCAACACTTGAATTAATTTAATTTAGTCCATTATAATGTTTATGAAAATCACAATTTTCAATTACATTATTCTCTTGGCCAAATTTTAATTTAGGAACACTTCCATAAATCAAAATTTACATTTCTCTCATAGAAGTCATACTTCTATTTTTCTTTGCACTTATAAACTCATTTATAAGTCGTTCAACACATTGAACTTTTTTTTCCTTTATAGAAGTCATACTTCTAATTTTCCTTACGCTTATAAACTCCTTTATAAGCCGTTCAACACATTGAACTATTTTTACTTCTCATCGGGATTTACAAAGCTAGTACTTGTGTGGCCCTCAATGGTTCATTGATACAACTAGCCGTGGGTTCACATCTCCATGTGATTCGGACTAAACATGTCCTTATTCGAGCATACCCCAATTGCTCCATTCTTACTTATCAACTCCTTGATAGTAAGAACGTCAGAACTCAAGTCTGATAGTACCCAACCAATCACGTTAAACGCCTAGCAGCATCGCTTACGTGATTCCCTAGGTATCACATGATAGTGCCTGCAAGAACCATTCAATTATGGTTAGCGTACAGTACGGTCCCTTCAACTCATATATCCCGATCGATTCGACAACCATTGGTTTATCGAGAGTTGTCAATGAATCGATACTATGTGTCATGTCGTAGTTGCATCGATGGTGCAATCTATGAAACACCTTTCATAATTACAACCATACTCTGGCCAGAGATTTCAACCTACATACACATGATTACACATAAGATATCCATACCCGAAGGTAAGCGGTGAATCCCCGACTACAATGCATCGACTCCTATGTGTTTCGACAGAACACCCAACCTTGCCACCTGATGACCCCATGAGAGTCGGTAAACAAGTCAAAGTGTAATTCTAGCACATAGAGTCTCAATGTTGTCCCGGGTCATAAGGACTAATTCTGTACAACCATAAACCAGGACTTTTCCACTCGATAAGTGAGAACCACTTGGAAAGTCCTTTTATGGAGGGTTGTTCAGTGCACTCTACCAGGAGCACCTATCTGCATGTTCGGACATCACAATGTCCCCTACCAATGAAACATGGTACTCACATCGCAGATACTAGTCTCTAACTCGAGCGGCCTATATCCTTCTTAGTGGCGGCTGAATCGACTAGGAACCGTTTAGAATATACAGTATTACAAATATGAGTTTCATGATACTCATCATATGAGCATCTCATATTCTTTCTACTATTTGTATATTCAAGGGCTTTATCTATGCAGCTAGCATGGGTATACAGATAAAGATTTGCCAAAGTAATAATTTCAAATATTATTAAAATAAAGACTGCTTATACATAGAGTTTCATTGTGAACACTCGGCCAACACTTGGCTCGACGGGCACCTACTCTAACAATCTCCCACTTGCACTAGAGCCAACTACCCATATGCTTAAAACCCATTGATTCGCGATGCTTGTCGAATAATGGTCCAGGTAAAGGCTTAGCTAGTGGATCAACAACATAATCTGCGGAGCCGACTTTGTCAATAGACACTACTCTTCATTCCACAATCTCTCCGAGGATGTGGTACTTTCTCAGTACTAGTTTGGATTTCTGATGAGACCTTGGCTCCTTTGCTTGAGCTATAGCTCCCGTGTTGTCACACAACACCGGGATAGGAGCAATTCCATTAGGAATGACGTCCAACTCTTGGACGAAATTCCTTATCCAAACAGCCTCTCTTGCTGCATCTGATGCAGCAATGTTTTCGGCCTCTGTGCTGGAATCCGTATTATTGTCTTACTTGGAACTCTTCCAAGAGACAGCAGCACCGTTGAGCATGAATACAAAACTAGAGGTTGACTTCGAGTTATCGATATCGCTTTGGAAGCTAGAGTCGGTATAGCCTTCCAATTTCAGTTCTCTACCCCCATAGACCAAGAACAACTTATTGATCCTTCTCAACAACTTGAGGATGTCTTTCACAGCTTTCTAGTTGTGGAAGACCGGGGTTCGATTGATATCTTTTCACTACACATAGTGAAAACGCCACGTCAGGACGTGTAGATATCATCCTATACATGATGTTACCAATTGCCGAAGCATACGGAATGCGTGTCATCGTCACTATCTCTGCATCAGTCTCAGGAGACAGACTTGGATAGGGACACGCCATGACACATTGGTAGATGTCCTCTCAAGGACGCATCCATCGAGAACCGCTTCACGATGGTATCATGTATGTGGACTGGGTGAGACCAAGCCATCTTTTCGATCTATCTCTATAGATATGTATCCCAATACAAAAGATGCTTCACCCAAGTCCTGCATCGAGAACTTACTTGCTAACCATATCTCAGTTGATTGCAACATTCCTACATCATTCCCAATGAGTAGAATGTCATCAACATATAACACCAGGAATGTCACAACACTCCCACTGACCTTTTTATACACACAGGGTCCCTCATGATTCTTAGTAAATCAAACTCTTTGATTGTACTATCGAATCTAAGGTTCCAACTCCTTGATGCCTGCTTTAGATCATAAATAGATCTCTGAAGTTTACATACCATATGCTCACTTCCGATAGATGTAAACCCTTCAGGTTGAGACATGTAAATCACTTTCTTAAAATCCCCATTAAGAAAGACTGTCTTAACATCCATCTGCCATATCTCATAGTCATACCATGCAGCTATGGCTAGCAAAATCCTTATGGACTTGAACATTACGACTGGGAAAAGGTTTCCTCAAAGTCAACTCCTTGTCTTTGAGTACATCCTTTTGCCACCAATCGCGCCTTGAAAGTCAATACCTTCCCATCCGTAATGTCTGGGCGAATCAGCCGCAGAATTGACGAATCAGTCAAGAATTAGGCGAATCAGCCAATAACCAGACAACTCAGCCTGTAATTAAGCGCATCAGCTTAAGTTTAGACGAATCAGTCAATCACCAGACGAATCAGCCGGTGATTAGGCGAATCAGCCCATGACTCAACGACTCAGTAATCAATACGTGCATTCAGTATCAAAGCAAATCAATCGATGACTAGCGAATCAGCAGTCATTACATGCAGTGGCTATAAATCAATAGACTACAATCATAAATCTCATCAATTGCAAATATCAATGCAATAATTGAAAGTATGTGATTTAGGGAGACTCGAGTCAAACCTTACTCGAGTTGTGCAATCCCAACTCAACATTAATTTATACCTTTTATTCTGTTACTCTGGCTCTGTCGAAGCCTCGAAATCAAATCCTGTCAATACTCAATCTGACATGACAATATCGAGGAGTATAATATCAATACATTACTCCAATTAAATCTGTTCTGCACAATACTCAATCTAATTCCATATCGATGGCATAACGGTATAATATCAATATACCCAGTAATACCATATCAATTAGATATTAATTCTAATATCTCATACTCGATAACAACTCAATTCTGATATCAATTCTCAATCAACTCAACTCTAAAAATCATAACAATTTCATATGGTATCTGTTCCTCAGTCCGGTTTCGATTATACGATGTCTAACATGCCAAGAACATCATATATGAATCATATTAGATTCTGACCATACCATAATTTCAATCATCTCCAAAACGTAGCAAAACTTACGTCCAGTCGTAGCCTACGTCGATAGGAACACAGTACCGCAGTCGGATTTAAAATCAGACGGACGGATTTTTCACAAATGGCGTAAGGATTTTCCATTCCTTTCCCAAACCCTTTCCTCGATTTCTTCCGATCCTTTCCTTCTGAAGACTCATGCATATATATATAAATACATACACGTACATGCACTAAGCGAAGTGGCTCAATTTCAGGCTGCATGCCGCGCGCATATGCGCGCTCAGCACCGCGCATATGCGCCGAAGGCTCGGCCTAGCAATTCCCTCCTCGCGCATATGCGCGCACTACTCGGCGCATATGCGCCCAACCCTCTGGACAACATCAGTACATGCTCGCGCATATGCGCGCTCCCAGCCGCGCATATGCGCCCAAGGCGCTGGAACACTCGCGCATGTGCGCGCTTACGAACCGCGCATGTGCGCTCCCCTCGCGCATGTGCGCGCTCACGTACTGCGCATGTGCGCCCAACTTTCTGCCCACTCGTTCTTGTAGCTCGTCTCCTCGCGCATATGCGCGCACCAACCTCGCGCATATGCGCCACAATCTCTGGCCATACGACAAGCTCAACTCAACAAGTCCTAATCCCGGTCTCGACATACTCCGTCTATAATTACATCAATTTATCGATTAATCCCATTCCATTATTGCCAAATCATCTCAGATTAATAAAAAGTAAATCTCGGGCATTACATTTCTCCCCCTCTTAGATCTGAGTTCGTCCTCGAACTCTCAAATAATCAATTCAGATATATCAGAAGAAATGTATACAGAGCTTAAATCAAACTCTCATCTTAATGAATCCATTCTGAAATCAATCTCACAATACTGGCTATACAACATCTGTATACACCAATCAATAGTTCGTAACAACTCAACTTCATCAGCTGTTATCGAATCTGTTTATCTTAATCAACGATATATTCGATCTTTGGTCTCAGTTACCAACAGTCATCGTCCGACGTTGGCATATTCAGTGTGTTTACAATGAACTATTTTCATTCTCTTCTGAATTAGCTTCATCTTTTCAGTCATATCTCTGATCATTTCGGATCCAATTTCAAGAACCTCAGAGATATCATTTCAATAAAGAGAGAATCCACATAGCTTTCCGTACAACGCTTCGAAAAGAGTTATCTCAATACTCGTTTGATAGCTGTTATTGTACGAAAATTCACAAATGACCATAAATCATGTCAACTAGTGCTAAAATCTAGCACTACAGTTCCTGGGTATTCTCCAGTATCCGGATAATTCGCTCTGATTATTCGTCAATCTATAGACGATAGGTGAAAGAGTTTGTGATCTATTCTGCCAAAATACAAAATCAACCAAAAATCATGGCATGATATCGTCAATTTAGGCATTCAGTGCAGTCTAATCATTCTTCTATACATTCTATGGTGGCATTCTGATCTTTCTAACCACTTCTCTGACGTCAATCTGTGTCATTTGATCATGTTTGTACATTATCTAGTACAAACTGATAGATATAGATTGAACAATCTGTCAATCTTAATCATATCATATTATAATCTGTAAAAATGACGATAATTTCATTACAAAAACTATAGAAATGTACTCTCATTTCTATTTAGAACTTTACAATTCTGTAATAAATCTTCTGAGTTCTATCTTTCTATCTTTTCTGTTAGCGATTTAGACATATCAGTACAATTTCTGCCAACATTTCAATACATTTCTGTTATAACTGATCTCATCTGTCTATATCACAACTATCTGTTCGAATACAATACAATCTCAATCGTCAGACTGAACATTGAATCCATGACTGTAAGCTTCTGACAATATCTGTTCTTTCTGATTCGAACTATTTGATATACACAAATCAGTTAATAACATTAATTAAAGAGGAAATACCTACCTGGTATTCGGCTCTGACTATCAATATCAAGCTTTGCTGTACAATTCTGACACAGCTGATATCACAGAATAATCAATCTCACACAACATACACAATCACATATCTGTTACTCTGATCGACACTCTTTTCTGATTATCGATATTGAGTTCTAAACATTCTAATCAGCTTTTTGAATTGTTAACATGTCAAAATCAGCTCTGGTTCGGACGGTACAATATAATCTCCATTATCTACTATCCGTCTCAATCAGGATTCAAAATTTCAACAATTCCTAAGATCAGTTCAAGACTAAAATCAATCTCTCTAATTGGAATCAGATCTGAAGTCTTATCAGAGAAAACATCGAGAACTTTCTTAACATTGGTAAATCAGCCAATGATAGACTCAACTTCAGTAAATCAACTGAATACATAAGGAGTCATTCTGCTCCTTTCTGTAATAAACGAGTCATAGCTAGCACGAATATCAAAGAAATTCTCAATCTAGAATTCTTATCGTACAATATTCATCCCCAAGCTATCTCAGGTCCAGTTCTCACCATCTTCTGGAATTAATCTATGGTAGCTCTGTACTTAATCAGCATATCAATATCAGTAATGCAGTCCCCAAAGTCCGAGAACACCAGTACAATACCATCTACCACACAATCTAACTCGATCTCATTCTTATCCTACTGTAGTATACAAGATCTAACAGAAATCGCTGATACAAGATCTTTTCCCAAAGGAACAGAAACAAATACGACAGTAAATAGGGACTCAACAAATAATGCATACATCAATGCAAGTCTTTCAGAAATAATAGTATATGAAGCACCGGTATTCCTTAATACATATGCAGGAAAATCAAACAAATCAGTTACCTGCAACATCATCATCTGGTGCTTCCTGAGCCTGCTCCTCAGTCAAAGCAAATACTCTGGCATGCTGTCTAGGAGGTTGGCCAACTGTCTGGCTTCCTCCTGGCCTCTGCTGTGACTGAGATGGTGCTGGCTGAAATGAAGGGACGGCAGCTGATCTTCTACTCCACTGTGCCGCTGGTCCAGATGGTTCAGCTCCCTGGGATCTTTGGGAACCCCTCTGTGGACATACTCTGGCAAAATGTCCCTGTTGCTTGCAGAAGTGGCAGCTAACAAGTACTCCTTGGCATTGTTCAGTGGAATGTCTCCCTCCACAATTTCCGCAATAAATGCCAGTATAACTCTGCTGGAAACCACTAGAGCTAGAAGAACTACCGCCAGACTTCTTAAACTGCTTTCCTCTAGCCTTCAGAAAATCTTTCCTTCCACTACTGCTACTACCACCCTCGAATCGGGGAAGTGGTTGCTGTGGTCTCGACACTGGAGGAACAAATTCAGCTCCTCTCTGCCTTATCAGGCCCGCTTCAGCGCCCTTTGCTCTATTCATGGCGTCAGCAAAGTTATTCGGTGGCCCTGTGTTCACCAATGTAAATATATCGGGATTCAAGCCATTGATGAACTGATCGGCAACGGCTTCGTCATTTTCAGACACATGTGGAGCAAACTTCAACAAGGTAGAGAATTTGGTCACATATTCTTCAATGTTCAGTTGACCCTGTCTCAAATTGGCAAACTCCGCCCCCTTGTCTTTTCTGTACGAAATTGGGAAAAATCTCTGATAAAACTCAGTTTTAAATCCATCACAAGTAATAATCGTACCTCGTTGCTCCAAGGCTCTCTTCATCGTACCCCACCAGCTCTTTGCAACATCATGCAACTGGTTTCCAATCAACTTAATTCGGCGCTCATCACTGTACTCCAGTAAATCAAACAACGTCTCTATATCATTCAGCCAACTCTCACACTCAACTGATGTCTCAGTACCTTTCAGAGTGGGTGGTTTGAATGACTGAAACCTCTTCAGCAAGGTTTCCATTGGAGTCGGTGTTACATCCATTGGAGGATTCGATGTACTACCCTGTTCTGGTATTCTTCTGGGAGGCATATCTGAAACTCAAAAGGATTAGTAATCCAATCCAACACACCTGTTTCAATTCAGTCTCTCCTCCGATCATCTTACTGCTGATCGAGAATCAATTCAGATTCGTTCCCAATAATACATATTACAAAATCAAATCAGATAAATCAAGTAACATGTATTATATAAAGCAGTACGACATGCTAGCATTCAAAAGCAGGAAAGAAAACCTCAATCTACCCCACTCACTAGCCTCTTCTATCTCAATCTCAAGAATCTACAGTTCTAGTACCTATGGCTCTGATACCACCTGTTGTGGGGACCCGGACGCTAATCAAGTTCTTAGTCATTATTGGGACTAATTAATCAATTATAAAACAGGGTCTAAATTTTTTTTAAAATACAAAGCGGAAACGTAATGTAATTTACTCAAATTACATATTAAACATGAACATACAAATCTTGTGTTATCTACAAGAATTCAACTAGGTTCAACTACATATCAGTGCTGAATCCTATGTTGCTTCGACGCCCGGATCTCCACGCTATCTAATCTTCTCTCATCCTCTTCTTGACCCTGATCCAGCCCCACCTGGTGTCATGCACACATACAAAACAAGACAACAGCCGGATAACTCCGGTGAGATATAAATATCCCAGTATAAACAATGTATACATGCAATCATATAAAAGCATATACAAAAGCATATATAAGAAATATTCTTAACCTGTATCAAATCAGAAACATAAATCAATATCAAACATTCAATAATCATGAATGATATAAACAATGTAAATCAACATGTCATATCAGACTCAACTCAACCGACGCGTCGTCTCAGACTCGACTCAACTCTAACCTAGGGATCCCGATGTCTGAATAATAATAAATATATCGAATCTCAGTCGATATGAATGAATCAATCCCTAAACGGCATCGATATAATTCATATATCCAGTGTCTGGGCGAATCAGTCAAGAATTAGGCGAATCAGCCAATAACCAGACAACTCAGCCTGTAATTAAGCGCATCAGCTTAAGTTTAGACGAAATAGTCAATCACCAGACGAATCAGCCGGTGATTAGGCGAATCAGCCCATGACTCAACGACTCAGTAATCAATACATGCATTCAGTATCTAAGCAAATCAATCGATGACTAGCGAATCAGCAGTCATTACATGCAGTGGCTATAAATCAATAGACTACAATCATAAATCTCATCAATTGAAAATATCAATGCAATAATTGAAAGTATGTGATTTAGGGAGACTCGAGTCAAACCTTACTCGAGTTGTGCAATCCCAACTCAACATTAATTTATAACTTTTATTCTGTTACTCTGGCTCTGTCGAAGCCTCGAACTCAAATCCTGTCAATACTCAATCTGACATGACAATATCGAGGAGTATAATATCAATACATTACTCCAATTAAATCTGTTCTGCACAATACTCAATCTAATTCCATATCGATGGCATAACGGTATAATATCAATATACCCAGTAATACCATATCAATTAGATATTAATTCTAATATCTCATACTCGATAACAACTCAATTCTGATATCAATTCTCAATCAACTCAACTCTAAAAATCATAACAATTTCATATGGTATCTGTTCCTCAGTCCGGTTTCGATTATACGATGTCTAACATGCCAAGAACATCATATATGAATCATATTAGATTCTGACCATACCATAATTTCAATCATCTCCAAAACGTAGCAAAACTTACGTCCAGCCGTAGCCTACGTCGATAGGAACACAGTACCGCAGTCGGATTTAAAATCAGACGGACGGATTTCTCACAAAAGGCGTAAGGATTTTCCATTCCTTTCCCAAACCCTTTCCTCGATTTCTTCCGTTCCTTTCCTTCTGAAGACTCATGTATATATATATAAATACATACACGTACATGCACTAAGCCAAGTGGCTCAATTTCAGGCTGCATGCCGCGCGCATATGCGCGCTCAGCACCGCGCATATGCGCCGAAGGCTCGGCCTAGAAATTCCCTCCTCGCGCATATGCGCGCACTACTCGGCGCATATGCGCCCAACCCTCTGGACAACATCAGTACATGCTCGCGCATATGCGCGCTTCCAGCCGCGCATATGCGCCCAAGGCGCTGGAACACTCGCGCATGTGCACGCTTACGAACCGCGCATGTGCGCGCCCCTCGCGCATGTGCGCGCTCACGTACTGCGCATGTGCGCCCAACTTTCTGCTCACTCGTTCTTGTAGCTCGTCTCCTCGCGCATATGCGCGCACCAACCTCGCGCATATGCGCCACAATCTCTGGCCATACGACAAGCTCAACTCAACAAGTCCTAATCCCGGTCTCGACATACTCCGTCTATAATTACATCAATTTATCGATTAATCCCATTCCATTATTGCCAAATCATCTCAGATTAATAAAAAGTAAATCTCGGGCATTACAATACCAGATTTAAATATCGTCCTATGGTGAACTAGGGTACTCCGGCATTCTGAAAATGTTAGTTGCGGCAATATTTTGGGATGACGGGTGGTATGTGCCTCATCTATGCAACAAGAGGTACAACTTTGTTATTCAAGCCGACCTCTGGTTTGGTGTGTAGCTATAAGAAAAATGAGCGAAAAGTACCTAGCTTGAATACGGTATACCGTTGCCGATTTGCGGAATATCTTTGTTGGATTTCCTTGTTTTCGGTCGATCTTCTTACGTCACCTCCAGCGCTATATTGTTTTATGATATGAGGTGAATAGTTGGTGATTTATTGGGATTTTTTGGAAAGGGTATAGCTTTTCCTTTTATTTTTTCTTCCTTTTTCCCCCTTTTCTTTCCTCTTCTCTCTCTGTCTTCCTTCCCTTCTCGGTTGTGTCGTCAATTTGAAAGGGTTCAGCTATATTTATAGCTGAAAATTCATACATATCTTATTAATTAATTTATTATTATTTTATTTTTTATTTATTTATTAAATAGAAAAAATCTCATATTTATCCAAACTTATATTATTATATTCGTGTATCTAATTATTGAACATAATTATCTTATATTGAACTTAATAATTATTGTAATTAATTACTTAATATATATGTTGAGTTTAATTATTATATTTTATTATATTTTGGGTATTTGATTTTGGAATAAGCACCTCATAGTGCTTGATGAATTTTTAAGTGTATTGTGATGTATTTTAATGTATTTCTAGATACTTTGGACAAATAAAATTTGTACCGAAAAATAATGTGATAAAATGTTAAAAGTGAAAATAATAAAATTTATACTATTAAAAATACATTTATGCACATTTGTTTTTAGGGTGTCACAATATTCCTCTCTTCATAAGCTACAAGAGGATGTAAGTATTGTTAATTTTCAGCACAATTCAGATTTTAGATGTTGGAGAATGATGATATCATGGTTATTTTGTGTTCTTATGATTATGGTGATTGTAGAATTGCAACCGGATCGAAGAACGGATATGATATAATATGGTTATTAATTTCAGCATGTATTGTGATGAAGAATATACAGATTTTGAGCGTATGATGGATTATGTTGTTTAGAATATGTTGATTGTTATTGCGTATGTTGAGATTTGAGTTGATCGGTATCGAGAAACTACGCCGTTATGCTGTCGACTTATATCGGGATTGAGTAGTAATTTGAATATGTGTTGAATTGAGTTGGTGAATGAATTGTACGAGACTTTCTTTGAATTGTATCTTGATAGATTATATCTATACATTTCCAGTTCAGAGTTGATATTGTCAGATTTGGCATCAAGACTTCGACTACAACAAATACTGTGCGACGAAAGGTATAATTCATGTTTTGTTTGTGGAAGACACAACTCAAATAAGATTCAATTTGAGTTTCCCAACAAAATCACATACTAGAATTGTTGTTTATCTTTGGATATGATTTTAATTTGTTTATAGAATTATATTCAAATCTCTTGATATGATGATGTCTTGTTTATAGATTAATTTTCAAGCATTTGAGATAGGAGAGTCCTTGGCAGACTTGCCAAACTAGACGTTCGGTGGTATCGACGCTTCGGACCAGATTCAATCCGATTGTAGACATTCGATACAGACAGGGCCGACGTCTAGGAATAAGACGTACAGTTACCCCGATTGGGAGGGTAGGTGACAGACAGTGACGTCTTATTCACACCAGGATCCCTAGAGTAGAGTCGAGTCGAGTCCAGACATGATTGATTTGAATTGCATGCTCATATAGATTGGTTTCATAGACTATGGAACCCATTGTTATTGCTTTCATGCATGATTTATGATTATATATTAGCATGCATACATGTTTTATACTGGGATTGATTCTCACCGGAGTTTCCGGCTGTTGTTATGTCTGTATGTGTGCATAACAACAGGTGGGGCAGGATCAGGGTCGCGTCAGAGATGAGAGATGGACATAGCGTGGTGATCACGGGCGTAGCAGATGAAATAGTAGTTGTACTTTTGACATGTACTATATTTAATTACAGGTTTATAGAATATGAATAAAACGAGACATGTATATTATGTTTGTTGTAATGAATTAGATATAGAACTATCTTGTGCTTGAGTTATAAACATTTGATTTAATGTTAAAAGCAAAATTTTGACCCGTATTTTTGAACAATGATCCGATTAATCCCGAAAAGAACTGAGTTAGAGCCCGGGTCCCCACAACAAGTGGTATCAGAGCAGTAGGTTCTGTAGATTGAGATAGAATGGAATGAACGGGGTAGATCGAGTCTTCTTCCTTGTTTTTGTTGTGCTAGCATGATTTATTGCTTTCCCTATTACATGTTGTATTGTTATCTGAATTGATTTAAAGCATGTACTTGTAAAGACTGAATCAGACCCGATTCTGGATCAGAGGTATATGATCAGAGGAGGACTGAGACAGATTGTATAGACTGTGTACTAATCTGTTTGATAATCAGATATGCCGCCTAGAAGAATACCACAACCAGCTGCAGGTCAAGTGCCGGAACAGGGTAGTACGTCTGGTACTCAGATGGACGTTACTGCGACACCTATGGAGACCTTGTTGAAGAGGTTTCAATCATTCCATCCACCTACCTTAAAGGGCACGGAGAATGCAGTTGATTGTGAGAGCTGGCTAGACGATATAGAGATGTTGTTTGAATCTCTTGCTTATACAGACGAACGAAGAGTGAAACTAATCGGGCATCAGTTGCAAGAAGTTGTGAAAAGTTGGTGGTTGACCACAAAAAGAGGCTTAGAACATCGAGGTATCGATATTACTTGGAAAGTATTTAAAGATGAATTTTATCAACGTTTCTTTCCAGTGTCGTATCGAAAGGATAAAGGGGCAGAATTTGCAAATCTACGACAAGGGCAATTGAACATTGAAGAATATGTTGCCAAGTTTTCTTCCTTGCTTCGGTTTGCACCCCACCTGGCAGGAAATGACGAAGCATTTGCGGATCAGTTCATCAACGGCTTAAACCCTGACATTTTTACTTTGGTGAACACGGGACGACCCAATACCTTTTCTGATGCATTGAACAGAGCGAAGGGAGCAGAGGCTGGTTTGATTAGGCAGCGAGGAGCTTCCTATAGTGCTCAGAGTCAGAGACAGCCACAGCCCGCACCCAGTTTCCACCACCTCCTCCTCGATTTGATAGCGGAAGCAGTAGTAGTGGCAAGAAGGATTCTTTGAAAGCTAAGGGTAAGCAGTTCAAGAGAGCAGGGAGCAGTTCGTCGAGCTCCAGTGGATCCCGACAGAGAGATCAGGGTCAGAGTTCAGAGTATAGTGGTGTTTATTGCAGTTCGTGTGGAGGCAGACATGCCACAGAGCAGTGTCAGGGAGTAATGGGCAGATGTAACATATGTAGGCAACATGGACATTTCGCCAGAGTCTGTCTCCAGAGAGGTGCCCAGAGATTTTAGAGTGCAGGGTCATCTGCATCAGTGGCTCAGCCTGAGAGGCAAGCTTCGTCTGTCCATTCATTCCAGCCCACGCCTACACAATCCCAGCCTAGAGCCAGAGGTGGCCAAACAGTGAGCCAACCTCCCAGACAACATGCTCAAGTGTTTGCTTTGACGGAGGAACAAGCCCAAGATGCACCAGACGATGTGATTGCAGGTAACTATTTTCTTTGCGGTTATCCTGCATATGTATTGATAGATACAGGTGCATCACATACATTCATATCAGAAGTTTTTGCATTGACATATGCATTGCCTGTCGAGTCATTGTCTACTGTAGTGTCTATTTCTTCTCCGTTGGGAAGTGGCTTGATATCTGTGACTTCAGTTAGACATTGCATACTACAGTTTGAGGGGAATGAGATCGATTTAGATTGTGTTGTACTTGGTTTATCTGATTTTGATTGTATTGTCGGGATTGACATGTTAACTTAGTACAGAGCCACCGTAGACTGTTTTCACAATATTGTCAGATTCAGACCTGAAATGACAGAAGAGTGGAAATTCTACGGTAAGGGTTCCAGATCTCGGATTCCCTTAGTGTCTGCTTTGACTATGAGTAGATTGTTGCAGAAACGATCAGAGGGGTTCCTTATTTATTCAATAGATCTACAGAAATCGAGCCCGGCATTGTCAGATTTGCCAGTAGTACGGGAGTTTGCAGATGTATTTCCCGACGAGATTCCAGGATTGCCTCCAGTTCGAGAGGTGGATTTTAGTATTGATCTTGTTCCAGGTACCGTTCCTATTTCGAGAGCTCCGTATAGAATGGCACCTATAGAGTTGAAGGAATTAAAATCACAGTTAGAAGATCTACTAGCCAAGGGATATATCAGACCCATTGTATCTCCTTGGGGCGCTCCAGTGCTATTTGTGCGAAAGAAATACGGTTCTATGAGATTGTGTATAGACTACATGCAACTAAACAAGGCAACGATAAAAAATAAGTAACTTTTGCCTCGCATTGATGACTTATTTGATCAGTTGCAGGGATCATCTGTGTATTCTAAGATTTATTTGCAATCGGGATATCACCAACTCAGAGTTCGAGATGTTGATATACCGAAGACAACGTTTCGAACGAGGTATGGACATTATGAATTTATTGTCATGCCTTTCGGTTTAACGAATGCACCGGCGGTGTTTATGAGACTAATGAACCGAGTCTTTTAGAGGTACTTGGATGAGTTTGTGATTGTTTTTATTGATGATATTTTGGTATATTCTAAGAATTTGAATGAACATGCCAATCATTTGAGAATTGTATTACAAACATTGAGAAATGAAAGATTATATGCTAAACTGTCAAAGTGTGAGTTTTGGCTGAGACATGTTGTCTTCTTGGGTCATATCATATCTGGAGACGGTATTTCTGTAGTTTCGAGTAAAGTTGAAGCTGTGATCAGTTGGCCGAGACCGACTTCTGTGCCAGAGATACGCAGTTTCATGGGTCTGGCAGGTTATTATCGACAATTCATCAAAGATTTCTCCAGCATTGCGTAGCCGATTACCCAGTTGACACAGAAGAATGTGCCGTTTGTGTGGTCTGAGGATTGTGAGTCTAGCTTCCTAGAGTTGAAGAAGAGGCTGACCAGTGCACCTGTCTTGATGATTCCTTCAGGTACTGGCGATTTCGTTGTATATTGTGATGCGTCCCACCGAGGGTTAGGATGTGTTCTTATGCAGCGAGGTCATGTGATCGCATATGCCTCTAGACAACTGAAGCCACACGAGATTCGATACCCCATTCATGATCTTGAATTGGCGGCTATCGTATTTGCACTGAAGATTTGGCGTCATTATCTTTATGGCGAGAAATTTGAAATCTATTCTGATCATAAAAGACTAAAGTATCTGTTTTCTCAATCGAAATTGAACATGAGACAGCGCAGATGGCTCATTTGCTGAAGGACTTCGATTGCGAGATTAAATACTATCCAGGGAAGTCAAATGCAGCAGCGGATGCCTTGAGTCGAAAGGTTTGTGCTCTATCCTTGTCGACGATAGGTGTTTTGAATTTAGTTGAAGATTGCTGTTTGTCTGGTTTAGCATTTGACACAGATAGTAGACCGCTACGAATTGCTTCGATTCAAGTTGAGCCAGACTTGATTATGAAAATCAAAGAAGCCCAAAGAACAGATCAGAATGTTCAGAAGTCAATTCAGATGGTCAGATCAGGACATCAGTCTGAATATCGGGTACATGATTTTGTTCTGTATGTGAATAACCATCTTGTAGTGCCAGATGTTTCAGAGTTGAAACAACAGATCTTGTCAACAGCGCACTGTAGTCGGTTTAGCATTCATCCTGGAGGCCGAAAAATGTACAATGATCTCAAGACACAATCTGGTGGAAACAGATGAAATCAAATATTGCAGAATTTGTGTCCAAGTGCTTAAATTGCCAACAGGTGAAGGCTGAGAGAAAGAAGCCCGGAGGTTTACTTCAGAGTTTGTCTATTCCAAAATGGAAATGGGATCACATTTCCATGGATTTCGTGACGAAGTTACCTCGATCATCCCGAGGTTGTGACGCGATTTGGGTCATTATTGACAGATTAACCAAATCAGCGTGTTTTATTCCATGCAGAATGACATACCGACACGATCAGATGGCTGAGATATATGTCAGAGAGGTAGTCAGATTGCATGGTGTGCCGAAGTCTATCGTATCAGATCGTGATCCACGATTCACTTCTCACTTTTGGCACAGTCTGCAGCAGGCTTTAGGTACGACATTGCACCTGAGCACTGCTTTTCATCCCCAGACAGATGGACAGTCAGAGCAGACTATCCAGACTTTAGAGGATATGTTGAGAGCTGTAGTGCTAGATTTCGCCACTAGTTGGCAAGATTCACTACCTTTGTGTGAATTCTCGTACAACAACAGCTATCAAACGAGCATTGAGATGGCTCCGTTTGAGGCATTATATGGCAAGAAGTGCAGATCTCCTCTATATTGGGATGATATATCTGAGGTACCAAAAATTGGGCCTCATATGATTCGTGAAATGACTGAGAAGGTAAAGATCATTCAGAAGAGAATGAAAACGGCACAGGATAGGCAAGCCAAATATGCCAATATCAGACGTAGACCATTAGTATTTGAGCAGGGAGACAGAGTATTCTTGAAGATTTCCCCTTTCAGAGGCGTTGTCAGATTTGGCAAACGCGGGAAGTTGTCTCCTAGATACATCGGTCCATACGAGATTCTTGAAAAGATTGGCGATCGAGCCTATCGACTGGCTCTTCCTCCTTCTCTAGCCGGGATACATGACGTTTTTCATGTATCGATGTTGCGGAAATATATGCCTGATGATTCTCATATCATTCAACCTGACGAAGCTGAGCTGGATCAGACGTTGAGTTATGTTGAAAAACCGATACAGATTCTTGATCGGAAAGAAAAACAGCTCAGAATGAAAACTATTCCACTAGTGAAAGTCCAGTGGAGTCATCATGGCATCGAGGAAGCGACTTGGGAGACAGAAGCAGATATGAGACAGCGATATCCCGAGTTATTTCAATGATTTAAGTATTTATTAAGTTTTGATTATATTGCCTATCATACTTGCATTGATATAATTACTGGCGATTTCGAGGACGAAATCATTTCTTAGAGGGGGAGAAATGTAAGGCTTGAGATTTCTTTATTAGTCTTCATTGAGGTGAGACTCGGAAGATATGAGTATGCATGACATGTAATGAGAATTTTTGAATAAAGGAAGACCGCACCCGCGCCTAGAAAAAGACTGCACCCACGGTCATTAATTCTGAAATTTTGAAGGTGATGCCGAAGCCATACCGCACCCGCGCTGAGAAATACACCGCACCCGCGGTGGATGGCCAGTTGGGTAGGAATTTTGGTACGAACCAAGACCGCACCCGCGGTCGTCGAATATTGAAAAATTAAAAGACTTGCCGAAGCTTGGGCGCACCCACGGTCACACGTGTTGAGTGAAAAATAATGACACTTGCCTTGAGCATGCAATATAATGTGTCGTTTCTTGTTCACCATTTGTTCAGCAGGCAAACACCGAGAAAAGCTCTGAGAATTCCATGAAAAGTGCAAGATTTCTTTCATACTAGAATTGAACTTGTGCAACATCTAGCCATCCAAATTTCAATCCGAGTTGGGATTTGTATTCCTCTCTTCATAAGCTACAAGAGGATGTAAGTATTGTTAATTTTCAGCACAATTCAGATTTTAGATGTTGGAGAATGATGATATCATGGTTATTTTGTGTTCTTATGATTATGGTGATTGTAGAATTGCAACCGGATCGAAGAACGGATATGATATAATATGGTTATTAATTTCAGCATGTATTGTGATGAAGAATATACAGATTTTGAGCGTATGATGGATTATGTTGTTGAGATTATGTTGATTGTTATTGCGTATGTTGAGATTTGAGTTGATCGGTATCGAGAAATTACGCCGTTATGCTATCGACTTATATCGGGATTGAGTAGTAATTTGAATATGTGTTGAATTGAGTTGGTGAATGAATTGTACGAGACTTTCTTTGAATTGTATCTTGATAGATTATATCTATACATTGACAGTTCAGAGTTGATATTGTCAGATTTGGCATCAAGACTTCGACTACGACAAATACTGTGCGACGAAAGGTATAATTCATGTTTTGTTTGGGGAAGACACAACTCAAATAAGATTCAATTTGAGTTTCCCAACAAATCACATACTAGAATTGTTGTTCATCTTTGGATATGATTTTGATTTGTTTATAGAATTATATTCAAATCTTTTGATATGATGATGTCTTGTTTATAGATTAATTTTCAAGCATTTGAGATAGGAGAGTCCTTGACAGACTTGACAAACTAGACGTTTGGTGGTATCGACGCTTCAGACCAGATTCAATCCGATTGTAGACATCCGATACAGACACGGCCGAAGTCTAGGAATAAGACGTACAGTTACCCCGATTGGGAGGGTAGGTGATAGACAGTGACGTCTTATTCACACCGGGATCCCTAGAGTAGAGTCGAGTCGAGTCCAGACATGATTGATTTGAATTGCATGCTCATATAGATTGGTTTCATAGACTATGGAACCCATTGTTATTGCTTTCATGCATGATTTATGATTATATATTGGCATGCATACATGTTTTATACTGGGATTGGTTCTCACCGGAGTTTCCGGCTGTTGTTATGTCTGTATGTGTGCTTAAAAATAGGTGGAGCAGGATCAGGGTTGCGTCAGAGATGAGAGATGGACATAGCGTGGTGATCACGGGCGTAGCAGATGAAATAGTAGTTGTACTTTTGACATGTACTGTATTTAATTACTGGTTTGTAGAATATGAATAAAACGAGACATGTATATTATGTTTGTTGTAATGAATTAGATATAGAACTATCTTGTGCTTGAGTTATAAACATTTGATTTAATGTTAAAAGCAAAATTTTGACCCGTATTTTTGAACAATCATCTGATTAATCCCGAAAAGAACTGAGTTAGAGCCCGGGTCCCCACAGATACTTAATTTACCACCGAAATATCTTAAGGATTTCTCGAAGAATCCAATCATGTGGCAAATAATAAATTTAATATCAAGTTCCATTTATTTTTTCCAATATTTGACAATCTAGTTTAGAATTCCAAAAATCATAATTTAGGCTTTAATATTTATAAAATTAATATGCACAATTCTATAGCATCTAAACATCTAATTATTGAACCTTAAATTCGAAAACCCATAAATTTCCGAATTTTCGAAATTATGTCCAAATAAATTCTGAAATTTTGTTAATACCTTCAATTAACTCCGATATAGCACCTACAATCAATAATACAATATATATTAATTGTTAGAACTCAAATGAATTAAAATACCCAAATTTCGAAACCCCAAAATCTGAATTATACCTTCAAAATTTCAAAAATTGCTCAAAGATTCGAATTCAAGCTTCAAACAACATTACCTAAGGTTTCTTCCAACTTTTCCGGCGAAAACAGGTGGCGATTCTCCGACGAGTTTCCGAGAGTCGCGAGTTTTCTTAGCAAAAGTGGTATCAATGGATAGCTCTCGTCACGGGATTTCCGAATGTGTATTTGTTGGAAACTAAATTTCAGTGATTTGACAAACTAAGCAACAAACTTATTGGAATAACTAATCAAAGGCAAACGAGCTTAACTGGCTAAAATCTTACAACTGTTAGTTGTCATTAGCTGAATATTAATGTGTACCAGCTAAATCTTATCTATGTCAAACTGATCAGTTGGAAACTGATCAGTTGAAGCAGAATCTAACTGACTGATCAATTGGGAACTGATCAGTTGAAACAATCAGTTATGAGCTTTCCAGCAAAGTATCTTTCAGCTGATCTCTCAGTTGTACACGTCATCAGTTGAGAACGAAAACCGACAAAAAGTACAACAGGCTGCAACTAGTAGTGGAACGCCGTATTTCATAGATTGCAGTGTACGAATTTCAGAGAATATTGACGTGGCAATCAACGAATATATGGATTCAAATATTATTTAGTATTACCGTTGAGAGGGAAGCCTATAAATAGGTGAAGAGGGCAGCTGATAAGATACAACACGAACTACTATTCTATTCAAGCTTGTTGTTACTATGCTAAAATCACCACTCGTATTCAAATATCAAGAGCTCACTATTATCAGATATATCAGTAACAATCAAGGCTATATTTACGAGCTTGTTAGCACTTTGAAATCTTTGTTAGATTCATTCAGTTGTGTTATATTCAGTCACACACTGTAAAAGTTTTAGTGAAGTAAGAGTTTCAGTTTGGCAGTGTTAAGTCCAAACTGAAGTTGGTCAGTACAATGTTTGTATTCGATCAAAGTCTTTTAGTGAAAATCCTATCTTCGTGATAGAAGGGGTGATTGATAAATGCAATTTATTGTAATTTTATTACTTATTTTTAACTTGGAATTTTTTGATTCTTGAGCAGGTTTTATGTGATTTGTTTTTGTTTTTGTTTTTGTTGTTGTAGTTTGGAAGCATAGAATGAGAGTTTGGAGTAGTAAAGTGTTGAATTGGAAAGTGAAAAAGATAAAAAAAAAATACAGAAGCAGCAGCGCACCAGCGCTTATACCAGCACTGCACCTGCGGTGAAGCAGTGCACCTGCGTTAAAACAAGCACCGCACATGCGCTCACACACCAGAAGCAGCAGTGCACCCGCGGTAGGTTCTGCAGCGCACCCACGGTCCTCGCAAGACAGAATTTGGAAAATCTGTAATTTGGTGTGCTGCGCATGAAAGTCCAAGATATTGGTGTGCTGCGAATTGAGGCTTGTCTGGACTATAAAAAAAACATCATTTACTAACCATCTAGGGCATTGGCGAGCCAAGGAAAGAGTGGAGGCTGCTGCTAGAAGATTGAAAACTCAAGTTCAGCAAGTTCTTTTGGAAAAATCTGCTGCACAACTCCGGGGACGGACTCAATACTTCAAACTCTTGTTCTAAGTTCTTCTTTCTTTTATTTTTCATTTGATATGTCTTGTTTTAGAACAATATTTTGTTGTTTTACTTGTGGTATCATGAACTAATTTTTATTTCTAGAGAAAAGATGGAACAAAACTAGAAACCATGTGTTGGATTTTGTGAACTAAGCTATTTAAGTTTTTCTTATTGTTCATTTGTCTTTTCTAATCTTAATACTTTCAATTTATTGGCCATAATTTGAATGATTTATATGTTTACAATTTATCACTCGGAAGAGGAAATTATAAACAAGTAAAAGGAAAAATACATCAATGGTATTTATAGAGTTCGGGAGTTCCTATAATGCTATCGAAGCTCATAGAAAATCTAATGCTTGATGTGTTATTTAATTGTAGACTGTTGATGGGAACGTTGCAATCTATTTTTAGATAACTAATATCTACTTAACACTCGGGAGAGGTGTTGCGTATTTTCTTGATTGCTCGTAAGCGCACGACGTCAAGTTATAGTAAAATATATTATTGAGTACAAGTGTCGATCCCACGAGGAGTGTGTATATAAACGTATATTAATGCTTGTGATTAAAATAGTCTTGACTTTATTTAGAAAAATCAATTTAAGGATTTGATTTTATGAATGACTAAATTGAAAATGAATTTAAAAATAAATAAATAAACAAATATATATTTATATATATATATATATATATATTTATATATATATATATATATATATATATATATATATATATATATATATATATATATATATATATATATATAACACCAAATTTTAGCAAATAATTTTAGCAAATAACAATGAGATAAAAGATCTAGAGGTCTGATTTCACGCAACTATCCACCATGTGTAATTCTTATTAGCTTTGTTATAAAAGTCCTTTTTATTCATTAGCAAAAAATCCTATTATTATCTACTTCCTCTTCCAAGTAATAAGTATATATTTGTTATCTAAAAATGAATTGTGACATTCCCATCAACAATTTACAATTAAATAACACAACAAGCCTTAGATTCTCTATAGGCTTCGATAGCATTATAGGCCTTCCGAACTCTATAAATACTATTGATGTATTTGATCTTTTTCTTGTTTATAATTTCCTCTTCCGAGTGATAAATTGTAAACATATAAATCATTTAAAATATGGTCAATAAATTGAAAGCATTAAGATTAGTACAATCAAATGAACAATATGAAGAACTTAAATAACTTAATTTATAACTTCTAACACATGGTTTCTAGTTTTGTTCCATCATTCCTCTAGAATTAAAACTTAGTTCATA
Organism: Primulina eburnea; assembly: GCF_022965805.1. Taxonomy (NCBI): domain Eukaryota; kingdom Viridiplantae; phylum Streptophyta; class Magnoliopsida; order Lamiales; family Gesneriaceae; genus Primulina; species Primulina eburnea. The sequence continues at coordinate 10,198,345 of NC_133118.1, read as the reverse complement.
ATAACACAATCAAAACAAAAAAACATGGTTTTAAAATAAGAATAACAAATGAAAAACAAAGGAAAGAAGAACTTAGAACAAGAGTTTGAAAAGCTGATTCCGTTCCCGGAGTTGTACAAAAGATTTCTTCCAAACTTGATGAATTTGATCTTCAATCTAGTAATAGCCTCCTTCACTCTTTCCTTGGCTCCCCAATACCCTAGATAGTAGCAAATGATGTCTTATTATAGTCCAGACAAGATAGAAGTCGTAGCACACAAAATTCTCAAACTTCCACACGCAGCACACAAAGTTACAGAATTTCCGGATTCTGCTTTTCGAAGACCGCGGGTGCGGTGAAGAACAGACCGCGGCTGCGGTCCTCTTTCTGGTGTATGAGCTCAGGTGTGCTGCCTATTTCAGTGCGGGTGCACTAGCTTACCGCGGGTGCGGTACATGAATAAGCGCGGGTGCGCTGCAGCTACTGTATTTTTTTTTTTTTATCTTTTTGCACTTTCCAATTCAACAGTTTTAATACTTCAAACTCTTATTCTGTACTACCAAACTATAACAACAAAAACAACAACAAATCAAATAAACTGCTCAAGAAACCCATAATTCTAAGTTAAAAACAAGTAATAAAAGTGAAATAAATTACACTTATCAAACTCCCCCAAACTTAGGATTTTGCTAGTCCCGAGCAAAATCAAAACACACAAACAAACAAGTCATGAATTTTTTTAAAAGAACATGGCCTCAAGATAATTTAACTAAATCTTCATGCAATCACAAGTTAAATCAATCCAACCAATTTTTCATCCGGTTATAATCATGAAATCGGTTAATTTTCTTAACTTCTAATTTCTTCAACTCATGTTTCAAAACATTCTCAATCAATTTCAATTTTTACAAACACAAATCAAGAGGTCTTTTCCGGTAAAAATTGGGTTCAAAGCAATATTCAAGAAAGGAGTACCCAATAAATATTTAATGCAATGAGGTGTGTGTAAAATTGATCAAAATTCATACTCAATGTAAGTGTTTATCGATTGTCCATAGGCTTGATCCTCCCAATCCCTCTCCACTAGTATATTGGACAACTATGACTAGGTTAATAGGATTTTCAATGGTTGTAATGTTAGGCCTTGGTTTATAGCTACAAATGAAGATTAAGAATTCAAATAAGGGAGTAAATTGAATTTTTATCTCTTTTGCATACTCCACCTTTTTCTTTTATCTCTATTTTTTATTCATTTCATCTCCTTTTCTCCCCTTTTTCTCCAACTTCTTCAATCAAACATCATTCATCATTTTTCTTTTCTTTTCTTTTGTAGGAGAATATCACTTTCTTTAATCTTTTGAATTCTTACTCCCTTGAGAAGGTAGGAAATAATTATATAAGATATTCAAAGGGTTGGTAAATGTGGGCTACTTGAAAGGATATCGAATGGGGGTCTTTTACACATATTAACATGTGAAACGTGTGCCATTCGAATTCATATAAGCTACAAAGAGGTGAAAAATGATAAAAATTTTATTTGGTAGCTTGAAAGGCTCAATCGATCCAAAAAATAACCTAAATCATTCCTAAATCATAGTTTGTTCGTATTTCGCCTCAAGTGTTGTTTGGATAGTTCTAGACAAAATCTCAATTCACCAACACCAAGTAGAATCTAATCTTCGTGAAAAAATAATATCTCAATGCACCTACCAAATACATATATATTCAAAAAGAAAAGTGCTTGGCTTCAAAAAAATTTCAAGAACACAATTCTTTTTCTCATATAGGCTCAAGAGGGCATCGAATGAATCTTTATGAACAATATAAATAGGCCCAAATAAAATCAAAAATTGGCTCAATCATATATGTGTTTACAAAAATTTATTTCAATGTCAAATGAAAATCACAAAGTTGTATAGAAATTATAAGTTTCAAATTTTACCAAATCTCATGATTGTTCTCTAAATTTTTCAAATTGATTGATGAACATTAATGAAATGCATGACCTTTCTTCTCAATACAAAAATTTTGATCACCACTGGCCATTTCAAATATTTTCATGACTACGACACTACAAACACACAAGCAAGAAACTCACAAGAAAAAATAAAACACTCAAATAAAACTAAATAAAATGAACAACACACAAAATAAAATAATATCTCCCCCAAACTTAAATATGTGCATCGTCCTCGATATATATGATCATGAAAGTTAGAGGAATACACATACCTCGGACAACAACCTTCAGTGGTCATTGTCATCCCATCATCTGCAGATTCTTGTGGTGGGTGGTACTCCGGCGGGTAATATGTGTGCGGCCATTGTGGAGGTTGTGGAAATGGATTACCAGATGTGGAAGCTAATGGAAATTGTTGAGCCAAGACAGACGTGCAATCCATCATATAATCCATTAATGTATCGGTCCTAAACCGAAACGCGTCCATGTCTTGGCATTGTTGGCGCATCTCCTCTTCCAAATAAGTTAATCTTTCTCGCACATTTCTTCGTTGCAGTTGTGTTCGTTGTTGTTGGGCTTGAGCATGGTCACGTCTTTCAGCAGCTCTTCGGTTGAATTCTCTTTGAGCTTCACGTGTATCTTGTTGATCAGATGTCAGTGACCTATGTGGTTGAATTACCACAATGACATTTTTTGGTTTTAACAATTCTTCGTTTGCTGCCCAAGTCACTCCTGCATAATGGCATAAGTGTGTGATAAGAGAAGGGTGGAGTAGGCCACTAGGAGAGTTACCTTTTGCATAATCTAACCTTGAGTTCTAAAGCAATTGACCTAAATCAATTGTCTTTCCCGTTAAGATGCAAAAAATCAGGATTGCCCTCTCCTTGATGACGATGGTAGTATGTTCAGCGGGCTTAATCCTAGCCGAAATGAAGGAATACCAATCTTTGGCAACATTTTTCAGATCAGATTTGGCCAGGCTTAAATGAACATCTTCTCTCATTCGCCACTCTGCTCCCTCGATGCAAATAGTCTGAAGAATATCATTATAATCAACTTCCTCGTTCCTGTATTGTTCGTATTCATCATGCATCATTGGAGGGATACCATACATTGTGTTGATGGTATGCGCATCAAAAGCTACCATCTTTCCTCGCACCAAAACCTTCAAGTGATCATGCTTAACCTTAAGGTTAGCATAAAATTCTCTTACCAAGGAAATAACCGCATCCGGTAGTGGCTTGCCAAACTCCTCCCAATGCCTAGCAGTAAGCATGAATTCAATTTCAGTTCGTGGGAAGCTCAAGTCAAAGCCCCTCTCTTTCACAATGCTCTTGTTTAGAATTTTGCCATAGTTTTCCTCCACTTTCTCGTCCCAAAACTTGTTTGCATCATAATTTGCAGATGATGATGCACCCTTTGATAGTTTCTTTCTTGGAGGCATTTTATCAAACACCTTCAAATCACCAACTTTCCCTTCAATCTAATTCACAAAACTAGATAATTCTTTCACACCCCCAAACTTGTTAACCACAATAACTACACTTCAACAATATACACACCAATTCAATCAACAATATCAAGATTGTACTCTACTAAAATTCAATTTTCTTCCATAGCCAGTGACACCCATAATTTCGAATTTGAAAGCAAATGTACTATGGAATGGCTCACCTTGAGTGTTGAATTGTTTCTTGTAAGAACAAAATCAAAGCTCCTTTCAATCCTTGGGTGAAATTTTCGAGCCTCCTTTCAAACCCTAGGTTTGATGTTGATCGTGTGGAATGAAGATGGAGATTGAGTGGAATGAGTGAAGTTATGTAGGTGTGAGTGGTAAATTTGTGCTTGGAGAAACAAAATTTGAGTGTGGAATGTGTTCTTCAGAAAGATTTTCGAAGTGATGGAGAAATTTGGGAGAAAGGTTCTTCGGTTATGTCCAATTTCCGCCCCTTTATGAATTTAAAATGATCGACCGCGGGTGCGCTAAGAACTTACCGCGGGTGCGCTAAAGCTACAATGATTTTTAAGTTTTCGATCTTCAGCGACCGCAGGTACGTTTCTTTTTGTACCGCGGGTGCGGTGTTGACTCTGGAAATGTAGCGCGGGTGCGGTATAAATTACACCGCGGGTGCGGTATGGCTACTGGAATTTTATGTTTTTTTCTTCGATAATCACCGCGGGTGCGCTCCAAAAGAGACCGCGGGTGCGGTGTAGGTACTGGAAAATTTTATTTTTTCTTTCATCAACTACCGCAGGTGCGGTGTTTTTCCAGCGCAGGTGCACTATCAGAAATGGTTTTCTCCTCAAAATTTAATCCTGAAAAACACAATTGAGTTCATAAGATTTTGGGAAGATAAAAGAACACATTATATCAAAAATACACATCCTAAAATAAGAATAAAAGAATAAAAAAACAAAATGCAATAGAGAAACAAAAATTTGGGTTGCCTCCCATTAAGCGCTTGGTTTAACGTCTTCAGCCCGACTACCACCAGTTTACATCAAGTCGATCCGCCTAAAGGAATGTTGTCAATATGCCTTACTTCAGTCCCATAATAATGCTTGATACGTTGTCCATTTACTTTAAACGTTCTTCCGTCATTGCACTTTAGCTCAATGGCTCCATATGGTTGGCCTGATTCTATTGTAAATGGCCCCGACCATCTTGATTTTAGCTTACCAGGAAACAGTTTGAGGCGTGAATTGAACAACAGTACTTGTTGTCCGGGCTCCATATTTCTGTGCAAGATATGGTTTTCATGCCACTTCTTGGTCTTCTCCTTGTAGATTTTTGCGTTCTCATAAGCTTCATTTCTGAACTCCTCCATCTCATTCAATTGCAATAGCCGCTGCTCACCAGATGCTTCCACGTCAAAGTTAAGCTTTTTCACGGCCCAAAAAGCTCTGTGTTCCAATTCCAGTGGTAAGTGACAAGCCTTACCAAAGACCAACCTATAGGGTGATATCCCAATAGGTGTCTTGTATGCAGTTCTGTACGCCCATAAAGCATCATCCAACTTCAGTGCCCAATCCTTACGGTTTGTCTTCACCGTTTTCTCCAATATCTGCTTAATCTCCCGATTGGATACTTCAGCTTGTCTATTTGCTTGTGGGTGGTATGCCAGGGTCACCTTATGCTTTACATCATATTTAGCCAAAAGTGAGTTAAAGATTTTATTACAAAAATGTGTACCTTCATCATTAATTATGGCTCTTGGTGTCCCAAATCTTGTGAATATGTTCCTGTGAACAAACTTAGCTACCACTCGAGCATCATTAGTATTGGTGGCAATTGCTTCCACCCATTTTGACACGTAATCCACAGCAAGAAATATATAAGATTGACCAAAAGAAGATGGGAATGGTCCCATGAAGTCAATACCCCAAACATCAAAACGTTCCATTTCCAAAATATTGGTCAATGGGAACTCATGGCGTCTAGAAATATTTCCAACCCTTTGGCATCTATCACATGACTTTGCTAAGGTATAACTATCTTTGAACAAAGTAGGCCAATAAAAACCAGACTGTAATACTTTTGCTGCTGTTCTTGATGCTCCAAAGTGTCCACCATATGGCGAAGAGTGGCATTGTTCAAGAATAACTTTCGCTTCTTCCTCCGCTACGCATCTTCTAATCATCTGATCAGCACATCTCTCGAAGACGTATGGATCATCCCATAGGTAAAACTTTGCATCGTGAAAGAACTTCTTCTTTTGGTGATAACTCAAATCTGGAGGGAGAGTACCATAAGACAAGAAATTAGCTATATCAGCAAACCAAGGGAATATAGCATTTACCTCAAACAACAGTTCATCTGGGAATGCTTCTTTTATGGTTCCTTCATCTATTTTATCTTCAAGTTCAAGCCGTGACAAGTGGCCAGCTACTTGATTTTCACACCCCTTCCTATCCTTCACTTCAAAATCAAACTATTGGAGCAATAAAATCCACCTTATCAAGCGTGGTTTTGTATCCTTCTTGGCAAATAGGTATCGAATAGCTGCATGGTCAGTGAAAACAATTACCTTTGTTCCGACCAAGTAGGGTCTAAACTTGTCAAATGCAAACACTACTGCAAGCATCTTCTTTTCAGTAGTTGTGTAATTTTGTTGTGCAACATCCATGTTCGACTTGCATAGTAGATTGATCTAAAAAATTTATCACGCCTTTGGCCCAACACCACACCTACTGCATAATCACTAGCATCGCACATCAATTTGAAGGGCTCCTTCCAATCTGGTACTATCATGATTGGTGTTGTCAACAATGCCTTCTTGATCTTCTCAAATGCCTGCAGACAATCATCATAAAAAATAAAAGTAGATTCTTTTTCAAGCAAATTACACAAAGGTTTAGTAATCTTAGAAAAATCTTTGATAACTCTACGATAAAGGCGTGCCCTAAGAAACTCCTTATCCCTTTGATGTTCTTTGGTGGTGGAAGCTTTTCAATTGCAACTACTTTGGCTCTGTCTACCTCTAATCCCTTTGAAGACACTTTATGTCCAAGAACAATACCCTCTTGGACCATAAAATGACATTTTTCCCAATTAAGAACTAAGTTCTTTTCTTGACATCTCTGCAAAACAAGGGAAATGTTATGTAAACAGTGATCAAATGAAGAGCCAAATACCGAGAAATCATCCATGAAGACTTCCATGATGTCTTCCACCATGTCTGCAAATATGGCCATCATACATATCTGAAAAGTAGCAGGTGCATTGCATAGCCCAAAAGGCATCCTCCTAAAAGCAAACGTTCCATAGGGGCACGTGAATGTTGTCTTCTCTTGATCCTCTGGTGCTATAGCTATAAAGGCCTAAAAACCCTTACTTTGAAAATTTGCGGGAAATTTAAAATTTTTCTTTTAAAATAAATGGAGTGCCTCATTCATACCAAAAACTGACAAAATGTTTAACGTTCAAAATAGCAGTGGAAGAAATTATTACTTGCCAAAATAACAAGTTAAATTATTCAACAGCTGATAAAATATTTGAGCATAAAACAAAATGGCAAGTGCTGAAACTGAGGTCCTCGGGTGCCACTACTGCCGACCCAAGCTAGCTCACTGGTCCCCGCCATCGATCCCGACATCATTAGTACCTACAACAATCAAGTCTAGTGAGTCTAAAGACTCAACATGCATATATCGTAAATAACGAGTAAATAATATAGTAAAATTTGCATGGGATAAAAATATCATGTCATGAGACATACGTGAAAATAACTTGTCATGAGCAATTATGATACGTGCATAACTGAACTGAAAAATCATAGTAAAAATGTTTGCTCCTTGGAGCCCTGTACTGAAATAGCTTGTAATAATTTTCTGGTGAGATTATGGTCTACGCAAGTGGTCCCTGAACTGAACTGAACTGAGCTGACCGATACTGGGGACCGGACCGGTAACTGGTGACCGGATTTACGTCTGATCAGACTACTGCCACAGTATACTGGGTGAAACAACTGAACTGACCGGTAACTGGTGACCGGATTTAATAATGCTCCCATAACCGGTAACTGACGACCGGACCGGTAACTAGCGACCGGATTTAATCATGATAGTAAAGTGACCACAAGCAATATCGCATAAATCTCAAAATGAATATTTTTGCACGTAATATAATTAATTCACATAATTAAATATCCTGTAATAATTTTACTGATTGGATTGGATCGCTCTCAGGCTCGCTGCAACCTATATATGCCATGAAAAATATGCAATAGATTTATGGGACCTAACTATGCAATAACATTCGAAAATGTGACAATTACACCGAACGACTTCGTATTTAATCATGACTCCGAAGTAACCCGAACCAACACCGCACCATCATGTAGTCATGATTAAAATATGCCTAAAATGATAAAATAATGCTCCTAAAATAGTTAGGGCCAAAATCTAGGTGAATGGAGGCCAAAACATGAAACGCTCTTTCGAGAGTCAATTTGGCACATCGCACCGTAAATTCTCGTACGACCTCAAAAATGACCCGAATCACAAACGGCAAAAAACATGACCTTTATAACTTGATGAGGCACTGTCCAGTCCAAGGACATAGGCTAAAAGCCAACCAAGAACTCTAACGAGCCACTGAACCGTCACAGCAAGTTGCTGTCCACAAAATACAGCAGTTGTGCTTTGGTTTCCTTGCGTCGTTTGCGAGGTTAATGGCCATTGGGGCTTGAACCACCGACCAGAACCTCTCACCAACATCCTAAGGAATGATTTGAACCATGGCTAAGGGCCCTAGGCCAGCCACATTTCGCACCATTCCAGCAACCATCAGAAAACTCCAACCGAGGACACTCATACATGCGTGTGTAGTGTTGTGTTTCATTTGATGTCTCGTGTCGTTCCAGTGGCCATTTGATTGACCATAGCACGATCTAGACATCTAGGGACATGGTATGAACCGTGGCTAGGGGCCATAGGCCAACAAAGATCGACACCATTCCACCATTTTCGAAACATAAAAGCTGTCAAAAGGAGAGGGCCGAAGGGGAAGGGACTGTTCTTGTGTTGTTTTGTAAAACCGATTCACTATGGACCAAGCCTCCAATAGGGCGACTTAGTCACGTCTTAGATATGCTAAGGAAGTGACCTAACCATGGCTATAGGCCCTTAGGGCAGCCAAGATCATATCCTTTCCCTTGACATAAAAACAGAATTTTCGAAAAACACAAATGGCTAAGAATGAGAAGCTGCTGTAAATTTCGGTTTCTATCATGCACGGGGCTTGTTTGAATGGACCATCATGGTCTTGACACACCCTAGTATGTGTCTAGATGTAGCCTAGTGAGCCTGGACTCGAACCATCCACCTGAAACATCAAAACAAGAGAACCCGTGAAGAGCATCATGAAAGCCGAAATTCTGCAACCTTTATTTTCTGAAAAATGTTTGATATATTTCGGTTTTTGCATGAAATGATGATCATGTAATATAAAAATAATGATATTAGGACTTGATTTAAGAGTCAAGGAATAATATATGCATGCCTGGTTTCGTTTTGAAAGAAAAACGAAAGAATAAGACGACTCGGCGCGGAGGAGATGGAGCACCTTCTTTCCTAGTTTCTTCACTCGATTTCCTCTCTTGTTCTAACTATGAAAACCATGATTTTTCTACTGAATTGGCTCTCAGATTTCGGTGGATAGGGGAGGAGAATATAGGTTATGGGAGTAAGGGAATGGGTGCAAAATATAGGGAACCAATCAAGACCAAGTCTCCACCATTTTGAATTTTGAATTGTTGGTTGCTATCAAGTATTTGTTGGGTGTTTTGTTGGAGGTGGTGGCCGATTCTACTGGCTATTCTAGGTTAGGATATCAGTTCTTAATTAATTAATTAAGATTGACTAGTAAACAAAAGGTTAACATGCTAAACTAACCAAGAATGGGTCAAAGATGATGAGTTGACAAGGCAATACACAATCAACTAAGGGGCCGGAATTTGTAGATCAAGTGGAGGGGAAAATGTTGATTATTTAGTAGATTTTTATCCCTTAAAAGCCTTACCTATCTTTTAAATAATTTAGTGCTGAACTGGTACCAGGATTGCTGTTAAGATCTATATAAGTCCAGGAGGTCTTGGGTTCTAATCCTGGGAAGGCAAAAGCTCCAGTGCCTATGCTGGAGAAATTTTTTTGTAATGCACATGGGCTGTTCCTGATTGGGCTTGAGTCCCCTCACGGTTATCCCATTACCCATTACTCATAGAACTTCTCCAGCTCAGACACTGGAGCTTTTGCCTTCCCAGGATTAGAACCCAAGACCTCCTGGACTTATATAGATCTTGGCAGCAATCCTGGTACCAGTTGATCTGAGGTACCAGGATTGCTGCCAAGATCTATATAAGTCCAGGAGGTCTTGGGTTCTAATCCTGGGAAGGCAAAAGCTCCAGTGCTTGGGCTGGAGAAGTTCTATGAGTAATGGGTAATGGGATAACCGTGAGGGAACTCAAGCCCAATCGGGAACAGCCCATGTGCATTACAAATAAAAATGCGCCTTTTTTTGTAATGCACATGGGCTGTTCCCGATTGGGCTTGAGTCCCCTCACGGTTATCCCATTACCCATTACTCATAGAACTTCTCCAGCCCAGACATTGGAGCTTTTTGCCTTCCCAGGATTAGAACCCAAGACCTCCTGGACTTATATAGATCTTGGCAGCAATCCTGGTACCAGTTGAGCTAGTAGATCAACTGGTACCAGGATTGCTGCCAAGATCTATATAAGTCCAGGAGGTCTTGGGTTCTAATCCTGAGAAGGCAAAAGCTCCAGTGCCTGGGCTGGAGAAGTTCTATGAGTAATGGGTAATGGGATAACCGTGAGGGGACTCAAGCCCAATCGAGAACAACCCATGTGCATTACAATAGCAATCTGGTTATAACCTGAATAATCATCTAAAAAACAGTAATGACAATAACTAGCAAGTCGATCAAGCATTTGATCAATAAAAGGTAATGGAAAATGATTTTTCCGTGTGGCGTTGTTCAACTTCCTATAATTAATACATACTCGCCATCCAGTCACAGTACGAGTAGATATTAGTTCATCATTTTCATTTTTTACCACAGTCATTCCACCCTTTTTAGGCACTACTTTCACAGGAGATACCCAACTGCTGTCAGAAATAACATATATAACTCCAGCATTTAACAATTTCAACACTTCATTTTTCACTACCTCTTTCATGGCTGGATTTAACCTTCTCTGATGATCCACATACGGAGCGTATGACTCTTCCATTAAAATCCTATGCATGCATATGGTGGTACTAATCCCCTTGATATCAGAAATCGACCACCCAAATGCAGTTTTAAATTTCCTCAACACTCTCAACAATTTCTCTTTTTCATCTAAAGTAAGAGAGGAAGAGATAATTACAGGATATGTCGACTTCTCACGCAAGAAAGCATAACAAAGATGGCTTGGCAATTCCTTCAAAACGGGGGATGAAGGTGTTATCTCTGAACATTTTTCTTCTTCCAACTTCTCCTTTGAGGCTTCCTTCACCTTTGGCAACTCTTCAAGAGCTAAAAGTTGCTCTCTCAATTCCCAATCATCATCATCGACTCTACTGACAGTACTAGAGAGGCATCTTTCTAATGGATCTTCTACTGTATGACCTATACCAATCTCAACAACACAAGAGTCAATTATATCAATGCTTTTACAAGTACTTACCTCGTCGTTACCTTTAATGGCCTTATAGATGTTGAATATCACAGCTTCCTCACCAACTCTCAAGGTGAGTTCTCCTTTGTGTACATCTATCAATGCTTTCCTAGTGGCTAAGAAGGGTCGCCCAAAAATCAATGGAGCATCTTGATCTTCCTCCATATCAAGTATTACAAAATCAGCAGGGAAGATAAACTTGTCAACTTTTACCAAAACATCTTCAACTATTCCACGAGGATAGGTGAGTGACCTATCTGCAAGTTGCAAAGTTATTGTGGTTGGTTTTACCTCCACAAGCTTCAAGTCCCTATAAGTAGAAAATGGAAAAGATTAATACTCGCTCCAAGATCACATAAATCTTTATTAACACTAGTACCACCAATAATGCAAGGAATAGTAAAACTCCCTGGATCTTTTAGTTTTTGTGGTAGCTTCTTTTGGAGAATGGCGCTACACTCTTCGGTCAATTTCACTGTCTCGAATTCTTGCAACTTCCTCTTCTTTGACATCACATCTTTGATGAACTTTGCATAGTTTGGCATTTGCTCTAAAGCATCAGCAAATGGAATGTTGATGTGAATCTTCTTGAAAATTTCCAAAAAATTTTCAAATTGATCATCAATAATCTTCTTCCTAAATCTCTGTGGGTATGGAAGAGTTGGCTTAAATACTGGAGGTTGTTCAACTTCAACTTCAGCTTTAGATCTCTTGGTTTCAACTTCTTCAACTGTCTTCTCGCTTTCCTCATTCTCTTTGGATTTTTTAACCTCAAATTCTCTTCCACTTCTCAAAGTTACATCTTTGCATTGCTCCTTTGGATTCACTTCAGTATTACCTGGGAATTGACCTCTATTTTGATCTCTCAATGCATTAGCCAACTGTCCAATCTGTGTCTCCAATGATTTCATTGTGGCACCCATATTTCCCATGTGCATTTCCATGCCATCAAGACGAGATTCAGTCCTAGCCATCCTTTTTCTAGATTCAGCAACAAATGTCCCAACTAGATCTTCAAGTGAAGGTTTTCCTTCCCCCTTCGATGTATTGAACCCCGGTGGAGGATTCAACACATTCTTATTATTAGCATATGAAAAATTCTCATGATTTCTCAAACCAAGATGATAAGTGTTAGGGGGAGGGTTACCTCAATATCCCCGTAGCCACCAAAATTCCTATTGTTGATATAATGAGCCTCATCATGAATATGTGGTTCTTCAGTAACAACCGATGCATTTTCAACCTCTGTTGTACTAGCTTTATTCATAGCTGCAATTTGAGTTGTTAAAGCTGAAACTTGTGCGGTCAGTGATGTAATAGGATCTACGGCATAAATTCCAGCTAGTTTCTTTACTACTGACCTCTCAGACGGCCACTGATAACTATTAATGGTCATCTGTTCAAGCAAATCATATGCTTGATCAGGTGATTTTGCAAATATCGTGCCACTAGCTGCTGCATCCACAGTGCCTCTTGTTTGTCCATTCAAACCATTGTAAAACAATTCAATCTATACCCAATCTTCAAAACCATGGTTTGGACACCTCCTCAACAACTCCTTATACCGTTCTCATGCCTCATATAATTGCTCAAATTCAGTCTGCCTAAAAGTACTTATCTCAATTTTCAACTGTGCAGACTTCGCAGGTGGAAAATATTTAGCAAGGAACTTGGTTGCTAACTCCTGCCATGTAGTGATACTCCCCAAAGGAAGCGATTGGAGCCATCCTCTTGCTTGGTCCCTAAGAGAAAAAGAAAACAAACGCAATCGAATTATATCATCAGAAACACCATTTATTTTTACCGTTTCAGTGATTTCAAGGAATGTTCTCAGATGTACATGAGGATCTACGGTAGCGGCTCCCCCAAACTGATTCTGTTGAACCATGTTTATTAATGCAGGCTTAAGTTCAAAGTTGTTTGCATTAATAGTCCCTCGTGCTATTCCTGAATAAAGAGTATTTAATACCGGCCTAAAATGATCTCTGATGGGTATTGCAGGGGGTGGATTTTCATTATCTCTGTTGTCAGCCATTGCTTGAATCTCTTCTTGCTTTTCTTAATCTTCTTGCGGTTCTTTCGATCTCAAGATCAAAGATAAACAAGTCAAGATTTTGCGATCTTCGCATGCACTGTCAAACAAGGATAAGAAACAAATCAGTGTTTAATGTAATACAATAAAAACAACTCTAAATTAAAATCAAGACTATTTGGTAACAATACTAATATAAATTTAAAATAAACACTCCTCGGCAACGGCGTCAAAAACTTGTTGCGTATTTTCTTGATTGCTCGCAAGCGCACGACGTCAAGTTATAGTAAAATATATTATTGAGTACAAGTATCGATCCCACGAGGAGTGTGTATATAAACGTATATTAATGCTTGTGATTAAAATAGTCTTGACTTTATTTATTTATTTATTTATTTTATATATATATATATATATATATATATATATATATATATAGTTGCGTGAAATCGGACCTCTAGATCTTTTATCTCATTGTTATTTGCTAAAATTATTTGCTAAAATTCTGGTGTATGAGCGCAAGTGAGCTACCTATTTCAGTGCGGGTGCACTAGCTTACCGCGGGTGCGGTACATGAATAAGCGCGGGTGCGCTGCATCTACTGTATTTTTTTTTTTATCTTTTTACACTTTCCAATTCAACACTTTTAATACTTCACACTCTTATTCTATACTTCCAAACTATAACAACAAACACAACAACAAATCAAATAAACTGCTCAAGAATCACATAATTCTAAGTCAAAAACAAGTAATAAAAGTGAAATAAATTAAACTTATCAAGAGGGAGTAGATAATTATAGGATTCTTGGCTAATGAATAAGAAGGATTTTTATAACATAGCTACAAGAAATTACACATGGTGGACAGTTGTGTGGAATCGGACCTCTAGATCTTTTATTTCATTGTTAATTGTTATAAATTGGTGTTACGTTTAAATTCATTTTGAATCTAATTATTCTCGCAACCAAATCTTTTAATTGAATTTTTAAATAAAGTCGAGACTATTTTAATCACAAGCACTAATATACATACTCCTCGTGGGATCGACACTTGTATTCAAAAATATATTTTACTATAATTTGACTTCGTGCGCTTGCGAGCAATCAAGAAAACACGCAACAAGTTTTTGGCGCCGTTGCCGGGGAGTGTTTTTTATGAGGCATGGGAACGGTATAAGGAGTTGTTGAGGAGGTGTCCAAACCATGGTTTTTAAGATTGGGTAAAGATTGAATTGTTTTACAATGGTTGAATGTACAAACAAGAGGCACTGTGGATGCAGCAGTTGGTGGCACGATATTTGCAAAATCACCTGATCAAGCATATGATTTGCTTGAACAGATGACCATTAACAGTTATCAGTGGCCGTGTGAGAGGTCAGTAGTAAAGAAACCAGCTGGAATTTATGCCGTAGATCCTATTACATCACTGACCGCACAAGTTTCAGCTTTAACAACTCAAATTGCAGCCATGAATAAAGCTAGTACACCAGAGGTTGAAAATGCATCGGTTGTTATTGATAGGATCGATTATCATATCAAGAGTGTTTAGAAAGGGGCGGGGGGGGGGGGGGGGGGGGGAGGGTTGAATAAACACTCTCAATTTAAAACTTATCTTTTCGAATTTTGAGTTCAGTTTGGTGACAAACTGATTCTCGAAATCTTATTGGTCAATGACAATCAGTTAAACTTAAGTAGTTGAGGAAAATAACTGACTGAAAGATAGAATACAAAACTGAAATAAAATACGCAAGAGTTGTTTCTGGATGTTCGGAGATTTCAATTACTCCTACGTCACCCCTTCTATCTCAAGGATAGGATTTCCACTAAAAGACTTTGATCGAATACAAGATTTGTACTGACCCACTTCAGTTTGGACTTATCATTGCCAAGACTGAAACTCTTAGTATTACAAAGTGTTCTCAGTGCGTAACTGATCTTAGCACTATCGAATTTATCAACTTTTACAAAGTGCTAATGAGCTCAAATTGTAGCCTTGACTTCTACGAATAAATCACGTAAGAGTGAGCTATGATTTTGGCAGAGTAACAACAAGCTTTGAATAGAGAAATTCTGTTGTCTTCTTCAGCTGTTCTTCTGTCATATTTATAAGCTTCTCTTTCAACGGTAACTTGAGATATTTTTTGAATCTTTGTATCCGTTGATTGCCACTTCATCATTCTTTGGGCATTGTTTAATTCATTTATTGTAATGCGCCGTCTTAATTTCGTTAGCCGAAATGCGTTGTTCTAAGTTGTATTGATTGAAGTGAGACGTTGCAATCTTCTGTCTCTTTGTCGGTTGAATGTTTTTTCCCGAGACATGTTTAGTTGAAGTATGAATGTATCAAGTGATCAGTTTCCGATCAGTTGGTTCGTATATTCAGTTGGTTCATAGTTTTTCAAACGTCGAAATTCAGTTTCCAACAATTTCCCCCTTTATGGTATTTGACAAAATTAAGGAAATAACAACTGAATGTCTGAACTTATTGTAGATAAAATAAGAGAGTTGAATTGATAGAGGTCTTGATTTAATAACAGCTGAATCTGATTGACTGCTTTTTAATGAGATGATTTCTTCTGCTGTTTCTCAAGATGCTCTTTGATTTCTTCCCCCTTTTTGTCAAACTTATCCATCTTCATAGATAATCTTCGAACGTCAGTGGAAAGAATTTTGACATCTGAGGAGATACTTGAGACAGCAATTTGTAAAGAAGTCTGCAGCAGTTCCATTTTATTAGAAACAGAAGTTTCCAATCGCTCAACTCGTTTGCTGATTATATCTTGAGTTGTAAATAGACTTTGAGCTAGACCTCTGTTGTTTTTCATCTCATCCACAGTTTGGGTAAGAGACTCCATGTTGGCTTGGATGGCTTTCACTTTTGCTGTATCAAATTCAATCGAGGAATCCAATTTGACAGTATGAGAAAATTGTGTGGATTGAATTTTCTTGATTTCGGTAAGCATCTGCTGCATATTGTGCTGCATATTCTGTATTTCCTCAAGGACAAGATCTATATCTCTGGATTGAAGAGGAGGTGATTGATCAGATGTTCTTGGTTCATGTGAGACTTGATCAAAGACCACCATGGTCCTATCAGATAGAATCGTTGTAATGCCCGAGATTTTAATCTATTAATATGAGATTATTTGTAATGCCCCGAACACTGAGTGATCATTCTAAATTGATAGATATGCTATGAATAATGTGCATAGAGATAAGAAATAAGAGATGAAGAAGTTTGGCTTAAAATATAGAATTATGCCATTGTAATTCGAAGTCACACCGCACCTGCCGTGCTTGTAGACACCGCACCCGCGGTGCAATGGGCAGAAAGTTGGTAAAATTCCCGTAGCCACACCGCACCCGCGGTAGGATAACACCGCACCCGCGGTCCTCGAAATTCAGAAAATGCAAGATGTGCCGTGAGCACAGCGCACCCGCGCTCCTTAAGTCACCGCACCCGCGGTCATGCGTGGAGATTGAAAAATAATAACACTTGTACATAACCATGCAATATGATGTGCTGGTCGCTTCTCCTTCATCTCAGAATGCTGAGACCGAGAGTTTGACAAGGAGAAAACCTTCATTTCCTTTCCATCTTAGACTTGTGATTTTGAAGGATTTAGCCATCCGATTTTCATTCCGAGTTGAGATTCTTGTTCCTCGCGTTAAGAGCTATAAGGTGATGTAAGTTTCATTCGATTCCTGCATGATTTGAGATATAGGTGTTGGAGGAACTTTAATATGTTCATAGATATGTGTTCTTGTGATGATTTTGAACATATATTCGAAACTGGATCGAAGAAATAACATTGTATGCATTTATTATGAATTCCAGCATGTTTAGAACTAAATTATGCAGATTTTGGATAATAGCATATGGCTATGATGATGATTATGGGTTGAGAATTAAGATGTATTGCTATATGTTGTGAGTTGGACTGATCGGTATTGAGAAATCATGTCGTTATGCCGTCAGATTGTGCCAAGATTACGTATAGAATTAGATAGGTGTTGAATGGAGTTGGGAATTGATATTGTATGTCTGTACATTGCCATTTCAGATTTGGAGTGACAGAGTTTATATCCCGACTTCGAGACTTCGATTTAATTCAACAAGAAAGGTATAAACCATGTTGTTTGGGAAGCCACAACTCAAATAAGATATTATTTGAGTTTCCCCAAATCAAAATCACATACTAGAATTGTTGTATTTATTTGTAACATGTTATGACTTGTTTATAGAATTATATTCAAATCTTGTTACAGGAGTTTGCTTTGATTATAGCATTGTATTCAAGCATGTAAGATTATTATGATATTCAGATATGAATACGAGCATGCTTTGTTACAGGTTGATAATCATTGCATTTAAGATAGGAGAGTCGTTGACAGTCATTGTCAACTATCTAGATGTTCGATGTATCTCAGTGTAGGAGTAGTCATTACTCTTATTGCAGCCGTTGATACAGTTCTGACCGAAATCTAGGAATAAGACGTACAGTCACCCCGATTGGGAGGGTAGGTGACAGCCATTGACGTCTTATTCACACCGGGATCCCTAGAGTTCTAGTCGAGTCGAGTCCAGACATGGTTTGATTCGCATTGCATTGCCTATGCATATGATGTTATTTATGATAGCATGTTTCATGTTTAATTGATTATATGCATGTATACATGTTTATATTGCGATTTGTTCTCACCGGAGTTTCCGGCTGTTGTTATGTCTGTATGTGTGCATAACAACAGGTGGGGCAGGATCTGGGTCACGCAGAGGATGAGAGATGGACATAGCGTGGTGATCTCGGGCTTAGCAGAAGGACTAGTAGTTGTACTTTTATCATGTACTGTATTTAATTACTAGTTGTTAACTAAGAATGGAACAAGACATGTTTGTACCTTACGTTTGTACATTATGTTTGTTAAATAAATAAAGACTTTATGTTTGTGTATATACATTAAATTTAATGTGAAAAGCGAAAAATTTGACCCACTTTTATATTAATGATCCATTGAATCCCAAAGAAAAAGTTAGAGCCCGGGTCCCTACAACAGGTGGTATCAGAGCCATAGGTTCTGTAGACTAAGATAGGATAGAATGAGCGGGGTAGATCGAGTCTTCTTCCTTGCTCTATGATGTGCTAGCATGTTTATTTCTTTCCTTGTTACATGTTGTTTGTTATTTGATTGATTACAGCATGTATTGGTTAAGACTGAATCAGAACCGATTCTAGATCAGAGGTAACTGACTAGAGGAGGGCTGAGACAGTTGTATATCTTGTATTCTAATCAATTGGATTATTAGATACATGCCTCCTAGAAGAGCCGCCGTTCCTTTACGACCACCAGCGCCAGAGCAGGGTAGCACATCCGGAGATACGATGGACGTCACTGCTACGCCCATGGAGACTCTATTAAAGCGATTCCAGTCATTCCGACCACCGACCCTCAAGGGTACAGAAAATGCAATCGAATGTGAAAGCTGGTTGGAGGATATCGAAATGTTATTCGAGTCTCTGGAATATAGTGACGAGAAGCGAGTAAAACTCATTGGCCATCAACTGCAAGACGTGGTTAAGTATTGGTGGGTGAATATAAGGAGAGCACTAGAACAGCGTGGCACTGAGGTTACATGGAAAGCATTCAAGACAGAGTTTTATCAGCGATTCTTTCCTGTATCCTACCGTAAAGATAAAGGCGCTGAATTTGCAAACCTGAGGCAAGGGAAATTGAATATTGAAGAGTACGTTGCTAAATTTTCTTCCTTGCTTCGCTTTGCACCTCACGTTTCAGGTAATGATGAGGCCATGGCAGATCAGTTTATAAACGGCTTAAATCCTGATGTCTTTACATTGGTTAATACCGGGAGACCCAATAATTTCGCTGAAGCATTGAACCGTGCCAAAGGAGCAGAAGCAGGGTTGCTGAGACAACGGAGTGTTCCGTATGTGGCTCCGAGTCCAAGACCGCCACTACCTCCAGCACAACATCCTCCTAGATTTGATAGCGGCGGTAGTAGCAGCGGGCGGAAGGATCCGTTAAAAGCAAAGGGCAAACAGTTTAAGAGGGCAGGGAGCAGTTCTTCGAGCTCCAGCGGGTCAAGACAGAGAGGTCATGTCCAGGGTTTAGAGGCGATGAGTGGATATTGCAGAACGTGTGGAGGTAAGCATGCCACGGAACAGTGTCAAGGTGTAGTGGGCAGATGTAACATATGCAAGCAACCGGGACATTATGCCAAGGTCTGTCCTCAGAAAAGTGGTGCATCGAGATTCCAGGCTGCAGGGTCGTCTGCCTCAGTGACTCAGCCCGAGAGGCAAGCTTCATCTGTTCACTCATTTCAGCCGCCACCTGCACAGATCCAGCCTCGAGCCAGAGGTGGCCAGACAGGGAGTCAGCCTCAGAGACAACAGGCTCAAGTATTTGCCTTGACTGAAGAGCAAGCCCAGGATGCCCCAGATGATGTCATAGCAGGTAACTGTTCTCTTTGCGGTTATCCTGCTTATATATTGATAGATACGGGTGCATCGCATACATTCATTTCAGAACGATTTGCATTATTGCATTCTTTGCCTGTTGAGTCTTTGTTAGATGTGGTGTCTATTATTTCTCCGTTGGGAAGTGGTTTGATAGCTGTGACCACGGTTAGACATTGCATCTTACGGTTTGAGGGTCATGAAATTGATCTAGACTGCATAGTACTCGGGTTAGATGATTTTGATTGTATTGTTGGAATTGACATGTTAACAAAGTACAGAGCCACCGTGGATTGTTTCCACAAGATTGTCAGATTCAGACCAGAAATGGCAGAGGAGTGGAAATTCTACGGAAAGGGTTCCAGATCTCGGATTCCCTTGATTTCGTCTTTGTCTATGAATAAGTTGTTACAGAAAGGAGCAGATGGATTCCTTGTGTATGCTGTAGATATACAGAAATCTAGCCCGACATTGGCAGATTTGCCAGTAGTACGAGAATTTGCAGATGTGTTTCCAGAAGAGATTCCAGGGTTACCTCCAGTGCGAGAGGTAGATTTTAGTATCGATTTGATTCCAGGTACCACTCCTATTTCGAGAGCTCCGTATAGGATGGCACCGATAGAGTTGAAAGAATTAAAGGCACAGTTGGAAGATCTTCTAGCCAAGGGATATATCAGACCTAGTGTATCTCCTTGGGGCGCTCCGGTACTATTCGTGCGAAAGAAAGATGGATCGATGCGGTTATGTATTGATTACAGGCAACTGAATAAGGCGACGATAAAGAATAAGTATCCTTTGCCTAGAATTGATGATTTATTTGATCAGTTGCAGGGATCCTCTGTTTATTCTAAGATTGACTTGCGATCCGAATATCATCAGCTTCGAGTTCGAGATGTAGACATACCGAAAACAGCATTTCGAACCAGGTATGGGCATTACGAATTTATTGTCATGCCTTTTGAATTAACAAATGCTCCGGCGGTATTTATGGGACTGATGAATCAAATCTTTCAGAGGTATTTGGATGATTTTGTTATTGTCTTTATCGACGACATTCTGGTGTATTCTAAGAACAGGAATGAGCTTGCAGAACATCTCAGAATTGTGTTGCAGACACTGAGAAATGAGAGACTGTATGCCAAATTGTCAAAGTGTGAGTTTTGGTTGAATAGAGTTGTCTTTTTGGGACATATCATATCTGGAGATGGTATTTCTGTAGATCCGAGTAAAGTGGAAGCTGTGCTCAGTTGGTCGAGACCGACTTCTGTGCCAGAAATACGCAGTTTCATGGGTCTAGCAGGATACTATAGACGATTCATCCAATATTTCTCCCGTATTGCCAAGCCAATCACACAATTGACACAGAAGAATGCGCCATTCTTATGGTCTGAGGAGTGTGAGTCGAGCTTTCTAGAATTGAAGAAGAGGCTGACCAGTGCACCTGTCTTGATGATTCCTTCAGGTACGGGTGATTTCGTTGTATATTGTGATGCCTCTCACAGAGGTTTGGGATGTATTCTTATGCAGCGAGGTCATGTGGTCGCCTATGCCTCAAGACAATTGAAGACTCACGAGACTCGATACCCCATTCATGATCTTGAATTGGCGGCTATCGTATTTGCACTAAAGATCTAGCGTCATTATCTTTATGGCGAGAAATTCGAGATCTATTCAGACCATAAAAGCCTCAAATACTTGTTTTCTCAGTCAGAGTTGAACATGAGACAGCGTAGATGGCTTGATCTATTAAAAGACTTTGATTGCGAGATCAAATATTATCCAGGAAGGTCGAATGCAGCGGCAGATGCCTTGAGTCGAAAGGTTTGTTCTCTATCCTTATCGACGATAGGTGTTACAAAACTCGTTGAAAATTGCTGTTTCTCTGGATCAGAATTTGATACAGATAAGAAGCCACTACGACTCGCTACTGTTCAAGGTGAGCCAGATCTGATCCGGAGGATCAAAGAAGCACAGAGAACAGATCAGAATGTGCAAAGATCGATTCAAATGGTCAGATCAGGACACTTGTCAGAATATCAGGTGCGTGAGCATGTTTTGTATGTCAATAACCGTCTTGTTGTGCCAGATGTTTCAGACTTGAGACATAAAATTATGTCCGAAGCGCAGTGCAGTCGGTTCAGCATCCATCCTGGTGGCAGAAAGATGTATAATGATTTGAAGACACAGTTCTAGTGGAAGCAGATGAAGACAGACATCGCCAAATATGTGTCTAAATGCTTAAATTGTCAACAGGTGAAGGCCGAGAGGAAGAAGCCCGGAGGGTTACTTCAGAGTTTGTCTATTCCTGAATGGAAATGGGACCACATTTCCATGGATTTCGTGACGAAATTACCCCGATCTTCCCGCGGCTGTGATGCGATTTGGGTCGTTATCGACAGATTGACCAAATCAGCTTGCTTCATTCCGTACAGAATGACTTACAGACACGATCAGATGGCGGAGATATATATTCGAGAGGTAGTCAGATTACATGGTGTGCCGAAGTCTATCGTATCAGATCGTGATCCACGATTCACTTCACACTTCTGGCATAGTTTACAGCAGGCCTTAGGTACAACATTACACCTGAGTACTGCGTATCATCCTCAGACAGACGGACAGTCAGAGCGGACTATCCAGACTTTAGAGGATATGTTGAGAGCCGTGGTGCTAGATTTTGGCACTAGTTGGCAAGATTCCCTACCTCTTTGCGAATTCTCTTACAATAATAGCTACCAGACAAGCATTGAGATGGCACCGTTTGAAGCTTTATATGGTAAGAAGTGCAGATCTCCGCTATACTGGGATGACATCTCCGAGTTACCAGAACTTGGGCCAGATATGATTCGTGATATGACAGAGCAAGTGAAAGTTATTCAGAAAAGGATGAAAACGGCGCAAGACAGACAAGCGAAATACGCCAATATCAGACGTAGACCGTTAGTATTTGAGCAAGGAGACAGAGTGTTTCTAAAGATTTCCCCCTTCAGAGGCGTTGTCAGATTTAGCAAGCGTGGAAAGTTGTCTCCTAGATACGTTGGTCCTTACGAGATTTTAGAGAAGATTGGCGATTGAGCATATCGACTGGCTCTTCCTTCTTCTCTATCTGGGATACATGACGTCTTTCATGTATCGATGTTGCGTAAATACATGCCTGATGTTTCTCATGTCATTCGTCCTGACGAAGCTGAGCTTGACCAGACTTTGAGCTACGTTGAACAACCGATACAGATTCTTGATCGAAAGGAAAAGAAGCTCAGAACGAAGACTATTCCTCTAGTGAAAGTCCAATGGAGTCGACATGGCATCGAAGAAGCGACTTGGGAAACAGAAGCAGATATGCGCCAGAAACAACCTGAGTTATTTACTTGATGTAAGTATTTATTCAGTTTTAGATGGTAATGCTGTTTTAGATGCTCTAATTGATTTATTTCAAGTTCGAGGACGAACTTATGTCTTAGAGGGGGAGAAATGTAATGCCCCGAACACTGAGTGATCATTCTAAATTGATAGATATGCTATGAATAATGTGCATAGAGATAAGAAATAAGAGATGAAGAAGTTTGGCTTAAAATATAGAATTATGCCATTGTAATTCGAAGTCACACCGCACCTGCCGTGCTTGTAGACACCGCACCCGCGGTGCAATGGGCAGAAAGTTGGTAAAATTCCCGTAGCCACACCGCACCCGCGGTAGGATAACACCGCACCCGCGGTGGTGCGACCGCACCCGCGGTCGTGCAGCGACCGCACCCGCGATCCTCGAAATTCAGAAAATGCAAGATGTGCCGTGAGCACAGCGCACCCGCGCTCCTTAAGTCACCGCACCCGCGGTCATGCGTGGAGATTGAAAAATAATAACACTTGTACATAACCATGCAATATGATGTGCTGGTCGCTTCTCCTTCATCTCAGAATGCTGAGACCGAGAGTTTGACAAGGAGAAAACCTTCATTTCCTTTCCATCTTAGACTTGTGATTTTGAAGGATTTAGCCATCCGATTTTCATTCCGAGTTGAGATTCTTGTTCCTCGCGTTAAGAGCTATAAGGTGATGTAAGTTTCATTCGATTCGTGCATGATTTGAGATATAGGTGTTGGAGGAACTTTAATATGTTCATAGTGTGGGGACTCGGACGCTAATCAAGTTCTTAATCATAATTGGGACTAATTAATCAATTAAAAACAGGGTCTAAAATTTTTTTTTTTTAAAATGCGGAACGTAGTGAAATTAAAACATATATACATATCAGTATATAAACTAAAAGTCCTGTATTACAACACATTTATTCAAACTAGGGTTTGACAACTACGATCAAGTGTGCAACCCTATCTCTAGTCCAAGTCCGGTGCCACCACTCTAATCACGATCTCTCTCTTCATCTCCTGGACCCTGATCCTGTCCCACCTGTTGTCAAGTACACATACAGACAAGACAACAGCCGGATAAACCGGTGAGAATATACTCCCAGTATAAATCAACGAAACATGCAATCATATAAACAATATAAAGCATGTAATCAGGTAACAGATATATGTAACAAAGCCTGAAACAGAATCAATATCAACTATCGATAATACTCGTAGCTACATCATTTAGACTAGACTCAATCCTAGTCTAGGGATCCCGGTTCCAGAAGTTGGCATGCATATATCGACTAACAGTGATAGAAAAGACTCCAGTTCTATCCACGTCGATATGGTATCGATCAACAGTAATAGAAAAGACTCCAGTTCTATTCACATCGATACAGTATCGATTACCAGTAATAGAGGAAGCTGTTATTCTATCCACATCAATATAGTACCGATTAACAGTAATAGAAGCAACTCCAATTCTATCCACATCGATATGACATCGATTAACAGTAATAGAAGAGCTACTAATCTATCCACATCGATACAATACTGATTAACAGTAATAGAAAAAGCCACCATCCTATCCACATCGATAGCCAAACATCCAGTGACAGTCTTTGGCACATCCGCCAATACACAATCTTATGACATCGTGCAATGTGCCCGTGGTGATCCCACCACTAACGGCACTTCTGTCATAAGATTACTCTTCTAATACCTATAATCTATAACTCAAGAAAACAAGTATATCAATCAATCAATGCAAATATCAATGCAATAAAGTAAAGTATGTGATTTAGGGAAACCCAAGTCTAAACCGACTCAAGTCCATCTCCCAATACCAAAGACTTATACCTTTCTTTCGTCGGTTTCTGGCTCAGTCGAAGTCCTGAACTCACAATCTGTCTGATATCAACGGATTATAATCAGAAATTCATAACAATTCCATAATCAGTCTATTTCTTAATCGGACTTTGATTCTACGATGTCTAACATATCAAGAACATCATATCTGAATCCTATTCAATTCTGACAATAGCATAATTTCCAAGCATGTCAAAACGTAGCAAAACTTACGTCCAGTTGTAGCCTACGTTGCTAAGAACTCGGTACCGAAATCGGAATCAAAATCAGACGGACGGATTTCTCAGAAAAGGCGTAAGGATTTTCAATAACTTTTCTCCAACCCCTTTCTCGATTTCTTGCGGATGATTCTGAAGGATTATATGCATAATCCTATATATATTTATACATCCACCTACATGCATGAAGGCAAATGGCGCGTCCTTAGCCAAACACGTCTCGCGCATATGCGCGACTTCCTCGGCGCATATGCGCGAGACCTACTGGTCTGCGCAATGTACAACTCGGCCACTCGCGCATATGCGCGCTTATTCTCGCGCACGTGCGCCAAACATGCTGTCTCGGAAATCATGCTACTGGCCTCTTCGCGCATATGCGCGCATTCACCCGCGCACATGCGCGAAACCTACTGCCTGCTGCGCGCATGTGCGCGCATTGGTTCGCGCATGTGCGTGGAGCTTCTCACACATATACACACTTTTCACATGTACTTGTATTTCATGTCCCGATTAATCCTTTCATAATCATATAAAATTATACATCAATAATTACAGATTACCAGGATTAAATTCTCGGGCATTACATTTCTCCCCCCCTAAGATACGATTTCGTCCTCGAAATCACAGGTAATCAACCATATCCATAAGGAGTGTATATACAAAACTGTATAAGAAATTTATATCAGTGAACCAATGCTGGGAATTCCTGTCTCATGTCAGATTCAGTCTCCCAAGTGGCTTCTTCAACACCATGACGAGTCCATTGAACTTTCACAAGTGGAATCGTCTTTGTTCTGAGCTGTTTTCCTTTACTATCGATAATCCGAATCGGTTTCTCGACATAAGTCAATGTCTCATCCAGCTCAATCTCGTCTGGTTGAATAACATGTGAATTATCAGGGAGATACTTCCGCAGCATCGATACATGAAAGACATCATGTATCTCGGACAATGAAGGCGGCAATGCAAGTCGATAGGCACGATCTCCTATCTTTTCAAGAATCTCATATGGACCTACATATCTTGGAGACAATTTCCCTTTCTTTCCAAATCAGACAACACCCCTGAAAGGTGAAATCTTCAGGAATACTCAGTCTCCTGCCTCAAATACCAACGGTCGTCGTCGAAGGTTGGCATATTTGGTTTGTCTGTCCTGGGCTGCCTTTATTTTCCTCTGAATCAATTTCACTTTTTCAGTCATATCTCTGATCATATTAGGTCCAGTCTCAGGAACTTCAGAGATATCATCCCAGTAAAGAGGGGATCTGCATTTCTTTCCGTACAACGCTTCGAATGGAGCCATCTCAATACTCGTTTGATAGCTATTGTTGTACGAAAACTCGCAAAGAGGCAATGCATCTTGCCAGTTAGTACTAAAATCAAGTACTACAGCTCTCAGCATATCTTCCAATGTCTGAATCATACGCTCTGACTGTCCGTCAGTCTGTGGATGATATGCGGTACTCAAATGCAATTTCGTACCGAGAGCTTGCTGCAAACTTTGCCAGAAGTGCGAGGTAAACCGAGGATCACGATCTGCAACAATCGACTTCGGCACTCCGTGCAATCTAACAACTTCCTTGACATAAATCTCAGCCATCTGATCATATCGGTACGTCATCTTGTATGGAATAAAACATGCAGATTTGGTCAATCGATCAATCACGACCCAAATCGCATCACAACCTAGGGAGGATCTCGATAACTGTGTCACAAAATCCATGGAAATGTGATCCCATTTCCATTCAGGAATGGACAAATTTTGTAATAACCCTCCTGGTTTCTTTCTTTCAGCCTTCACCTGTTGGCAATTCAGACACTTGGCTACAAATTCAGTCACATCAGATTTCATTTGTTTCCACCAATACTGTGTCTTTAAATCATTACACATTTTCCTGCCACCAGGATGAATGCTAAATCGACTGTGGTGTGCTTCTGTCAGTATTCGCTGTCTCATATTCAGCTCTGATTGCGAAAACAGATATTTCAAGCTTTTATGATCAGAATATATTTCAAATTTCTCCCCGTAGAGGTAATGTCGCCATATCTTCAATGCAAAGACTATGGCTGCCAATTCAAGATCATGAATTTGATATCGTAATTCATGAGATTTCAGCTGTCTCGAGACATAAGCAATCACATGCCCCCGCTGCATCAAAACACAACCCAATCCTCGGTGAGATGCATCACAATAAACAACAAATCCACCAGTGCCTGGTTCTGAATGCTGTCTTTGAGATATCCGAATCCCTGACTCTCAATTGATGGTATCCAGATCTCAAGTCGATCTTGGAATAAACAGATGAACCCTGGAACTGATCAAACAAATCAGCAATCCGTGGCAACGGATATTTGTTCTTTATCGTTGCTTTGTTCAATTGCCTGTAGTCGATACAAAGTCTCATTGACCCGTCTTTCTTTCTCACGAACAGTACTGGAGCACCCCAAGGAGATACACTCGGTCTGATATATCCCTTGGCCAGTAAATCCTCCCAACTGTTCCTGGCATCAATTCAATGCTGAAGTCTATCTCTCGCATCGGAGGTAATCTAGGAATCTCATCTGGAAAGACATCAGCAAACTCACACACCACTGGCAAGCCCGCCAATGATGGGCTCGACTTCAGTAAATCAACTGAATATACCAGGAATCCATCCGCTCCTTTCTGCAATAATCGAGTCATATTCATTGCAGATATCAAAGGAATTCTAGCACGAGAACCCTTACCATAAAATTTCCACTCTTCAGCCATCTCCGGTCTGAAGCGTACGATCTTGTGGAAACAATCAACTGTAGCTCGGTACTTGGCCAACATATCGATACCGATAATGCAATCAAAGTTAGATATTCCAAGCACAATACAGTCTAACTCAATCTTATGTCCATCGTACTGCAGTCTACAAGGTTTCACAGATTTCACCGATATCAAATCTGTCCCTAACGGAGACGAGACAGATACTACAGTAGCTAAAGACTCAATAGGCAAAGAATGCATCAAAGCAAATCGCTCAGATATGAAAGTATGTGATGCACCAGTATCAATCAATACATATGTAGGATAACCAGAAATCAAACAGTTACCTGCCACGACATCATCAGGTGCATCCTGAGCTTGTTCCTCAGTCAACGCAAACAATCGGGCCTGCTGTCTAGGAGGCTGGCTCACTGTCTGGCCCCCTCCTGGCCTCTGCTGTGACAGAGTAGACGGTGCTGGCTGAAAGGAATGCACGGCAGAGGGTCGTCTCCCTGTCTGAGCAACTGATCCAGATGACTCAGTTGCCTGTGATCCCTGGGCACCTCTCTGTGGACACACTCGAGCAAAGTGTCCATGCTGCTTACAGATGCGGCAATTGCCGAACACTCCTCTGCACTGCTCTGTGGAATGCCTCCCTCCACAGGTGCTACAGTATGGTCCTGTATAATTCTGGCCCGGACTAGTCTGTCTAGAGCCACTCGAACTAGAGGAGCTACTCTCAGCTTTCTTGAATTTCTTCCCTTTAGCCTTCAGGAAGTCTTTCTTCCCACTTTCACTACCACTTTCAAATCGAGGAAATGGTGGAGGCATCTGTGAACTCGGTGCTGAAGGCACAAACGAAGCCTCTTTCTGTCTTATCAATCCGGCTTCAGCTCCCTTGGCTCGGTTCAAGGAATCAGTGAAATTGTTTGGCCTTCCGGTATTCACCAGGGTAAAGATTTCAGGATTTAGACCATTTATGAACTGGTCTGCTACGGCCTCATCACTTCCTGCCACATGAGGGGCAAATCGGAGCAGAGTAGAAAACTTAGCCACATAATCCTCAATGTTCAACTGGCCTTGTTTCAGGTTCGCAAACTCGGCTCCCTTGTCCTTCCTATAAGAAACTGGAAAGAACCGTAGATAGAATTCAGTCTTAAACACATTCCAGGTAATGGCCGTACCTCGTAATTCCAAAGCCCGTTTTGTCGTATTCCACCAGTGTTTAGCAACGTCATGCATCTGGTGTCCGATCAGTTTCACCCTCTTTTCCTCAGTATACTCCAAAGAGTTAAACAGTGATTCAATGTCGTCCAACCAACTTTCACATTCCACGGAATTCTCCGTTCCTTTCAAAGTCGGTGGATGGAATGACTGAAATCTTTTCAGCAATTTCTCCATTGGAGTAGGGGTCACATCCATGGGAGGATTCAAGGTACTCCCCTGTTCCGGTACTCTTCTCGGAGGCATATCTGATAATCGAAGAGGTTAGTAATTCCAATTACCACTTACCAGTTTCAATCCTCCTCGGATCATCTTACAGCTGATCCATCCCGAATAATACACAATACCATATCAAAATCAGATATTCAGGCAAATATGTATTAAAACAGAAATTCATGCTAGCAATCAAAAGCAGGAAAGAAAATCAATCTACCCCGCTCACTAGCTCCTATCTCAATCTAAGGGATCTATCGCTCTGATACCACCTGTTGTGGGGACCCGGACGCTAATCAAGTTCTTAATCATAATTGGGACTAATTAATCAATTAAAAACAGGGTCTTAAAATTTTTTTTTTTTAAAATGCGGAACGTAGTGAAATTAAAACATATATACATATCAGTATATAAACTAAAAGTCCTGTATTAAAACACATTTATTCAAACTAGGGTTTGACAACTACGATCAAGTGTGCAACCCTATCTCTAGTCCAAGTCCGGTGCCACCACTCTAATCACGATCTCTCTCTTCATCTCCTGGACCCTGATCCTGTCCCACCTGTTGTCAAATACACATATAGACAAGACAACAGCCGGATAAACCGGTGAGAATATACTCCCAGTATAAATCAACGAAACATGCAATCATATAAACAATATAAAGCATGTAATCAGGTAACTTGATACCACCTGTTGTGGGGACCCGGACGCTAATCAAGTTCTTAATCATAATTGGGACTAATTAATCAATTAAAAACAGGGTCTAAATTTTTTTTTTTTAAAATGCGGAACGTAGTGAAATTAAAACATATATACATATCAGTATATAAACTAAAAGTCCTGTATTACAACACATTTATTCAAACTAGGGTTTGACAACTACGATCAAGTGTGCAACCCTATCTCTAGTCCAAGTCCGGTGCCACCACTCTAATCACGATCTCTCTCTTCATCTCCTGGACCCTGATCCTGTCCCACCTGTTGTCAAGTACACATACAGACAAGACAACAGCCGGATAAACCGGTGAGAATATACTCCCAGTATAAATCAACGAAACATGCAATCATATAAACAATATAAAGCATGTAATCAGGTAACAGATATATGTAACAAAGCCTGAAACAGAATCAATATCAACTATCGATAATACTCGTAGCTACATCATTTAGACTAGACTCAATCCTAGTCTAGGGATCCCGGTTCCAGAAGTTGGCATGCATATATCGACTAACAGTGATAGAAAAGACTCCAGTTCTATCCACGTCGATATGGTATCGATCAACAGTAATAGAAAAGACTCCAGTTCTATTTACATCGATACAGTATCGATTACCAGTAATAGAGGAAGCTGTTATTCTATCCACATCAATATAGTACCGATTAACAGTAATAGAAGCAACTCCAATTCTATCCACATCGATATGACATCGATTAACAGTAATAGAAGAGCTACTAATCTATCCACATCGATACAATACTGATTAACAGTAATAGAAAAAGCCACCATCCTATCCACATCGATAGCCAAACATCCAGTGACAGTCTTTGGCACATCCGCCAATACACAATCTTATGACATCGTGCAATGTGCCCGTGGTGATCCCACCACTAACGGCACTTCTGTCATAAGATTACTCTTCTAATACCTGTAATCTATAACTCAAGAAAACAAGTATATCAATCAATCAATGCAAATATCAATGCAATAAAGTAAAGTATGTGATTTAGGGAAACCCAAGTCTAAACCGACTCAAGTCCATCTCCCAATACCACATTGACTTATACCTTTCTTTCGTCGGTTTCTGGCTCAGTCGAAGTCCTGAACTCACAATCTGTCTGATATCAACGGATTATAATCAGAAATTCATAACAATTCCATAATCAGTCTATTTCTTAATCGGACTTCGATTCTACGATATCTAACATATCAAGAACATCATATCTGAATCCTATTCAATTCTGACAATAGCATAATTTCCAAGCATGTCAAAACTTAGCAAAACTTACGTCCAGTTGTAGCCTACGTTGCTAGGAACTCGGTACCGAAATCGGAATCAAAATCAGACGGACGGATTTCTCCAACCCCTTTCTCGATTTCTTGCGGATGATTCTGAAGGATTATATGCATAATCCTATATATATTTATACATCCACCTACATGCATGAAGGCAAATGGCGCGTCCTTAGCCAAACACGTCTCGCGCATATGCGCGACTTCCTCGGCGCATATGCGCGAGACCTACTGGTCTGCGCAATGTACAACTCGGCCACTCGCGCATATGCGCGCTTATTCTCGCGCACGTGCGCCAAACATGCTGTCTCGGAAATCATGCTACTGGCCTCTTCGCGCATATGCGCGCATTCACACACGCATATGCGCGAAACCTACTGCCTGCTGCGTGCATGTGCGCGCATTGGTTCGCGCATGTGCGTGGAGCTTCTCACACATATACACACTTTTCACATGTACTTGTATTTCATGTCCCGATTAATCCTTTCATAATCATATCAAATTATACATCAATAATTACAGATTACCAGGATTAAATTCTCGGGCATTACACATAGATATGTGTTCTTGTGATGATTTTGAACATATATTCGAAACCGGATCGAAGAAATAACATTGTATGCATTTATTATGAATTCCAGCATGTTTAGAACTAAATTATGCAGATTTTGGATAATAGCATATGGCTATGATGATGATTATGGGTTGAGAATTAAGATGTATTGCTATATGTTGTGAGTTGGACTGATCGGTATTGAGAAATCATGTCGTTATGCCGTCAGATTGTGCCAAGATTACGTATAGAATTAGATAGGTGTTGAATGGAGTTGGGAATTGATATTGTATGTCTGTACATTGCCATTTCAGATTTGGAGTGACAGAGTTTATATCCCGACTTCGAGACTTCGATTTAATTCAACAAGAAAGGTATAAACCATGTTGTTTGGGAAGCCACAACTCAAATAAGATATTATTTGAGTTTCCTCAAATCAAAATCACATACTAGAATTGTTGTATTTATTTGTAACATGTTATGACTTGTTTATAGAATTATATTCAAATCTTGTTACAGGAGTTTGCTTTGATTATAGCATTGTATTCAAGCATGTAAGATTATTATGATATTCAGATATGAATACGAGCATGCTTTGTTCCAGGTTGATAATCATTGCATTTAAGATAGGAGAGTCGTTGACAGTCATTGTCAACTATCTAGATGTTCGGTGTATCTCAGCGTAGGAGTAGTCATTACTCTTATTGCAGCCATTGATACAGTTCTGACCGAAATCTAGGAATAAGACGTACAGTCACCCCGATTGGGAGGGTAGGTGACAGCCATTGACGTCTTATTCACACCGGGATCCCTAGAGTTCTAGTCGAGTCGAGTCCAGACATGGTTTGATTCGCATTGCATTGCCTATTCATATGATGTTATTTATGATAGCATGTTTCATGTTTAATTGATTATAAGCATGTCTACATGTTTATATTTGGATTTGTTCTCACCGGAGTTTCCGGCTATTGTTATGTCTGTATGTGTGCATAACAACAGGTGGGGCAGGATCTGGGTCACGCAGAGGATGAGAGATGGACATAGCGTGGTGATCTCGGGCTTAGCAGAAGGACTAGTAGTTGTACTTTTATCATGTACTGTATTTAATTACTAGTTGTTAACTAAGAATGGAACAAGACATGTTTGTACCTTACGTTTGTACATTATGTTTGTTAAATAAATAAAGACTTTATGTTTGTGTATATACATTAGATTTAATGTGAAAAGCGAAAAATTTGACCCACTTTTATATTAATGATCCATTGAATCCCAAAGAAAAAGTTAGAGCCCGGGTCCCCACATTATTGAATTTGAATTAATGTGATTATAGCCGGGCCATTACGAGACCAAATTGGGCCAAGCATATGAACTACACAATTTGGGGACAGAACTGTTGGCGCCCGAGCGGTAATTGTTGACCGCCCGAGCGCCAGTGTTCATCAAATATATGTCGCGGGCAGAAGAGGTGGCGCCCGGGCGGTAGTTTTTGACCGCCCGAGCGCCAAGGTGTAACAAGCCGAGTATTGGGACAGAGAATGCCGCGGTCAAGCGGTAGTTTAGCACCGCCCGAGCGCCAACCAGAATTGAAGAAAATACGACACGTATCGCTAACATGCAAGGTGATATACATATATACGTTTCCCTCTTCAGAATTCAGAATTCAGTAAAACGAAGAAAAGGAACGAGAAATCCTCCGAAAATCCTTACGCCTTTATATTTCAATCCGCCCGTCCGATTGTGAATCCGACTTCGATACCGTGTTCCTAGCAACGACAGCTACTACAGGTCGTAGGTTTTGTTATGTTTTGTTAAGATTTGAAATTATGCTATGTCCAGAATAAGATACGATTCATATATAGCGTTCTTGACATAGTAGACATCATAGAATCGAAGTCAGATTAAGAAACAGATTGATTATGGAATTGTTATGAATTTCAGAGTTAAATTGACTGAGATGTGATGTCAGATTTGTACGGTGCTTGATTATAAGTTATTGGAATTAGTAGATACTGGTTTGGTATCACCGATATCGCAGGATTGTACTATTGTAATGCAGAATTTGATAAAACAGAGATGTCGTGATTTGATTAGAATATTGATACAGTATATTGATATTGTCATTGCCAGATTGAACAATGACAGACTTTGAGTCAAGACTTCGATTGTATCAGAGCGACAACAAGAAAGGTATAAATAAATGTTGATTCGGGATTGCACAACTCGAGTTAGGTTTGACTTGAGTTTACCAAAATCACATACTTTATTTTATTGCATTGATATTTTCAGATTATCAGATTTATATGTTTAGTCTATTGAATTATAGCAGAGCCAGAGTTTGAGTCTAGGGCAGATCAGCCTAGCTAGGGCAGAACCGCCGAGTCTTTGTCAGAACCGCGAAGACTCCAGACTTACGGTGTATCGATGAGCTTAGATGTAGATCGACGTCTATTGTAGACATTCGATACAGCATACCAAAGTCTAAATTTTAGGTCGGGATCCCTAGATTAGAAATGAGTCCTAGAATTAGGTACAGTTTTGTATTAGTTCATGTAGTCAGATTGGATACATGTTTTAATGATTGTTTATGCTTTTATATATGTTTTATATGATTGCATTAATACATTGTTTATACTGGGATATTTATATCTCACCGGAGTTATCCGGCTGTTGTCTTGTCTGTATGTGGGCATGGCAACAGGTGGGACAGGTTCAGGGTCACAGAGGTGAAGAAAGATCGAGATTAGAGTGGTGATTCCGGACTTGGATATAGATAGGTTTTATTACTTGATTGTAGTAGTTGAACCTTAGTTTTGAACTAGATGCATGTTATATAGGATTTGTATTATTATACTGGTTTGTATAATAGAATGATTCCATTACCTTCCGCATCTAAAAAAAAATTTAGACCCTGTTTATTCTAATTGATTAAATTAGTCACAATTACGATTAAGAAGATGATTAGCGTCCGGGTCCCCACAACAGGTGGTATCAGAGCGATAGATCCTTTAGATTGAGATAGAAGAAGCTAGTGAGCGGGGTAGATTGTGGTTTTCTTTCTTGCTTTTGATTGCTAGCATGTCTTACTGCTTTAATACATGTTACTTGTTTATCTGATTTGATATAGTAATGTGTTTTATTGAGACTGGATCAGCACTGATTCTAGATCAGCAGTAAGATGATCAGAGGAGGATTGAAACAGAAGGGTGGTATTTGTTATTAATCTATTTGATTATCAGATATGCCTCAGAGACAAGTACCAGAACAGGGAAGTACATCAAATCCTCCAATGGACGTCACCCCGACTCCAATGGAAACTTTACTGAAACGATTTCAGTCATTTCATCCGCCAACTTTGAAAGGAACAGAGAACGCTGTGGAGTGCGAGAGTTGGCTTGATGATATTGAAATGCTGTTTGAATCATTGGAGTATACAGATGAGAAGAGAGTGAAATTAATTGGACACCAGTTACACGATGTTGCAAAGAGCTGGTGGATTACGATAAAGAGGGCATTGGAGCATAAAGGTACGACTATCACCTGGGATGTTTTTAGAACTGAATTTTATCAACGATTCTTTCCAGTGTCGTATCGAAAGGACAAGGGGGCGGAGTTTGCCAATCTAAAGCAGGGATAGATGAACATAGAAGAGTACGTGTCAAAATTCTCCACCTTATTGAAATTTGCTCCACATGTGGCGGACAGTGAGGAAGCTACTGCTGACCAGTTCATCAATGGCTTGAACCCCGATATTTTCACATTGGTGAACACAGGGCGACCGAATAATTTTAATGACGCCCTGAACAGAGCCAAGGGAGCAGAAGCCGGTCTGATGAGACAGAAAGGGGCTTCATTTGTGCCTCCAACACCGAGACCACATCAACCACTTCCAAGATTTGAAGGTGGCAGAAGCAGTGGAGGAAAGAAAGAATTTTTGAAAGCCAGAGGAAAGCAGTTCAAGAAATCTGACAGTAGTTCTTCCAGCTCCGGTGGTTCCAGACAGAGCCAAAGTTACACTGGAGTTTACTGTAAGACTTGCGGAGGAAGACATGCAACTGAGCAATGCCAGGGAGTGACTGGTAGTTGCAACATTTGTAAACAGCCGGGACACTTTGCTAAAGTGTGCCCACAGAGAGGTTCCCAAAGATCACAGGGAGCCGAGTCATCGGGATCAGCAGCACAGACTGAGAGACGATCAGCTGCTGTTCACACATTCTAGGCAGCGCCAGCTCAGTCACAGCAGAGGCCAGGAGGTAGCCAGACTGTTAGCCAA
The DNA here is from genome assembly GCF_022965805.1 of Primulina eburnea. Classification (NCBI taxonomy): domain Eukaryota; kingdom Viridiplantae; phylum Streptophyta; class Magnoliopsida; order Lamiales; family Gesneriaceae; genus Primulina; species Primulina eburnea. The sequence continues at coordinate 10,162,268 of NC_133118.1, read as the reverse complement.
CCTCCTAGATAGTAGGACAGAGTATTCGCTTTGACAGAGGAGCAGGCCCAAGAAGCACCAGATGACGTTGTGGCAGGTAACTGTTCTTTATGTGGTTACTCTGCTTATGTATTAATTGATACTGCTGCTTCACATACATTTATTTCTGAACGATTTGCATTGAGTCATGCATTGCCTGTAGAGTCTCTAGCTACTGTAGTGTCGGTCTCTTCGTCTTTGGGGACAGTTTTGTTATCAGTAAATTTTGTTAAACATTGTGTACTACGGTATGACGGGCATGAGATTGAATTAGAGTGTATTTTACTGGGGTTGTCTGATTTCGACTGTATTATCGGTATTGATATACTGACCAAGTATAGAGCGACTGTTGATTGTTTCCACAAGATAGTGAGATTCAGACCAGACATGGCTGAAGAGTGGATCTTTTACGGTAAGGGTTCTAGATCGAGAATTCCTTTAATATTCGTATTATCTATGACTCGATTGTTACAGAAAGGAGCAGAAGGATTCCTTGTATATTCAGTAGATTTACTGAAGTCGAGTCCAGCATTGGCAGACCTGCCAGTGGTACGTGAGTTTGCTGACGTTTTCCCAGATGAGATCCCAGGATTACCTCCAGTTAGAGAGATAGACTTCAGCATTGAACTGATGCAAGGTACCGTTCCGATTTCTAGAGCTCCGTACAGAATGGCACCAGTTGAATTGAAAGAATAAAGGATCAGCTGGAAGACTTACTGGCCAAGGAGTACATCAGACCGAGTGTTTCTCCTTGGGGTGCTCCAGTATTGTTCGTAAGAAAGAAAGACGGTTCGATGAGACTCTGCATCCACAATCGGCAACTAAACAAGGCAACGATAAAGAATAAATATCCTTTGCCTCGTATTGATGATTTATTTGACTAGTTGCAGGGTTCTTCTGTGTATTCCAAGATCGATTTCAGATATGGATACCATCAGCTGAGAGTCAGAGATTCTGATATCTCAAAGACAGCATTCAGAACCAGGTATGGACATTATGAATTTATTGTCATGCCATTTGGTTTGACTAATGCTCCAGCTGTATTTATGGGATTGATGAACCGTATCTTCCAGAAATATTTCGATGATTTTGTGACTATTTTCATCGATGATATTTTGATTTATTCAAAGAATCTGAGTGAGCATGCTGAGTATTTAAGAACTGTGTTGCGAATTCTAAGGGCTGAGAAATTATATGCCAAACTGTCGAAATGAGAGTTTTGGTTAAGACAGGTAGTATTTCTGGGACATATTATATCCGGAGATGGATATCAGTGGATCCTAGCAAGGTTGAAGCCGTGATATCTTGGCCAAGACCGACATCAGTACCCGAAATTCGCAGTTTTATGGGTTTAGCAGGATATTACCGCCGTTTCATTAACGATTTCTCGAGTATTGCTAAACCAATTACTCAGCTGACTCAGAAGAATGCTCCATTTGTTTGGTCTGAATAATGTGAGACCAGTTTTCTGGAGTTGAAGAAGAGATTGACCAGTGCCCCGGTGTTGACTATTTCATCCGGTACTGGTGATTTTGTGGTTTATTGCGACGCTTCTCACAGAGGATTGGGATGTGTGCTGATGCAACGAGGGCATGTTATCACTTATGTCTTAAGACAGCTTAAACCACATGAGACCCGTTATCCAATTCATGACCTTGAATTGGCAGCCATTGTCTTTGCATTAAAAATATGGCGACATTACCTTTACGGGGAGAAGTTTGAGATATATTCTGATCATAAGAGTCTGAAATATCTGTTTTCACAGTCTGAATTGAATATGAGGCAACGAAGATGGCTTGATTTGCTTAAAGACTTTTATTGTGAAATCAAATACTATACAGGAAAGTCTAATGCAGCAGCCGATGCACTAAGTCGAAAGGTATGTTCTTTATCCTTGTCGACGATCGGTGTTTCAAATTTGATAAAAGACAAATGTTTGTCTGGATTAGCATTTGAAACAAATTATAGACCGTTGCGACTTTATACGGTGCAAGTAGAACCAGAGCTGATTATGAGGATTAAGGCAGCTCAGAAAGTTGATCAGAATGTACAGAAATCAGTATCGATGGTTAAAACAGGACATCGATCGGAATATCAGGTACGTGATAACGTCTTGTATGTGAATAATCGTCTGGTTGTGCCTAATGTTTCAGATTTGAGACGACAGATATTGTCAGAAGCGCAAAACAGTCGATTCAGTATTCATCCTGGTGGCAAAAAAATGTATAATGATTTGAAAAGACAGTTCTGGTGGAAACAAAAGAAGACTGACATTGCCGAATTTGTCTCCAAATGCCTGAATTTCCAACAGGTGAAAGCAGAGAGAAAGAAACCAGGAGGATTATTACAAAGTTTGTCCATTCCTGAATGGAAATGGGATCACATTTCCATGGACTTTGTGACACAATTGCCGCGTTCCTCCAGAGGTTGTGATGCGATTTGGTTAGTGATTGATAGATTGACCAAATCCGCATGTTTTATTCCGTACAAGATGACGTACAGATTTGACCAAATGGCAGAGATTTATGTCAGAGAAGTGGTCAAATTGCACGGAGTGCCGAAGTCAATTGTATCAGATCGTGATCCTCGATTTACTTCGCACTTCTGGCAGAGTTTGCAGCAGGCTCTCGGTACGAAGTTACATCTCAGTACCGCATATCATCCAGAGACCGACGGACAGTCAGAGCGGAATATCCAGACACTGGAGGATATGCTAAGAGCAGTAGTGCTGGATTTTAGCACTAATTGGAAAGATGCATTGCCACTTTGTGAGTTTTCGTACAACAACAGCTATCAGACGAGTATTGAAATGGCAGCATTTGAAGCGTTGTACGGAAATAAATGTCGATCCCCTCTTTATTGGGATGATATCTCTGAAGTTCCTGAGATTGGTCCTGACATGATCAGAGATATGACAGAGAAAGTGAAGCTAATTCGTAAGAAAATGAAGGCAGCGCAAGACAGACATGCCAAATATGCCAATGTTCGCCGTAGGCCATTGGTATTTGAAGAAGGAGACCGAGTATTCTTGAAGATTTCACCTTTCAGAGGAGTTGTCAGATTTCGCAAGAAAGGGAAACTGTCTCCACGATACATTGGGCCTTATGAGATTCTCGAGAAGATAGGAGATCGTGCCTATCGACTCGCTTTACCTCCTTCATTATCCGGGATACATGATGTTTTTCATGTATCGTTATTAAGGAAATACCTTCTTGATGCTTCACATGCTATTCAACCAGACGAGGCCGAACTGGATGAAACGTTGAGCTATGTTGAAAAACCGATTCAGATTATCGATCGAAAAGAAAAACAGCTCAGAGCTAAGACTATTCCTCTTGTAAAAGTTCAATGGACTCGTCATGGCATTAAAGAAGCCACCTGGGAGACTGAATCAGATATGAGACAAGAGTTCCCAGAGTTATTTCGATAATGTAAATTTTTTTTTATACAGTTTATGTATATACTCCTTATTGATACGATTAATTGCCTGTGATTTCGGGGACGAAATCGTATCTTAGGGGGGGAGAAATGTAATGCCCGAGATTTTAATCTATTAATCTGAGATTATTGAATTTGAATTAATGTGATTATAGCCGGGCCATTACGAGACCAAATTGGGCCAAGCATATGAACTACACAATTTGGGGACAGAACTGTTGGCGCCCGAGCGGTAATTGTTGACCGCCCGAGCGCCAGTGTTCATCAAATATATGTCGCGGGCAGAAGAGGTGGCGCCCGGGCGGTAATTTTTGACCGCCCGAGCGCCAAGGTGTAACAAGCCGAGTATTGGGACAGAGAATGCCGCGGTCAAGCGGTAGTTTAGCACCGCCCGAGCGCCAACCAGAATTGAAGAAAATATGACACGTATCGCTAACATGCAAGGTGATATACATATATACGTTTCCCTCTTCAGAATTCAGTAAAACGAAGAAAAGGAACGAGAAATCCTCCAAAAATCCTTACGCCTTTATATTTCAATCCGCCCGTCCGATTGTGAATCCGACTTCGATACCGTGTTCCTAGCAACGACAGCTACTACAGGACGTAGGTTTTGTTATGTTTTGTTAAGATTTGAAATTATGCTATGTCCAGAATAAGATTCGATTCATATATAGCGTTCTTGACATAGTAGACATCATAGAATCGAAGTCAGATTAAGAAACAGATTGATTATGGAATTGTTATGAATTTCAGAGTTAAATTGACTGAGATGTGATGTCAGATTTGTACGGTGCTTGATTATAAGTTATTGGAATTAGTAGATACTGGTTTGGTATCACCGATATCGCAGGATTGTACTATTGTAATGCAGAATTTGATAAAACAGAGATGTCGTGATTTGATTAGAATATTGATACAGTATATTGATATTGTCATTGCCAGATTGAACAATGACAGACTTTGAGTCAAGACTTCGATTGTATCAGAGCGACAACAAGAAAGGTATAAATAAATGTTGATTCGGGATTGCACAACTCGAGTTAGGTTTGACTTGAGTTTACCAAAATCACATACTTTATTTTATTGCATTGATATTTTCAGATTATCAGATTTATATGTTTAGTCTATTGAATTATAGCAGAGCCAGAGTTCGAGTCTAGGGCAGATCAGCCTAGCTAGGGCAGAACCGCCGAGTCTTTGTCAAAACCGCGAAGACTCTAGAATTACGGTGTATCGATGATCTTAGATGTAGATCGACGTCTATTGTAGACATTCGATACAGCATACCAAAGTCTAAATTTTAGGTCTGGATCCCTAGATTAGAAATGAGTCCTAGAATTAGGTACAGATTTGTATCAGTTCATGTAGTCAGATTGGATACATGTTTTAATGATTGTTTATGCTTTTATATATGTTTTATATGATTGCATTAATACATTGTTTATACTGGGATATTTATATCTCACCGGAGTTATCCGGCTGTTGTCTTGTCTGTATGTGTGCATGGCAACAGGTGGGACAGGTTCAGGGTCACAGAGGTGAAGAAAGATCGAGATTAGAGTGGTGATTCCGGACTTGGATATAGATAGGTTTTATTACTTGATTGTAGTAGTTGAACCTTAGTTTTGAACTAGATGCATGTTATATAGGATTTGTATTATTATACTGGTTTGTATAATAGAATGATTCCATTACCTTCCGCATTTAAAAAAAGAATTTAGTCCCTGTTTATTCTAATTGATTAAATTAGTCCCAATGACGATTAAGAAGATGATTAGCGTCCGGGTCACCACAATCGTATCAAGAACAGTCTGTGCTGGAACATCTGTTTCAGTCACTGTGACTTGGACTGGAGGAGATGAGGGTTGATGTTGATCAGCAATCGGCCTTTCCTGCTGAATCAGATCTGTAGTAAGAGGGTCATGAACTGATACATTTGTTTGATAGTCTTCTGTCATTTGTGTTGGTTCATCAGTTGGAGAGATTAGCAAAGCTTCCATATTCTCAGCAGTCTGTTGATTTGGTGATTGAGTAGGCACCATTGTTTGCTCCTTTTGTTTAGAATCAGCAGGCTGAACTGGTGCTTCTGTTGAGATAGGAACCTCTTGAGTAATTTGAACAGTTGAATGATCAACTTCTTCAGGAATGGATTCACTATCAATAGATTCTGTCACCACTGCTTGAATAATTTCATCAATGTTGGAAAAATTCTACTCAGCTTCAGAGTACAGCTGATGTTCCACAGCAGATGGTTGTGGCAAATCCTGAACTGTTTCTTCAGTTGTAACAATAGTTTGTTCTGAGGGTGGCTCTTTCTGCTGAGAGGAGGGTTCTTCTCCTTCTTCTTCAGAGGCTTCATCAGGAAGAACTAACTCCTGATCCATTTCCCACATTTTGATCTGAGCTTGCAGGCTGGTAAGAAATGTATCTAGCTGAGTGATCACAGCTCGATCATTGTAAGAAATTGGATTGGTGGGAATGTAGTTGGCCTTCAATTCTTCAAGCAGTTGAGATAGCTTCTTAGTTCGAATTTGGTCAAAAAAATAGGGTTTTCTCTCCAAAGCCTGAACAATTGTGGCGGCTTGACACTTTGAGGACAATTGCTTCCAATTTGATAAATTTGTTCAGCTGGGATTTCTTTTTCAGTTGCTTAGCAAAAATTTGAGTTCTGTAAGCGGTCCAGGCATCATAGGATTGAAGTTTTGATGCTGCAAAATTATTAACCTGTTCCCAAACAAGGTCAATATGAGTCTGAATGGAATTGGATGGCCTGGGCTCTTCAATTAATTTGCCCTTGCCTTTTTCAGTACTGAGGATATGAGGAATTTCCAATCCAGTGCGAGTAGTATCCACCAGTTCTATAATATTTATACCTTTGGTTCTGGCAGGTGGGAGAACAGTAGGACAATTGATATGGATTAAATGAGCTTTGATCCTAACTGTTTCTTTTGTTGCATCAGTTGAGATTTCAGGTGGGATGAACTTTAGGGGAACTGCTTTGATAGGCTGTTGGGCATTCGAAGATGTCATCCTTTCAGTAGGAATAGATTCTGCTATGGCTGGTAATTTTGTCCTTTGTGTTCTTGGTTTCTTTGCAATTTTTGGAGAGGGCGTCTTCTCGGAATCAGATTCACTGATAATCAATTTTCTTTTAAGTGCCTTCAGTTGAGCCAATTTTTTGGCCTGTTTAACTGCTTTGGGAGCAGCCTGTTGCGTCCCAATTTCCTTCTTGATCTTCACAAACTAATCAGGAGAGATATCAATTTTAGTTTTGGGTGACAGAACATTCTTCCCATTAAAAATTTTGAATTTGGATAGTCGCTCGGAATCATTAGAGACCAATCCTTTGACTTTCATCAAATAGCTTAGCGGCACTGCAAATCCTTTAGATTGCTTGGTGGAGGAAAAAATATTTTTCAAGATACTGAAAATGAGTTGCTTCCAGTTGAAGTTTCTTTCAGTCATAATAACTGTAATAGCTTGAAATTTTTCCAAAGTAAGGGCAGCAAATGATCCTGCCTTGGCCAATAGCCCTTTGGTTAAAATATCATCCAGAAACTGAACCTCATGCTTCAGTTCCTTAGGATCGGAAAATTTAATTTTCCGTCCATCAGCAGAGAGTGCAGTTGCATTTCTTTAATATCTGATGCTTTAACATCAGCAAGTTGTACTAATCCATCAGAAGGTAATGAAAAGATTTCGCCGAAAGAATCTTCAGAAATGGTCACCAGTTGATAATTGACAGAGGAAATAATGCTTCCATCAGGATTGATATATCCATTTGAGTAGAAATCCTGGAGTTCTTTTGGGTAAATTTCTTACGAGGCTCTGCCCAAAACCATCCTGAGACCAGCAGATTCAATCTTTAGAAAGCCGTGCTTAACATTAGCTTCTTGAACTGATAAGACTGAGTCAAAGTCAATAGCTATAGCGTTCATCATGTGAGCTGGGATTTGATTCGCCATTGCTGAGAGTAAGGAAACATGAAATTTTGCGATTTATAAGTTCTGAGTATATAATTTTGCTCTGAGAGATGATGTACACGTAAGAAAGAAAACTGAATCGAAGCGAGGAATCATTTATATGTATGTGACTGTTTAAATTCTGGACACGTGTCAGTCCATTAAAAATTGGAGGAAAAAATATGTGTGTACGTGTGCTGTAAGCGTGTGTGCAAGAAATAATCGGTTTAAAATAAGCCACGTTACGAAATTGCAGTCACATCAGTTGATTTGGAATATAATAAGTTTTTAATTTGTTAACTTATATGAGAAGATTTGTAAAATATCCAGCTGAACAATCAGTTGGGAAACTGATTCATTTCAGTTGAGAATTCACAAACAATTGTCTTCTCAATTAACCTCTTAAAAACTGATATTCCCCCTTAATCAGTGCATAGAATAATTAAAGTGACGATATAAGTTTAAAGATCAGAAAGATTGTCGTTTGCTGAAACATTGATGGCCCTTCAGCTTCCATGATTTTTGCCTATAAATATAAGTAACACGGTTAGTTTTAGTCATATTAGTGAAAATATTCAAGAAAAAAGAGATGGCAGATGCGAGTAGCTCGATTGTTTTTCCGTTTGCTCTGGAGACGAGGAAGGATGATATAGAAGATGAGGTCTTCTATAAGAGTCTTCTCTACTGGGAAAAGTTACAGAGGCTTGAGTTCCTGTATAATACTGGAGAGGCTACCACTCCCAAACTGGTGGCAGAGTTGAGAAAAGTGCGGGAGCAATTGAACATAGCTGTGTGGGTGGATGTCTTTAAGGATGGTAATATCTATCAGCTAATGCTTCAAAAAGAGCTGAAAATCCTTAAGCGCATAGCTGATTCTCAGAGCTTCGTGAAGACATCTACTGCACCTTTATCAGCTTGGTTGAAGATGTGGATAATTGTTGTAGAGGAAAAATATGACGATGTAATTCGTGCAAACGTTTATGGTTGAATGAAGTATTTCTATGCGCTTAACTTTGTTCTTCTCTTTCTGCAAATGATAAGTTTCATCAATTGTTATAAATGAATTGTGAATTTAAACAGATGAGCTGATGAAAGGATAACTAATATAAGTTAACTATGGACTGAAGTCAGTGAAGCATTAAGTAATAGATGACAGAGTGATATCAGTTGATAGTTAACAACTGATAAATAAAAAGTCTGGGTAAAATATGAAAAGCGCTTCGGTTGACTTGAGACTCTTTGGTTTCTTCAACATTTAATGTCACCTGTCTATAAATAAGACGAGAGAGATAAAATGTGAGACAATAATAGTTCAATATGTCCGACTCAAGTAATTCTGATGTTTGCAGCAGTACGCACGTTCATGTTACTGAACAATCAAGGCTTTATTTCGAAGAGTTGAAGAAGAAGATTGAAGAATATGTTTTCAAGAAAGTGATGTCAACATGGTTTAAAATGCATAATTTGCAGAGGATAAGTAGTAGTGGTGTTGCTCCGTCTCGTACTCAAGCAGCAACAGCAAGAAGATATATTAATCGTTTTGAAGTTAGACATGTTACAGACTTGGTTGATGACAATGTTTTGTTACATCCAATGCTATGGAAAGAATGACATGTGATTGAGAAGATTTCTACAACTGAGTCATTTTCTAGAATCCGAATGTATGAGTTGAATGATTGGATTAGAGAATGGCAAGATTCAGTAGGTTCTGATATTTCTTTTGTAAGATGGAAACGATTTTATTCTTAATAAAGTAACATTTTTTATTTGTTGTTGTGTTCTTATTTTCTACAAATAATTTTACTAGTAAAACATCATCAAAAATAATTTTAAGACAAGTCAATTAAACCAAGAATATTGCAAAAATGAGAAAACTTAGTCTCGGGTAGTGGTTTGGTGAAGATATCAGCTGCTTGTTGCTCAGTTGAGATATACTCCAGTCTAATGTCCTTCTTCAAAGCATGATCTTTAATGAATTGATGCCTGACATCTATATGCTTGGTCCTTGAGTGAATAACTGGATTATAGGTGATGGCAATTGTGCTCGTATTGTCACAAAATATGGACGATTCATTTGTAATTACTCAATAATCTTTCAGTTGTTGCTGGATCCAGATCAATTGAGCACAACAACTACCAGCAGCAAGATATTCTGCTTCAGTTGTTGAGGTAGCTATGGATGTCTGCTTTTTGCTGAACCAGGAGATCAGTCTATCTCCAAGAAACTGACATGATCCACTTGTACTTTTTCGATCAAGTTTACATCCTGCATAATCTGTATCTGAATATCCAACTAAATTAAAAGATGGGTCTCTAGAATACCATAACCCAACATTTTGTGTACCCTTAAGATATTTCGAAATTCTTTTAGCAGCTAAGAAATGTGATTGCTTAGGATTTTCTTGAAATCTAGCACACATAAAGACAACAAATACAATATCAGGGCGACTGGCAGTTGGGTAAAATAATGAACCTATTAACCTCGATATAATGTCGCCTCAACTGATAATCCCCCTTGAATAGTGTCCAATTTTACTGATGAACTCATGGGAGTATTTGCAGCTGAACATGACTCCATGCCAAATTTCTTCAGCAGCTCCTTTGTATATTTAGTCTGACTGATGAATGTACCAGTCTCCAGTTGCTTCACTTGCAGTCTAAGAAAGAATGTCAGTTCACCCATCATGCTCATTTCAAACTTTTCCTGCATCAACTTAGCAAATTTCTCACATAATTTGGGGTTAGTTGACCCAAATATGATATCATCAACATAAATTTGAAAAAGTAAAATGTGATTATTTTTGGAAAATTTGAACAAGGTCTTATCAACTGATCCAATAGAAAAATTATGATCAGTTAGAAATTTTGAAAGAGTTTCGTACCAAGCTCTGGGAGCTTGTTTAAGACCATATAAAGCTTTGTTTAAATGATATACATGATCAGGAAAGTTGTGATTTACAAATCCTAGGGGTTGTTCAACATATACTTCCTCTTGTAGTTGACCGTTTCGGAATGCACTTTTGACATCCATTTGATAGACTTTGAAGTTCTTGAATGAAGCATATGCAAGGAAAATTCTGATAGCTTCCAGTCTTGCAACTGATGCATATGTTTCATCATAATCAATTCCTTCTTCTTGCCTATATCCTTGTGCTACTAGTCTTGCTTTATTGTGCACAACTGAACCATCCTCGTTCAGTTTGTTCATGTACACCCATTTTGTACCTATAATAGTTTTTGAAATTGGTCTTGGAACTAAGTTCCAGACATTGTTATGAGTGAACTGATTTAGCTCTTCTTGCATTGCATTTACCCAGTTAAGATCAGCAAGAGCTTCATCAGTGTTCTTCAGTTCTAGTTGTGAAACAAAAGCTGAATAGATAAATAAATTTAGCATTTGATTGCGAGTTCTTACTGGATCAGATGGATTTCCTATTACCAATTCAGGTGGATGTGATTTTTTCCATCTGTACTCAGTATTTGTTGTATCAGTAATTTCTTCAGTTGGTAACTAATGTCATCAGTTTGCTCTATCAACTGATTATTAGGAATAACTTCTGGTTCAGCTGATTGATCTAACACTTCTGGTTCGGGTGTTTGGAGGTTGTTTTGATTTATATGATTGTCTCCTTCATCATTTTCCTCCAAACTGATATCTGTAAATCGATCAACTAGCTCAACTTGATCAGTTGGCTTATCAGTTAGTTCAGTTTCATCGAAATCAACATGAGCAGATTCTTCAACATTTAGGGTTTTCTTGTTGAAAACTCTATAAGCTATACTAACTGATGAATATCCAAGAAATATTCTGAAACAACCCCACTCCCATAAAAATAACATTTAAAATAAATGACATACGCGGAAGCATTTGCATTAAAAGGAAAGAAACATATATAATTTACATCATAACTATTTTACGCACTAATATACATAACCATTCACAATCATATCCTTCAACACATAACCAGAAGCCGAAACAAAATTTTTCCCCATCATTCATTTAGCCAAATACATGACATTTTAAAACTTTAAATATGTTCATTCCACCACAATTCAAAATGACAAAACCAAAAAGTCTTTCGCTTGTCCTCTTATATGACTTCCCCCGCCTCGAACAATCCATTTCAGTCATTTTTATCACCTGCATCATATGACATAACTGGAATGAGAATAAAACTCAGTAAGTAAGAAGCTATACATAGCAATTACATATACATAGCTTGGGCTTAGAACATGGCTATGGCAATGGCGATAAAGAATGAATCATAAATCTCAGATCAATGTAAAGGGTATCATATCATGAATTAAAGGAAGGAAATGACAGTTATGTGACCTGTGACCTGTGGTAAGTATCTCTTTGATATAAATATCAAAACTGTGAGAGATACTTCATAATCATGTGATTGGCCAATGACATGCATGAATTACTATCATTCCTTGGCTTTAATCATAGGAAATCTCATTGAGGCATTACATCAAACATTTGGTAGGAACAATGAGTTACTAGCTCCTTTGTCAATGAATTCCATAGTAATATTTGAACAATGAATATATATAATAAAATAAATATCGATTATATGTCAATGGGAGGAGCTAGTTCGCAATAACATGGCTTGATACATATATAAATCATGTGAGCACAAGGAAAAGCTTTCACTTACAACAAACCAAATGAATGCTTAGATGTTCTTGAAGGAAATCCTACAGCAATAATCACAATCATAATCACAAATCGTCTCCAATAATCCAATGAATCATGAACCCAATTTAACCCTCAATACTTCAAACCCTTCTATACTCCAAAAACATAGAATAAATACCTTGTAGCTTGAAATCTTAGCAAGGAGCGACTAAGAAATCACTATAATCCTTGCACTTGGAGTAGAGAATTGGAGAGAAGAAAACCTTGAGGGAAAAGGGTTTGAATCGATGGAAGAGAAAGGAGAATGGTAGGAAATGTGTAGAATAGTATTGAGTAACGTTTATAAGCCTCCGATTCCTTTACAAACGTGTTTTCTATGCCATATACACGGACCCCGTGCCCCCCTCTGTGTATAGGTCCGTGTACACTCGGGAAATTACACATTTTGTATGGCCGGACCCGGACCCCGTGTGGGGGTCCGTGTACCCTCTGCCAAGGGCCAAAACTGCATTTTTTCTTCCGAATTAACAAAGGTGGTAAACATGCAAGTTGTAGCCCTATGTGTTTTTTTGAACCTCCCCAAATTTCAGATCATTTGGAGGTCTGAGTAAAAAGTTATGCCCATTCTACCAACATGTGTCAGTGTAGGAACAACAAAACACACGACACACTTCGGACCACTTTTGTCTCGTCTTCCCTAAGGATTTGAACAAAACTAAAAATAAGAAAGTTATAGCCTTATATCTTATCTTTCTAATGGAAGTGGCCTCATGTGGGGACCCGGACGCTAATTCATTCCTTAATTGTCTTTAGGAATGTTTAATCATTTCTAATAAACAGGGTCTAATTTTTTTTTTTTTTAAATGCAAAGCGGAAACGTAATGTAATTAAATTCAAATTAAATAATAAACATAAACATACAAATATTGTATTATCTACAATAATCTAACTAGGTTCAACTACATATCAGTGCTGAATCCTAAGTTGCTTCAGAGTCCGGATCTCCACGCTATCTAGTCCAGCTTCGTTCTTGTCCTGACCCCGCTTCTATCCCACCTGTTGCCATGCACACATACGAACAAGACAACAGCCAGATAACTCCGGTGAGAATTATATTCTCAGTATAAACCATGTATACACGCAGTCATATAAATCATATAAAAGCATATAACAGACATTCATAACATGTATGAAAATCAGAATATGAATCAATTATTCATAACATGTAACATAATCGTTATCAAGAATAATTCCTATTCTAAACATGTACCATCATCAGGAACATAAATGGACATGTACCATATTCAGGAACATAAATTAACATCAATCAATATAAATCGATATAACTGTTACTCAAACTCGTGACTCTACGTTTTAGACTAGACTCAATCCTAGCCTAGGGATCCCTATTTCCAAATGTTGAAATTCCATATCGATCACCAGTAATAGAAGAAATTTCGATTCTATCCACATCGATATGGTATCGATCACCAGTAATAGAAAAAGCTCTGATTCTATCCACATCGAGTTAGTATCGATCACCAGTAATAGAAGAAGCTCTGATTCTATCCACATCGATATAATATCGACACCAGTAATAGAAGAAGCTCCGACTATCCACATCTATACGATATCGATCACCAGTAATAGAAAAAGCTCTAATTCTATCCACATCGATAGCCAAACATCCGGTGACAGACTTTGGCACCATCACCAATACACTATCTTGTGACATCGTGCAATGTGCCCGTGGCATTCCGCAACTACCAGGCACTTTTGTCACAAGATTACTCGTCTAATACCTGCTATCTATCAATCAAGAAAACAAGCATATCAATTCATTTATTGCAAATATCTATGCGATAAAATAAAGTATGTGATTTAGGGAAACTCGAGCCCAACCTCACTCGAGTTGTGCAATCCCAACTCAACATTAATCTATACCTTTATCTTATCGCTCTGATGAAGATGAAGTCCCGACTTAAACTCTGTCCATTCTCAATCTGATAATAACAGTATCAAATAGACCGTGTCAATATACCGCTTAACTCAAAGCCTGTTCTGATCAATACACAAATCAAAACATAATCTGATCAATATCGAATCAAGATACAATCTAATCCATATCGATGATATCACGATATAATCGAAGTCACTACTGAATCTGATCAATATCAATTTACGGATGTTTCGACGGTATAACAATACAGTCACGATAACCCCGTCAGTCCAACATCACAAATATAATACCAGACTTCGTAATCAGTATCAGTACAACTCATACTCTCAATAACAATACACATCTGATATAAAATCTCAGTCAAATTGAATCCAAAAATCATAACAATTCCATAAACAGTCCGTTCTTCAATCTGACTTCAGATATACGATGCCTACTGTATCAGAAACACTATATATGATTCGTATTCAATTATGACAACATCATAATTTCAAATCATGTCTAAACGTAACAAAACTTACGTCCAGTTGTAGCCTGTGTTGATATAAACACGGTACTGAAGTCGGATTCAAAATCAGACGGGCAGATTCTTCGTAAATTGAATTCTAAAATCACGAATCAAAGCTTCTCCCCAAACTCTCTACTTTCTTCTGAATGAAATGAAGGAGAAATGAGTTTCATATATATATCCATCATGCATGGCTAGAAACGTGGCTTCATCTTTCCGCTGCACGTCCGCTCGAGCGCGGAACTCTCGGCCCTCACAAAATAAAAAATCGCGCTCGGGCGGTCAAAAACTTCCGCCCGGGCGCGAACTGTTCGGCTTTCTTTTATTATTCAGAGGCGCTCGGGCGGACAAACACTTCCGCCCGGGCGCTACACCTTCGGCCAACTTTTATGCTTTCATGTACTTAGTCCAAATCTTATCTCGGAATGGCCCGGCTATAATCACATCAATCATAATCAACAATCCCAAATTAACATAATCAAAATCAATAAATCATCTCAGATTACCATAATAAAATCTCGGGCATTACATTTCTCCCCCTCTAAGATATGATTTCGTCCTCGAAATCATAGGCAATCAACTCAGATAAAGAAAGAAATGTATAACGAAATCAATCAGAACTTATCTCAGTGACATCAATTCTGAACATCGCTACTTCATCAGACTCTGTCTTCCAGATAATCTTTTTATGCTTTGTCAGCTCTATTGTAGTTCTATTCTGGATTATCTTTCTTTCCCGGATCTTGACTCCAAACGAGAATAATCATTCAAGAAGTATAATGTCTTAATAAAACTTTATTCTGATAGAATGAATCACAAACTATTGGCTATACAACATCCGTATATACCAATCAGCAGTTCATAACAAACCAAAACCATCAGATGTTATCAAATCTGTTTATCTCAGTCAAGAATATATTCATTCTTCAACCTTAAATACCAACAGTCATCGTCCGACGTTGGCTTGTTTAATGTCAAGTTTCGAGCTATCTTCATTTTGTTTCTGATTCCATCGCAGTTTCGATATCAGATCTTTGATCCTATCAGATGCAATCTCAAGTATCATCGAGACATAAATCCCCATACAACGGAATCGACAAGTATCACTGTACAATATCTCGAGTAAGGCTATCTCGATACTCATATGATAGCTATTATTGTATGACAATTCACAAGTGACAATAAATTGTGTCAACTAGTGATAAAATCCAGCACTACAGTTCCTGGATATCCTCCAGTATCTTGATAGTTCGCTCCGAATATCCTTCAATCTATAAACCATAGATGAAAAGTCATGCTATACATTCCGCCAGAAGTACAAAATCAACCAAAAATCACGGTATGATATAATCAACTCTGGCATTCAATACAATCTGACCCCTTTTCTGACATACCTCTCAGTCGTCTAGTCATATCTGTACGTCATCCTGTACAACATCATATAGGCAGATTCAAGCAATCTGTCAATTATATTTACATCATAGCATAATCTTATCCAGATTTTCGTAGTGTTATCACACAATCTATAGAAATGTACTCCCATTTCTATTTAAGAATCGATAATCTATATAACCAATCTCCTGGTTTCTAACTTCATGTCTTCATCTATTACCAGAATATCACTGAATCTACTACTGTGTGAATCAGACAATACCTGTCATTTCAAATTCGAAATATCTGGCACAAACAAATCAGTTAATTATATAAAATAAAGCATTACCTACCTGGTATTCTAATTAGCACACTGTTCCAACTATCAAAATCAAATTCTGAATAGTCTGATCAAACTTCTGAACTGCTGTAATTTTCAAAATCAGCTCTGATCAACTTGCACTAGATATAATCTCAACGGTTCATAACAATCGGTATCAAATACGGATTCAGAATAACAGCAATATCGGATCAGATTCAAAATATCAGTCAGTATACTATCTTCAAATATCACAGACTCTGGATACAATTTGTTGCAATCAAGATTCATATCCGAACAATTCTGTATACAACAATCTCCGTTCCCAGAATATTCAATAAAAATTTCAATTGTTTGATTCAATTCAATCATACGCTAGAACTGAAGTATTTCTCCGAGAAACACATAATCAAATGTAACTCTAAATCGCAGCCAGTAAATCTTCTAACTGACACTCAGTTCTTTTCAACTCAATCAGTGTCAATCTATACGGAATTTTAAAATGAAACCAATACCTGTATCAAATCAAGGGCTGAAATCCTCCCTGATATAAGATAAGCCTGAACTCTCATCTGAAAGACTATAGCAACTAGTAAATCAATCCCTGATAGGCTCAACTTCAGTAATCAACTGAATACATAAGGAATTACTCCATTCCTTTCGATAATCATCGAATCATACATAATACGGACATCAAGGAATTCATAATCGAGAATCCTTACCGTATTATTAATTCTTTGTTCATGTCAGGTACGAATCTTACCATTTCCTGGCAAGAATCTATAATAGTTCTGTACTTGTTAGCATATCAATATCAATAATGTAGTCAGCATCAGACAACACAAGTACAACACCATCTAATTAAATATTATTCTCTTTTTACCTTAGTATATAATATATCACCGAATTCACTGATATCAATTCTTCTCCCCAAAAGATACAAAAATCAATACTACAGTAATACAGACCCAACAGGTACAACGTATATCAATACAACTCAGTCAAAGATAATCGTAGTGAATGCATTAGTATATATCAATACATATGCATATAATTATAAAAGAACAGTACCTGTCGCTATATCATCAATTGTGTCCTAGGTCTAATTTTCGATCACCACACCCAGATGATCCTGTTCCCTGATATCTTCGGGAACCTCTTTGTGGACAAACTCTAGCAAAGTGTCCAGACTGTCGGCAGATGTTGCAACTACCAGTCACTCCCTGGTATTGCTCTGTGGGATGTCTCCCTCCGCAAGTCCTGCAAATAAACTCCAGTATAACTCGGGCTAGAACTACTGGATCTAGATGAACCACTCGGTCCACTTCCTACTTTCTTAAACTGTTTCTTTCGAGCTTTCAGCAACTCCTACATCCCACTCATACTGCCACTATCAAAGCTGTGAGGGGATTGCTGTGTCTGGGGTTGCATCGCACACAACCTTACTAGTTGTCTAATCAGACTCGCCTCTGCTCTCTTTGCTCTACTCAAGGCATCAGCAAAACGGTAAGGTCGCTGCATATTCATCAATGCAACTATCTCCGAGTTCAAACCTCTGATGAACTGAGCCGCTACAGCTTCATCATTCCCAGATACATGAGGAACAAAACGCAGTAGAGTAGAGAATTTAGCAACATACCCTTCAATATTCAGTTGACCTTGCCTCAAATTCTCAAATGCTGCTTTCTTGTCCTCTCGGTACGAAACTGAGAAAAATCTTCGATAAAATTCAGTTCTGAATATTTCCCACGAAATCACTGTACCTCTCTGTTCTATCATTCTTTTACTTGTAATCCACCAACTCCTGGCGGCTTCTCGTAACTGGTTAGGCACCATTTTAACTCTCTGCTCATCTGTACAATCAAGTAAATCGAACAATATTTCTATGTCATCAAACCAGTTCTCACAATCTTCAGACGTTTCGATACCACTCAGAATCGGTGGCTGAAATAACTGAAACTCTTTCAACTTTATTTCCATTTGAGTTTCGGATACATCTATCTGATCATTAGAAGTACTACTCCTTTCTGGAATTCTTCTAGGAGGTATATCTGATGATCACAAAAGTCAGTAATCACAGAAGATAAATCAATCTCAATCCCTTTCTGATCAGCTTACCTCTGATCAAGAATTGGTTCTGATTTATTTTCAAATCAGACATATTACCAAATCATTTCAGATATTCAGGTAACATGTAAGTAAAACAGTAAATCGTACTTAGCATGCTAGCATATACATGTAAAGCAACAATATAAGAAATCACATGCTATCAATCAAAAGCAGGTAAGAAAACTCAATCTACCCCGCTCACTCTCCTCTATCTCAGTGCTAAGGAACCTACAATTCAAGGACCTACAGCTCTGATACCACCTGTTGTGGGGACCCGGACGCTAATTCATTCCTTAATTATCTTTACGAATATTTAATCATTTCTAATAAACAGGGTCTGAATTTTTTTTTTAAATGCAAAGTGGAAACGTAATTTAATTAAATTCAAATTACATAATAAACATAAACATACAAATATTGTATTATCTACAATAATCTAATTAGGTTCAACTACATATCAGTGCTGAATCCTAAGTTGCTTCAGAGTCATCTCCACGCTATCTAGTCCAGCTTCATTCTTGTCCAGACCCCGCTTCTATCCCACCTGTTGCCATGCACACATACAAACAAGACAACAGCCGGATAACTCCGGTGAGAATTATATTCTCAGTATAAACCATGTATACACGCAGTCATATAAATCATATAAAAGCATATAACAGACATTCATAACATGTATGAAAATCAGAATATGAATCAATTATTCATAACATGTAACATAATCGTTATCAAGAATAATTCATATTCTAAACATGTACCATCATCAGGAACATAAATGGACACGTACCATATTCAGGAACATAAATTAACATCAATCAATATAAATCGATATAACTGTTACTCAGACTCGTGACTCTACGTTTTAGACTAGACTTAATCCTAGCCTAGGGATCCCGATTTCCAAATGTTGACATTCCATATCGATCACCAATAATAGAAGAAATTCCGATTCTATCCACATCGACATGGTATCGATCACCAGTAATAGAAAAAGCTCTGATTCTATCCACATCGAGTTAGTATCGATCACCAGTAATAGAAGAAGCTCTGATTCTATCCACATCGATATAATATCGACACCAGTAATAGAAGAAGCTCCGACTATCCACATCTATACGGTATCGATCACCAGTAATAGAAAAAGCTCCAATTCTATCCACATCGATAGCCAAACATCCGGTGACAGACTTTGGCACCATCACCAATACACTATCTTGTGACATCGTGCAATGTGCCCGTGGCGATTCCGCCACTACCAGGCACTTCTGTCACAAGATTACTTGTCTAATACCTGCTATCTATCAATCAAGAAAACAAGCATATCAATTCATTTATTGCAAATATATATGCGATAAAATAAAGTATGTGATTTAGGGAAACTCGAGCCCAACCTCAATTGAGTTGTGCAATCCCAACTCAACATTAATCTATACATTTATCTTATCGCTCTGATGAAGATGAAGTCCCGACTTAAACTCTGTCCATTCTCAATCTGATAATAACAGTATCAAATAGACCGTTTCAATATACCGCTTAACTCAAAGCCTGTTCTGATCAATACACAAATCAAAACATAATCTGATCAATATCGAATCAAGATACAATCTAATCCATATCGATGATATCACGATATAATCGAAGTCACTACTGAATCTGATCAATATCAATTTACGGATGTTTCGACGGCATAACAATACAGTCACGATAACCCCGTCAGTCCAACATCACAAATATAATACCAGACTTCGTAATCAGTATCAGTACAACTCATACTCTCAATAACAATACACATCTGATATAAAATCTCAGTCAAATTGAATCCAAAAATCATAACAATTCCATAAACAGTCCGTTCTTCAATCTGACTTCAGATATACGATGCCTACTGTATCAGAAACACTATATATGATTCGTATTCAATTATGACAACATCATAATTTCAAATCATGTCTAAACGTAACAAAACTTACGTCCAGTTGTAGCCTGTGTTGATATAAACACGGTACTGAAGTCGGATTCAAAATCAGACGGGCAGATTCTTCGTAAATTGAATTCTAAAATCACGAATCAAAGCTTATCCCCAAACTCTTGACTTTCTTCTGAATGAAATGAAGGAGAAATGAGTTTCATATATATATCCATCATGCATGGCTAGAAACGTGGCTTCATCTTTCTGCTGCACGTCTCGCGCTCGGGCGGACATAAAGTTTCGCCCGGGCGCGGCACTCTCGGCCCTCACAAAATAAACAATCGCGCTCGGGCGCGAACTGTTCGGCTTTCTTTTATTATTCAGAGGCGCTCGGGCGGACAAACACTTCCGCCCAGGCGCTACACCTTCGGCCAACTTTTATGCTTTCATGTACTTAGTCCAAATCTTATCTCGGAATGGCCCGGCTATAATCACATCAATCATAATCAATAATCCCAAATTAACATAATCAAAATCAATAAATCATCTCAGATTACCATAATCAAATTTCGGGCATTACACCTCACATCAATTGGATCAATATACAAAACATTATACTAAAAACCACAACTACTGCCACATTTTTCATACCATTTATGCACTTCCATTTTCTATTTGGCTCAAGATCAACTTTCTATTCTACCCATTCATTTCCATAATCATCACCAACTATGAACATAATACCAAAACAATAACCGTTTCAATAAAGATATCCATAAACAATAACCATTCAACATAATCTCAACCAGTAAAGCATAAAATATGATCATAACAATAATAAACCATAAGGGTTAACATGATAAAAGATTGGGCTATTACAATCTCCCCTCCTTATAAAAATTTCGTCCCAGAAATTTACTTACCTTTGAATAAATTGGGATAACGATGTTTCATTTCTTCTTCCGGTTCCCAAGTCGCCTCCTCAATCACTTGATTTCTCCAAAGGACTTTGACAATACCAATATCTTTGTTTCTTAACACTTTAACCTTACAATCAAGTATTTGAACCGGCACTTCTTCGTAGCTTAAATTAGGCAAAAGATCTAATGATTCATGTCGAAGAACATGCGATGGATCGGGAAGGTATTTACGTAGCATAGAAACGTGAAAGACATTGTGAACTCGATCCAAATCCGGTGGCAATGCAAGACGATAGGCTCTATCTCCAATTTTTTCAAGGATTTCAAACGGACCAATGTATCGAGGACTTAACTTACCTTTCTTGCCAAACCGCATCACTCCCTTAAAAGGGGCTATTTTAATAAAAACATGATCACCTACCTCGAATGTCAAAGGCCGTTGACGTACATCAGCGTAACCTTTCTGTCTAGACTGGGCAGTCTTCATTCTTTCTTGGATCAATGCCACAACATCTGCTATTTGTTGAACCAACTCCGGGCCCAACATCTTCCTTTCACCTATTTCTTCCCAGTATAATGGAGATCGACACCTTCTTCCATATAAAGCTTCATAGGGTGCCATGACGATTGAAGATTGGTAGCTTTTGTTCTACGTAAATTCGACAAGACGCAATTTGGAATCCCAACTTCCTGGGAAGTCAATTGTACAAGCTCATAACATATCTTCCAGAATTTGAATTACCCTTTCGGATTGCCCGTCACTCTGAGGATCATATGCTGTGCTAAAGGCAAACTTGGTGCCCAAGGCTCTGTGCAAACTCTTCCAGAACTCAGGAGTAAACCTTGGGTCATGATCAGATACAACTGATATAGGTATTCCATGAAGTCTTACAATTTCAGCTACATAAACTTCAACATATTGGTTCATTGTAAACGTTATCTTTACTGGAAGAAAATGAGCTGACTTGGTTAACCTGTCAAAAATCACCCAGATGGAGTTGTAACCCTTTGGTGTTCTTGGAAGTCCTGTTACGAAGTCCATGGTGATGTGTTCCAATTTCCATTGAGGTATAGGGAGAGATAGCAAAGTCCCCGCAGGTCTTTTGTAAGGCCCGAGAAATTATCCGGTTAATTTGAAAAGATTTGGGCGATGATTATTATAATCTATTGTTGATAATTACTATGATTATAAACAGAACGGATCAGATCGGGAGAGCCGGAAAAGAATTCACATTATGTGTGAAGAATAGGATTGGCGCACATGCGCGACATATAGTGGCGCACATGCGCGAGATAAGGCGCGCAAATGCGCAACCCGTCCAGAATGATCGGCGCATCTGCGCGACATAAATGGCGCACATGCGCGGGGTTGGCAGAAGGATTGGCGCATATGCGAGAATGATTGGTGCATATGCGCGAGAAGACAAAGCGCTAGTTTAAATAGCTGGCGCATATGCGAGACATTGTTCGCACATATGCGCGAAACGTGTAAAATGTAGGATGAGCCACTTGCCTTGCATGCATGAATGTGTATATATATATACATATACAAACTTCATTCTTGAAGATTCAGACGGAAAGAAACGAGGATAGAGCTTAGGATATTTCAATTTCCTTCGAAGCTTTTAATTTTGATTTTGGAGAATCCGTTCGTCTGATTTTGAATCCGACTGCGGTACTGTGTTCCTATCGACGTAGGCTACAACTGGACGTAAGTTTTGCTACGTTTTGATATGATTTGAAATTATGGTATTGTCAGAATCTGATATGATTCATATATGATGTTCTTGGCATGTTAGACATCGTATAATCGAAACCGGACTGAGGAATAGATACCATATGAAATTGTTATGATTTTTAGAGTTGAGTTGAATAAGAATTGATATCCAGATTGAGTGATTATAGAGTATAAGACGTTAGAATTGATATTTGACTAATATGGTATTGCTGGATATATTGAGATTATGATGTTATGCCGTTGAAACAGAATTTGATTGAATTCTGTTTATATCCAGTATTGATTTGAACGGGTATTGATAGTGTACTCCTCGATATTGTTATTGTCAGATTGAGTATTGACAGATTTGAGTTCGAGACTTCGACAAAGTCAGAGTATCAGAAAGAAAGGTATAAATTAATGTTGTGTTGGGATTGCACAACTCGAGGAAGGTTTGACTCGAGTTTCCCTAAATCATATACTTAGTTTATTACATTGATTCTTGTAATTGATGAGATTGATGTTTGTAGTCTACTGATTTATAGCCACTGCATGTAATGACTGCTGATTCGCTAGTCATCGACTGATTTGCTTAGATACTGAATGCATGTATTGACTACTGGATCGTTTAGTCATGGGCTGATTCGCCTAGTCACCGGCTGATTCGTCTGGTTATGGGCTGATTCGCCTAGTCACCGGCGGATTCGTCTGGTTATTGACTGATTCGTCTATTTATTGGCTGATTCGCTTAATTATAGCTGATTCGCTTAATCTTGACTGATTCGTCTAAACTATAGCTGATTCGCTTAATTCTTGACTGATTCGTCAATTCTGCGGCTGATTCGCCCAGACACTGATATATGAATTATATCGATGCCGTTTATGGATTGATTCATTCCTATCGACTGAGATTCGATATAATTACCTATATCCAGACATCGGGATCCCTAGGTTAGAGTTGAGTCGAGTCTGAGACGACGCGTCAGTTGAGTCGAGTATGAGACAACGCGTCGGTTGAGTTGAGTCTGATATGACAGGTTGATTTACAGTTTTATATCATTCATGTTTGTTGAATTGCTACATGTTAATGATAACTGATATATGCTTTTGTATATGTTTCTATATAATTGCATGTTTACATTGTTTATACTGGGATATTTATATCTCACCGGAGTTATCGGGCTGTTGTCTTGTTTTGTATGTGTGCATGACAACAGGTGGGAATGGATCAGGGTCAAGAAGAGGACGAGAGAAGATTAGATAGCGTGGAGATCCGGGCTTCGAAGCAACATAGGATTCAGCACTGATATGTAGTTGAACCTAGTTGAATTCTTGTAGATAACACAAGATTTGCTTGTTCATGTTTAATATGTAATTTGAGTAAATTACATTACGTTTCCGCTTTGTATTTTTAAAAAAAAAAATTAGACCATGTTTTATAATTGATTAATTAGTCCCAATAATGATTAAGAACTGGATTAGCGTCCGAGTCCCCACAACAGGTGGTATCAGAGCGATTGATCCTTTAGATTGAGATAGAAGAGGCTAGTGAGCGGGGTAGATTGAGTTTTCTTCCTTGCTTTTGCATGCTAGCAATCTATTATGCTTACTGCTTTATATAATACATGTTACTTGAATTATCTGATTTGATTTTGTAATATGTATTATTTGAAATGAATTCGAACCGATTCTCGATCAGCAGTAAGATGATCGGAGGAGAGACTGAATTGAAACAGGTTTGTTGAATTGAGTTACTAATCCTTGTGATATTCAGATATTCCTCCCAGAAGAATACCAGAACAGGGTAGTACATCAAATTCTCCAATGGATGTAACACCGACTCCAATGGAAACCTTGCTGAAGAGGTTTCAGTCATTCGAACCACCGACTCTTACGGGTACTGAGACATCAGTTGAGTGTGAGAGTTGGTTAGGTAACATTGAGATGTTGTTTGATTCACTGGAGTACAGTGACGAGCGCCGAATTAAATTGATTGGGCACCAGTTGCTTGATGTTGCAAAAAGCTGGTGGATTACGATGAAGAGGGCCTTGGAGCAACGAGGTACGATTATTACTTGGGATGTATTTAAAACTGAGTTTTATCAGAGATTTTTCCCAGTATCGTACAGGAAGGACAAGGGGGCGGAGTTTGCCAATTTGAGACAGGGTCAGCTGAACATTGAGGAATATGTGACCAAGTTCTCTACCTTGTTGAAGTTTGCTCCACATGTGTCTGAAAATAACGAAGCCGTTGCTGATCAGTTCATCAATGGCTTGAACTCCGATATTTTTACATTGGTGAACACAGGGCGACCGAATAACTTTGCTGATGCCATGAATAGAGCAAAGGGCGCTGAAGCGGGCCTAATAAGGCAGAAAGGAGCTGCATCTGTTCCTTTGGAATCGAGACCATAGCAACCACCTCCCCGATTCGAGAGTGGCAGTAGTAGTGGTGGAAGGAAAGATTTTTTGAAGGCTAGAGGAAAGCAGTTTAAGAAGTCGGGAGGCAGTTCTTCCAGCTCCAGTGGTCCCCAACAGAGTTATACCGGGGCTTATTGCGGAAATTGTGGAGGGAGACATGCCACTGTGCAATGCCAAGGAGTACTTGGTAGTTGCCACTTCTGCAAACAACAGGGACATTTTGCCAGAGTATGTCCACAGAGGGAATCCCAAAGATCCCAGGGAGCCGAATTCGCGGGATCAGCGGCACAGTGGAGTAGACGATCAGGGGTTGTCCCTTCATTTCAGCCAGCACCATCTCAGTCACAGCAGAGGCCATGAATAAGCCAGACAATTGGCCAGCCTCCTAGACAGCAGGCCAGAGTATTTGCTTTGACCGAGGAGCAGGCTCAGCAAGCACCAGATGATGATATTGCAGGTAACTGATTTGTTTGATTATCCTGCATACGTATTGAGGGATACCGGTGCTTCACATACTTTTATTTCTGAAAGATTTGCATTGATGCATGCATTATCTGTCGAGTCCCTATTTACTGTAGTAATTGTTTCTTTTCTTTTGGAGAAAAGATCTTGTATCAGTGATTTCTGTTAGATATTGTATACTACAGTAGGATGAGAATGAGATCGAGTTAGATCGTGTGGTAGCTTTTGTTGTGCTAGTGTTCTCTGATTTTGGGACTGCATTACTGATATTGATATGCTGACCAAGTACAGAGCTACCCTAGATTAATTCCAGAAGATGGTGAGAATCGAACCTGAGATGGCCAAGGGATGAATAATGTACGATAAGAATTCTAGATTGAGAATTCCTTTGATATTCGTACTAGCTATGAGTCGATGATTACAGAAAGGAGCAGAATGACTCCTTATGTATTCAGTTGATTTACTGAAGTTGATTTTATCATTGACTGATTTACCAATGATAAGAAAGTTATTAATGTTTTCCCCAGATAAGACTTCAGATCTGATTCCAATCAGAGAGATTGAGTTTAGCCTTGAAATGATAGTAGAAATTGCTGAAATTTTGAATCCTGATTGAGACAGATTGTGTTCAGGGATTTTTATATCTGAAAATGATGTATCTGTTGATTTTAGCAGAGTTAAACCGTAATTAGTTGGCCGAGGTGGATATCAGTGTCAGATATTTGCGGTTTTATGAGTTTAACAGATCAGTACTGATGAGTGATCTTCTGAATCTGATTGAATCTTGCGGTTGTTTTGAATCCGTTTTTGAACCATGTAAGTAATACTGTATTGTATGTTAATAACTGATTTGTTTGTGGCCGATATTTCGAATGTGAAATGACATAGATTGTCAGAAAGGTGCAATACTTGATTCAGTAAGCATCCTGATAGCAGAAACTGTTTTGATAGAAACAGATGAGATTAGATATGGTAGAGTTTGGACTGAAATGTCTGAACTACAGACAGATAAAGATAGAAAGAGAGAAACCAAGAGATGGGTTATATAACTTGTCGGTTCCTGAATGGAAATGAGATTACATTTCCAAGGATATCGTGATGAAGTTACTACATTCCTCTCGGAATTGAGTATTGATTGAGTTAAGAATGACAGACTGACCCAAGCTGCGAGTGCTAAACCGTACATGAAGATGTACAAATATGATATATTACTGAGATTCTGTCAGAAAAGTGATTAGATTACACGGAGAGTTGAGAGTTGATTATATTAGACCGTGATTTTGGTTGATTTCGCACGTTTGACAGAATGTACAGTAAGAGTAGGATACTAGACTATATCTGAATACTGAATAGTATTCACTACTTGACAGACAGTCAGAGTAGATTATCTGGATTTCGGAACATATGCTTAGAGTTGTAGTGCTGGATTTTAGCACTAGTTGACATGATTTATTGTCATTTTGTGAGTTTTCGTACAACAACAACTATCAAACGAGTATTGAGATAACTTCTTTCGAAGCGTTGTACGAAAAGATATATGGATCCTCTCTTTACTAAAATGATATCTCTGAGATTCTTGAGATTGGATCTGAAATGATCAGATATATGAATGAAAAGATGAAGCTAATTCAGAAGAAAATGAAAACAGCTCATAATAGACAGACTAAATATGCCAACGTCGGATGATGACTGTTGGTATTTGAGACCAAAGATCGAATATATCTTTGATTGAGATCAACAGATTCGATAACAACTGATGATGTTGAGTCGTTACGAACTGTTGATGGTTATATACAGATGTTGTATAACCAGTGTTGCGAGATTGACTTTATCAGAGATATTTTTCGAAATAGAATTTGATATGAGATTGAAATTTCAGAACAGATTCATTGAGATGAGTTTCTGATATAACTCTGTATACATTTCTTCTGACATATCTGAATTGATTATTTGCAAGTTCGAGGACGAACTCAGATCTAAGAGGGGGATAAATGTAAGGCCCGAGAAATTATCCGGTTAATTTGAAAAGATTTGGGCGATGATTATTATAATCTATTGTTGATAATTACTATGATTATAAACAGAATGGATCAGATCGGGAGAGCCGGAAAAGAATTCACATTATGTGTTAAGAATAGGATTGGCGCACATGCGCGACATATAGTGGCGCACATGCGCGGAACATCCAGTAGCATCGGCGCACATGCGCGAGATAAGGCGCGCATATGCGCGACATAAATGGCGCACATGCGCGGGGTTGGCAGAAGGATTGGCGCATCTGCGCGGAATGATTGGTGCATATGCGCGAGAAGACAAAGCGCTAGTTTAAATAGCTGGCGCATATGCGAGACATTGTTCGCACATATGCGCAAAACGTGTAAAATGTGGGATGAGCCACTTGCCTTGCATGCATGAATGTGTATATATATATACATATACAAACTTCATTCTTGAAGATTCAGACGGAAAGAAACGAGGATAGAGCTTAGGATATTTCAATTTCCTTCGAAGCTTTTAATTTTGATTTTGGAGAATCCGTTCGTCTGATTTTGAATCCGACTGCGGTACTGTGTTCCTATCGACGTAGGCTACAACTGGACGTAAGTTTTGCTACGTTTTGATATGATTTGAAATTATGGTATTGTCAGAATCTGATATGATTCATATATGATGTTCTTGGCATGTTAGACATCGTATAATCGAAACCGGACTGAGGAATAGATACCATATGAAATTGTTATGATTTTTAGAGTTGAGTTGAATAAGAATTGATATCCAGATTGAGTGATTATAGAGTATAAGACGTTAGAATTGATATTTGACTAATATGGTATTGCTGGATATATTGAGATTATGATGTTATGCCGTTGAAACAGAATTTGATTGAATTCTGTTTATATCCAGTATTGATTTGAACGGGTATTGATAGTGTACTCCTCGATATTGTTATTGTCAGATTGAGTATTGACAGATTTGAGTTCGAGACTTCGACAAAGTCAGAGTATCAGAAAGAAAGGTATAAATTAATGTTGTGTTGGGATTGCACAACTCGAGGAAGGTTTGACTCGAGTTTCCCTAAATCATATACTTAGTTTATTACATTGATTCTTGTAATTGATGAGATTGATGTTTGTAGTCTACTGATTTATAGCCACTGCATGTAATGACTGCTGATTCGCTAGTCATCGACTGATTTGCTTAGATACTGAATGCATGTATTGACTACTGGATCGTTTAGTCATGGGCTGATTCGCCTAGTCACCGGCTGATTCGTCTGGTTATGGGCTGATTCGCCTAGTCACCGGCGGATTCGTCTGGTTATTGACTGATTCGTCTATTTATTGGCTGATTCGCTTAATTATAGCTGATTCGCTTAATCTTGACTGATTCGTCTAAACTATAGCTGATTCGCTTAATTCTTGACTGATTCGTCAATTCTGCGGCTGATTCGCCCAGACACTGATATATGAATTATATCGATGCCGTTTATGGATTGATTCATTCCTATCGACTGAGATTCGATATAATTACCTATATCCAGACATCGGGATCCCTAGGTTAGAGTTGAGTCGAGTCTGAGACGACGCGTCAGTTGAGTCGAGTATGAGACAACGCGTCGGTTGAGTTGAGTCTGATATGACAGGTTGATTTACAGTTTTATATCATTCATGTTTGTTGAATTGCTACATGTTAATGATAACTGATATATGCTTTTGTATATGTTTCTATATAATTGCATGTTTACATTGTTTATACTGGGATATTTATATCTCACCGGAGTTATCGGGCTGTTGTCTTGTTTTGTATGTGTGCATGACAACAGGTGGGGCTGGATAAGGGTCAAGAAGAGGACGAGAGAAGATTAGATAGCGTGGAGATCCGGGCTTCGAAGCAACATAGGATTCAGCACTGATATGTAGTTGAACCTAGTTGAATTCTTGTAGATAACACAAGATTTTCTTGTTCATGTTTAATATGTAATTTGAGTAAATTACATTACGTTTCCGCTTTGTATTTTAAAAAAAAAATTTAGACCCTGTTTTATAATTGATTAATTGGTCCCAATAATGATTAAAAACTGGATTAGCGTCCGGGTCCCCACATCTTTGATGCTCAATCTTAACCTGCTGACAGGTTAAACATTCAGAAATAAATAACATGATATCTTTCTTCATACCTAGCCACCAATAAAGACGTCGAAGATCTTGATACATTTTGGTACTGTCAGGATGAACTGAATATGGCGCTGTATGAGCTTCAATAAGTATATCTTTCCGAATGTCATCACCCCTAGGAACACAAATTCTACCTCGAAAGGTCAATAAACCATCACGATTCAAACCAAATTCAGAAACTCCTGTTAAATCATTTTAATTCTTCAACTCTAATAACTGAATATCCAATTGTTGCTCGTTTAGAATACGATCAATCAAAGTAGAGCGAAGAACTAGTGCAAATAACTGATCTGCTGTACCTGGAGATACCAGAGTTATTTCGTTCCTTTGCAAAAGTAATAACGGTTTCTGAATGATGGAACCCAATAAATAACTGGATTTACGGCTTAAAGCATCCGCAACAACATTAGCTTTTCCAGGATGATAGCTAATGGTGCAATCATAGTCTTTTAGCAGCTCCAACCACCTCCGCTGCCTCATATTCAATTCCTTCTGCGAAAACAAATACCTCAAACTTTTATGGTCTGTAAAAATTTCACATTTCTCACCATATAAATAACGTCGCCAAATCTTTAAGGCAAATACCACAGCCGCCAACTCCAAATCATGCTTGGGATAATTCTTCTCGTATTCTTTTAGCTGACGAGAAGCATAAGCAATTACTTTCCCACGTTGCATCAGTACAACTGTGACACCCTGACCCGTAATAACTTAAATGTAAAAATCTCAGCAAGTGGAACTCTAAATGAGAATAAATCTCAGCAAGTGGAACTCTAACATAGCAATGATACAGTATACTTTGACCCCCTGTCCACAGTTAACGTCCCGGTCCGTCGGAAGGAAGATTTTGCTTCCTATGCATACACCGTTGGAAGGAAGATTTTGCTTAAAGTAATTATTCTCAGCAAGTGGAACTCTAACATAGCAATGATGCATATGACCCCCTGTCCACAGTTAACGTCCCGGTCCGTCGCTCTTATCTACATCACATGAAAATAACTTAAATGAGAATAAATCTCAGCAAGTGGAACTCTAACATAGCAATGATACAGTATACTTTGATAAAACATGACTTTGAAATCATAAATACCATCAACTCTGAAACATGAATATCATAGCAATAGCAATAGCAATGAGATGGTATTTTCTTTGCTTTGGGGATTGATATCAATAGTTTCTCTGCTCTGGTGCTAATACCCCTATCGATATAAACCGATAACTCTGAGGGATAAAAGCCTATGGTCGTTGATCAACTAATATTGCATGCAATCTCTGACTATGTATTTATCAATCCGAAAACATTTAAACTCTCTCTGGCTTTAACAATCACTTTGAAACTCTATCTTTGCTCTTGTATTCCCTTTTTAATAAATATGAGACATACAAGTCTCCAATAATCAACAATGATAACAATACATAACAATGAATCAATTGAAGGGAATAACACATTAAAACTCTTGAAACACAATACATATACAATCATGTGAGCAAAAGGGATGAGTTTCCACTTACAAACCAATAGAACACCTCCAACTAAACTCTTGGTACACCACCTACAACAATAATCCATAAATAACACCAAAATCAACTCTATATCCAAAAATACAAGTCAAATATTCCATTAAACCAACCAATACATCAACCTATAGCATCTCATTACCAAAAACCATGATAGAACTCAACCAAAAACTTACCTAAGCTTCCTAGCACCAAGGAGAACCTCGATCTCAAGTCGAAAATCGAACTAGATCCACGAATCAAAGGTAGGAAATGAATGAAATGGTAGAAAACCCTAAGAAAATGAGAGGAAATCGGGAATGGAGGAAAAGGAAAGGTAGAAATGAAGCCAACCACTCCAAAAAGCAACTAAATATCTCGCCCATACCTTGACCGCGGGTGCGCTGCCACAAGCACCGCGGGTGCGCTAAGCTCACGGCAATCCAAACAATTCCTGAACCACTAACACCGCGGGTGCGGTGCTGCAAGTACCGCGGGTGCGGTGCACACCACGGGTGCGGTGATGCTACGGCTTCCCAACTCCAAAATCAAGAACAGTACACCGCGGGGGAACTCCTCTAAGAGCGCGGGTGCACTCTTGCTACGGCAATGAACAAAACCAACGCAACTAAAATCGATCCGAAACTCTGAAACGAACAATCAACAACAACTAATACCTCAAGACAATAATAAACAATAATACTATGGCCCAAAACACAACTCTAAACATCTAATCACATAACCCAAATAACATACGAAACTTAAATCGTACCGTACACCGGGCTCGGCTATTAAACAACACGTAAACCCTGCTTTGAGGCATCTGTATATTCAACAAAATCCTCAGTACCACAAGTAAGTACTAATACTGAGGCAGAGGTTAACTTATATTTCAGAGTTTGGAATGCTTGTTGGCATTCTATGGTCCATTCAAATTTGATAGCCTTTCGTGTCAAGCTCGTCAATGGTAATGCTATTTTCGAGAAATCCGCTATGAATCTTCTATAATACACTGCCAAGCCAAGAAAACTCCGTACCTCTGAAACTGTCTTTGGAATGGACCATTGCTTAATAGATTCAATCTTGGATGGATCGACTGTTATTCCTTCTTTTGACACGATATGGCCCAAAAACGCCACTTGCTCTAAACAAAACTCACATTTCTTTAACTTCGCATATAATACGATCCTCAAATGCTCCCTATAAAATTCTCGTGTCTTCGAATATATCTAAATGTCATCAATAAATACAATCACAAAAGCATCCAAATACGGCTTAAAGACACGATTCATCAAATCCATAAACACTGAAGGAGAATTAGTTAATCCAAACGACATCAGCAGAAATTCAGAATGGTCATACCTCGTTCTAAATGCAGTATTCGGTATGTCCTCCGTTCTCACTTTCAATTGATGATATTCGGATCGAAGATCGATTTTTGAAAATACAGTGGCCCCTTGCAATTGATCAAAAAGATCGTCGATTCGAGGTAAAGGATATTTATTTTTAATAGTTACCTTGTTGAGTTCACGATAATCAATGCATAACCTCAATGATCCATCCTTCTTTTTCACGAACAAAACCGGAGCTCCCCATGGCAAGGAACTAGGACGGATAAACCCTTTATCTAATAGCTCCTGCAATTGATTCTTCAATTCTTTCATTTCAGTTGGAGCCATTCTGTACGGAGCTTTAGAAATTGGGGCTGTACCTGGACTCAATTCAATAACAAACTCTACCTCTCGATCAGGAGGTAAGCCAGGCACATCATCAGCAAATACATCAGGATATTCCTGAACCACATCAATATCCTTAATTTGCAAATTACTGTCCCTATTCACATCCGATACTAAGGCCAGAAAACCAGTACACCCCTTATTCAATAATTTTGTAGCTTGTAGACAAGAAACAAGGGGAATACTGAGCGATGAACCTAGCCCAACAAATTCATCACTATCATAATCACTAGTTAAAAACTTCACGGTCTTTTCCACACAGTCAATAACGGCACGATAAGCGTATAACCAATCCATACCCAAAATAACATCGAAAGCAACCATCGGAATTACAATAAAATTAGCATACAACAATCTCGAACCTATCTGTACTGGACATGCCTTAAGAATACTTGTAGGACAAATTTCATCACCAGAAGGCAACATAATATTGAATTGTAAAGGCATGATAGTAGGCTCGCGAGATAAGGAGTGCATAAATACTTCAGACATAAAGGAATGAGTTGCATCAGTATCAATCAATGTAAGTGCTTCCTTTCTAGATATTAGAATATTACCTGATATGACTGAAGAATCAGGATTGGCTCCTTCTTTTGTCCTCGTAAAAATTCTTCCTTGAACTTTTCCTTTATCAGAGGAGAGAGGACATTTTGTGCGGTATGCCCCATTTCTTTGCACCTATAACATCGGCCACTTCCCACTAGACACTCACCTTTATGTGGCTTGCCACATTTATGACGTAATGGTCGCTCCATCTCTGAAGAAGGCGCAGAAGGTTTATTGCGTTGTTCAACTTTGCCTTTTCCTTTGTGACCACCTCGAGTACTAGTACTTGCCCCTTGCCCTCTTGCTTGAAAAGCTTGCCTTCTTAATTGCCGCTCCTTTTCAATTTCTTGTTCATCATGCTCGGAAAGTAAGGCTCTTTCAACGATGTCTTGATAAGTGATCACCTTGGCCATATGAACATCCCTTCGAATTTCCGGTTTCAACCCACGAAGGAAGTGTTCTCCTTTGTCTTTATCATTTTCAGCAATAAATGGAACAAACACGCATCCTTCTTCAAATTTCAATATATACTCAGCAACAGACAAGGAATCTTGGCTCAATGCAAGAAATTCTTTAACCTTCTTCGCTTTAACTTCTCTTGAAAAGTACTTGGCATAAAATAACTCTTTGAACTCTTCCCATTTTAACTCACGAACATTGACAGTCACTTTCGTAGCTTCCCACCAGATGCGAGCAGCTTTCACTAGCATAAACACAACACAGCTCACTCTATCTCGACCAGTGAACTTCAAATAGTCGAATATAGCCTCCAAAGATTTAACACATTCAAGAGCTACGAGTGGATCGGCACCACCGACAAATTCGGGAGGATTCATACGCCTGAACAATTCACAAGAACTACCTTCGGTGCTTTCCACTCTACTCTGTCCTCTTCCTTGACCATGACCCTAGGTTGAGGTATGCAGGCTCAACAACTGTTGAATTTGTTCACCATGAACTTTCGCTTGTTCTTGTATTAATTTACTGAATTCATCTACAACGTTGGCAGTCCTATCAGTGGTAGGGGTCCTATCATCCCCTTCAGTAACCTTTCGTTTAGGAGGCATTTCCTACACATAAAGCTCACTTTAACATAGACAGGAAGAAAGAATACATCAATAACAATGGAATAGGATCAACTCTCAATGTTACAATCAATAGATGCAGGATCGAAAACATACCGGATTGTCCTAGGAAGAAGAAGTCATATACAGTCCAAGAACTTTCGCTCTGATACCAATTGAAACAACCCCACTCCCATAACAATAACATTTAAAATAAATGACATACGCGGAAGCATTTGCATTAAAAGGAAATAACGATATATCATTTACATCATAACTATTTTACGCACTAATATACATAACCATTCACAATCATATCCTTCAACACATAACCAAAAGCCGACACAAAATTTTTCACCATCATTCATTTAGCCAAATACATGACATTTTAAAACTTTAAATAGGTTCATTCCACCACAATTCAAAATGACAAAACCAAAAAGTCTTTCACTTGTCCTTTTATATGACTTCCCCCGCCTCGAACAATCCATTTCAGTCCTTTTTTATCATCTGCATCACATGACATGACTGGAATGAGAATAAAACTCAGTAAGTAAGAAGCTATACATAGCTTGGGCTTAGAACATGGCTATGGCAATGGCGATAAAGAATGAATCATAAATCTCAGATCAATGTAAAGGGTATCATATCATGAATTAAAGGAAGGAAATGACAGTTCTGTGACCTGTGACCTGTGACCTGTGGCAAGTATCTCTTTGATATAAATATCAAAACTGTGAGAGATACTTCATAATCATGTGATTGGCCAATGACATGCATGAATTACTATCATTCCTTGGCTTTAGTCATAGGAAATCTCATTGAGGCATTACATCAAACACTTGGTAGGAACAATGAGTTACTAGCTCCTTTGTCAATGAATTCCATAGTAATCTTTGAACAATGAATATATATAACAATATAAATATCGATTATATGTCAATGGGAGGAGCTAGTTCGCAATAACATGGTTTGATACATATATAAATCATGTGAGCACAAGGAAAAGCTTTCACTTACAACAAACCAAATGAATGCTTAGTTGTTCTTGAAGGAAATCCTACAACAATAATCACAATCATAATCATAAATCGTCTCCAATAATCCAATGAATCATGAACCCAATTTAACCCTCAATACTTCAAACCCTTCTATACTCCAAAAACATAGAATAATTACCTTGTAGCTTGAAATCTTAGGAAGGAGCGACTAAGAAATCACTATAATCCTTGCACTTGGAGTAGAGAATTGGAGAGAAGAAAACCTTGAGGGAAAAGGGTTTGAATCGATGGAAGAGAAAGGAGAATGGTAGGAAATGTGTAGAATAGTATTGAGTAACGTTTATAAGCCTCCGATTCCTTTACAAACGTGTTTTCTATGCCATATACACGGACCCCGTGCCACCCTCCGTGTATAGGTCCGTGTACACTCGGGAAATTACACATTTTGTATTGCCGGACCCGGACCCGACGCGGGGTCCGTGTACCCTCTGCCAAGGGCCAAAACTGCATTTTTTCTTCCGAATTAGCTAATGTGGTAAACATGAAAGTTGTAGCCCTAGGTGTTTCCATAAACCTCCCCAAATTTCAGATCATTTGGAGCACTGATTAAAAGGTTATGCCCATTCTACCAACATGTCGCAGTGCAGGAACAACGAAACACACGAAACACACGACACACTTCGGACCGCTTTTGGCTCGTCTTCCCTAAGGATTTGAACAAAACTCAAAATAAGAAAGTTATAGCCTTATATCTTATCTTTCTAATGGAAGTGGCCTCACATCAATTGGATCAATATACAAAACGTTATACTAAAAACCACAACTACTGCCACATTCGTCATACCATTTATGCACTTCCATTTTCTATTTGGCTCAAGATCAACTTTCTATTCTACCCATTCATTTCCATAATCATCACCAACTATGAACATAATAACAAAACAATAACCGTTTCAATAAATATATCCATAAACATTAACCATGTTAGAGTAGGTGCCCGTCGAGCCAAGTGTTGGCCGAGTGTTCACAATGAAACTCTATGTATAAGCAATCTTTATTTTAATAATATTTGAAATTATTATTATGGCACATCTTTATCTGTATACCCATGCTAGTTGCATAGATAAAGCCCTTGAATATACAAATAGTAGAAAGAATATGAGATACTCATATGATGAGTATCATGAAACTCATATTTGTAATACTGTATATTCTAAACGGTTCCTAGTCGATTCAGCCGCCACTAAGAAGGATATAGGCCGCTCGAGTTAGAGACTAGTATCTGCGATGTGAGTACCATGTTTCATTGGTAGGGGACATTGTGATGTCCGAGCATGCAGATAGGTGCTCCTGGTAGAGTGCACTGAACAACCCTCCATTAAAGGACTTTCCAAGTGGTTCTCACTTATCGAGTGGAAAAGTCCTGGTTTATGGTTGTACACCATTAGTCCTTATGACCCGGGACAACATTGAGACTCTATGTGCTAGAATTACACTTTGACTTGTTTACCGACTCTCATGGGGTCATCAGGTGGCAAGGTTGGGTATTCTGTCGAAACACATAGGAGTCGATGCATTGTAGTCGGGGATTCACCGCTTACCTTCGGGTATGGATATCCTATGTGTTATCATGTGTATGTAGGTTGAAATCTCTGGCCAGAGTATGGTTGTAATTATGAAAGGGGTTTCATTTATTACACCATCGATGCAACTACGACATGACACATAGTATCGATTCATTGACAACTCTCGATAAACCAATGGTTGTTGAATCGATCGGGATATATGAGTTGAAGGGACTGTAGTGACCCGTTCCAGAATCACCTACTAGTTGAGAACTAAGCATGCAACTAACTTAATTAATAATAATCAGAGATAACAGCGGAAAATACCAACAAATGATAGTTATACAACCAAATCGAAAATCCAGAACAACTCAACTTAAACTGAAATATACGGTACAACCAAATCGAATCAAAGAGATACCGAAGAATTAAACCAACCAGCTACTCAACGTCCTCCTCTTCCTCCTCCTGAGCTGTCCAACCTGAGGCCTGCCCCGTGGGAATGGGGTGTCCAAGATAAACAAAAACCGAGGACGTGAGCGATAAGAACGCCCAGTACAAAAGTATGAGTATACAAACCTATATGAAATGCACATGCTATGATATGATACCAGGGTAGTCAAGAAACAGGAGTAACAAAGGATCTCAAAATGCTCAGTCTAGAGGCGCCAAGTGGATAGTGCCGCGCGGTCCAACCTCTGGGTCACTGCATCCACTGCAAGAACAGACGTGGACCTAAAATGTCCCGGACCACCGAAGCCCTCCCGACCCGTCGGCCACTGTGTACTCTCGGTGTCCATGCGTCCACAAGACAAGACAGGGCTGAGCGGCCCCACAAGATATATAGCTTATCTCGAAAGAGATACAGCTCAACAGTAAAGGCTATCTCGAAGGAGATACGGCTCAACATGAAATGCAACGTGCAGTAATAAACGTGACATAATAGCATGCATCATATGACATATATCAATGCACCATATAATCATGCAACACATATAAGAATGTATACTCAACCAGGATATCTCGGATAGTACTTTCGTACCTCTATCACAGCAAGCCTAGCCTTACGCAACACCGCTAATCAGGTCTAGAACAAGCCTATGCATCAAAAGCACCCAATGAACAATACTACCATGCTATACTAGCAAAACCAGTACTACCAAAGGTTTAGGGTTTACCTTCGTCCGTCGACAGCCCTTTGATGTCGATTGCCTCGTAACTCAGGCGTCGCTACACTACCAATCCTGGCAGCTCTTGGCTATCACTCGACCGACAACTAACCCTAGAAACCTTCCAAATCTCTCAAATATGAGACACAACTCAAAGTTTGTTAATACAAAATGAGGAAATCCGAGCACTATTTATAGGCTATGTTCGGATCCACCGAACCCACTTCGGAACGTCCGAACTCCTACGTGTCCATCAGCTCTTGACACCTCACGATCGGATCCACCGAACCTACACTTCGGAACGTCCGAACTCCCACGTGTCCATAGGCTCTTGACACCTCATGATCGGATCCACCGAACTCACTTCGGAACGTCCGAACTCCCACGTGTCCATAGGCTCTTGACACCTCATGATCGGATCCACCGAACTCACTTCGGATCGTCCGAACTCTTCGGTGCTACCGAACCATCTTCGGTCCGTCCGATCATGACCACGGTCAAAATTACACATTAAACCTTCTTAATCACCATTAATCCGTTAATTACCCAATTTGGAATTCGGGCTACTACATTCTCCCCCCCTTAAAACGATTTCGTCCTCGAAATCAAGTTTAGAGGATGAACAAAACGAAATAACAACATCGTTACCCTCAAAATCTAAGGGACAACCCATCACTAGACGCTTAGCTAACACCGAATGACCCATCGGAGTAGAAACGGAAAGAATGACGTCTAGAGAAACATACGGTAACTTATGACGCTTAACAAATCGTGCAGAAATGAATGAATGAGATGCTCCGGTATCAATAAGAACAAAAGCAGGAATACCGCATAAACGAAAAGTACCTGCTATGACTCTCTTAGTCATCTGTAGCCTGATCCTGGTTCAGCGCAAATACCTGACCTTGGGCACGAGGTCGAAGATTCGAACTACCCACTGCCTGACCCTGCCTCCTCTGCTGAACAGTCGTCTGTGATCCGGAACCAGATCCTGCTCCACCTCGCAACTGAGGACAATACTTCTTAATATGCCCCATCTCTCCGCACTGAAAACAAGCTCCCGCGACTGATCGGCATTGCTCCGAGGGATGGTTCTTTCCACAATGCACACAAGCATCCTTCTTATCACCAAAGCGGAAAACACCGCTAGACCGTGATCCAGATCCAGAAGAAGAAGAACCAGATTTCTTGAACGACTGAGACCTAGGGCTCAAAGTACTCGGAGGTCTAGAAGAAAAAATAGCCCTACCACGCTGGAGACTGATCTCTGCCTGGCGACACCGGTTCACTAACCCATCATACGAAGTAGGATTATCACAGACAGTGACTCGATCAAAGATCTCCTGGTTAAGGCCCTGAAGGAAATGATCATACTTGGCCTCAGAACTGCCACTGATATGAGGCGCAAAGGGTAACAACTCGAAGAACTTCTGCTGATATTCATCAACAGACATACTCCCCTGCTTAAGGTTCAGGAGCTCAATCGTCTTCGCCTGGCGAAGGGCTGGAGGAAAATACAGCTGCATGAAAGCCGCACAGAAATCGGCCCAAATCACCCTACCCTGAGACTGAACTATCGGCGCAGAAGTCGATCGCCACCACTTGCGCGCACGGCCCTCGAGAAGAAAACTAAGGGTCTCTATCTTCTGCTCCTCGGTGCACTGGAATGCACGGAAACAACTCTCCATGCGCTCAATCCAATCCTCAGCATCATCGGGAGTCTCACCACCAACTAAAGGCTTAGGCCCCATCTGAATGAAACGGTGCAAATCAAAACGCCTAGGACCATCCCGACGATGACGATGTTCACGATGACGCCTACGATCGTCCTGGTCACCCCAACGACCTACACTTCCCTGACTACTCTCATCACCAAAGTGGTCAGCCATCGCTACAAGATAGAATGGGGTAAAATGGTAAAATGGTCCACGAAAAATCCCAAAACAGACTCTATATCCCAAAATCGTAAGCATGCTCTGATACCATAAATGTAGTGACCCGTTCCAGAATCACCTACTAGTTGAGAACTAAGCATGCAACTAACTTAATTAATAATAATCAGAGATAACAGCGGAAAATACCAACAAATGATAGTTATACAACCAAATCGAAAATCCAGAACAACTCAACTTAAACTGAAATATACGGTACAACCAAATCGAATCAAAGAGATACCGAAGAATTAAACCAACCAGCTACTCAACGTCCTCCTCT
The DNA here is from genome assembly GCF_022965805.1 of Primulina eburnea. Classification (NCBI taxonomy): domain Eukaryota; kingdom Viridiplantae; phylum Streptophyta; class Magnoliopsida; order Lamiales; family Gesneriaceae; genus Primulina; species Primulina eburnea. The sequence goes on along the minus strand of NC_133118.1, from coordinate 10,121,542 downwards.
TCCTCCTCCTGAGCTGTCCAACCTGAGGCCTGCCCCGTGGGAATGGGGTGTCCAAGATAAACAAAAACCGAGGACGTGAGCGATAAGAACGCCCAGTACAAAAGTATGAGTATACAAACCTATATGAAATGCACATGCTATGATATGATACCAGGGTAGTCAAGAAACAGGAGTAACAAAGGATCTCAAAATGCTCAGTCTAGAGGCGCCAAGTGGATAGTGCCGCGCGGTCCAACCTCTGGGTCACTGCATCCACTGCAAGAACAGACGTGGACCTAAAATGTCCCGGACCACCGAAGCCCTCCCGACCCGTCGGCCACTGTGTACTCTCGGTGTCCATGCGTCCACAAGACAAGACAGGGCTGAGCGGCCCCACAAGATATATAGCTTATCTCGAAAGAGATACAGCTCAACAGTAAAGGCTATCTCGAAGGAGATACGGCTCAACATGAAATGCAACGTGCAGTAATAAACGTGACATAATAGCATGCATCATATGACATATATCAATGCACCATATAATCATGCAACACATATAAGAATGTATACTCAACCAGGATATCTCGGATAGTACTTTCGTACCTCTATCACAGCAAGCCTAGCCTTACGCAACACCGCTAATCAGGTCTAGAACAAGCCTATGCATCAAAAGCACCCAATGAACAATACTACCATGCTATACTAGCAAAACCAGTACTACCAAAGGTTTAGGGTTTACCTTCGTCCGTCGACAGCCCTTTGATGTCGATTGCCTCGTAACTCAGGCGTCGCTACACTACCAATCCTGGCAGCTCTTGGCTATCACTCGACCGACAACTAACCCTAGAAACCTTCCAAATCTCTCAAATATGAGACACAACTCAAAGTTTGTTAATACAAAATGAGGAAATCCGAGCACTATTTATAGGCTATGTTCGGATCCACCGAACCCACTTCGGAACGTCCGAACTCCTACGTGTCCATCAGCTCTTGACACCTCACGATCGGATCCACCGAACCTACACTTCGGAACGTCCGAACTCCCACGTGTCCATAGGCTCTTGACACCTCATGATCGGATCCACCGAACTCACTTCGGAACGTCCGAACTCCCACGTGTCCATAGGCTCTTGACACCTCATGATCGGATCCACCGAACTCACTTCGGATCGTCCGAACTCTTCGGTGCTACCGAACCATCTTCGGTCCGTCCGATCATGACCACGGTCAAAATTACACATTAAACCTTCTTAATCACCATTAATCCGTTAATTACCCAATTTGGAATTCGGGCTACTACAGGACCGTACTGTACGCTAACCATAATTGAATGGTTCTTGCAGGCACTATCATTTGATACCTAGGGAATCATGTAAGCGATGCTGCTAGGCATTTAACATGATTGGTTGGGTACTATCAGACTTGAGTTCTGACGTTCTTATTATCAAGGTGTTGATAAATAAGAATGGAGCAATTGGGGTATGCTCATATAAGGACATGTTTAGTCCGAATCACATGGAGATGTGAACCCACGGCTAGTTGTATCAATGAACCATTGAGGGCCACACAAGTACTAGCTTTCTAGATCCCGTTGAGAAGTAAAATAGTTCAATTTGTTGAACGGCTTATAAAGGAGTTTATAAGCGTAAGGAAAATTAGAAGTATGACTTCTATGAGAGAAATGTAAATTTTGATTTATGGAAGTGTTCCTAAATTAAAATTTGGCCAAGAGAATAATGTAATTGAAAATTGTGATTTTCATAAACATTATTATGGACTAAATCAAATTAATTCAAGTGTTGAATTAATTAAACACTAGTGGGCCTAGTAGAGTCCAAATAATTAAATTAATTCAAGTGTTGAATTAATTAAATTATATTGAGTCTTGTAGAGCTCAATTAAAATAATTATTTAACTAGTGGGACTTGGGTAAATTCAAGTAATGTTTAATTAGTCTCAAATATGTTTGAGATAATTAAAATTTAGTCCAAGGTTTTTAATTTGATTAAAAACCATATTATATGCATGCATGGGAGGTGAAGGGTTGGGAGACTACTTTTTGAGTTTTCAAGGCATGGCATGCAACTTTATGCCTCAACTTTTTCACAAACCAAGACAAGTCTTCCCACTCTTCCCTCCACAACCTCTTGGCCGAAATTTCCATGAGCATTCTCTCCATTTTTCCTTCCTTTTGTGTTCTTCAATTTGTTGGAGAAAACACTATCTTCTCTTTGAAAAATCCTCACATTTTTCTAGTGCAAAATGTGAGGGGATCTACCTAGTTGGTGGTGGGCTTGATTGGAAGAAAGGAGTCCAAAAGAAAGGTGGAGCTTGTAGATTGTCTATCTTCAAGAGCTAAGGTGTTTACACCTTAGTTGGAGCCATAAAATCAATCCTTGTGATTGATAGGTAATTTTCTCAACACCCTATGCTTGAAAGTTGAGATTTTTGTATATGTTTGCACAACTAGTACATGGTGTTCAATTTTGAAAAATTTTTATACCAAAATTTCGGTTTTTCATGTTTTGAAAACATTTTTGTGCTTCCGTTGCGATTTTGAACACCGTATATCGATCCCTTTCAAGTGGTATCAAGAGCTAAGGTTACTAGTTTTTGTGCAACATATACAAGATATTATATTGAGGGCGATTTCTAACCGTTTGAGATGAAAATTTGCAACAAAACCGAGGCCTTCTTGTGGGGAATTTCGGGCAGCATGTTGCTGCCCGTTTCGGGCAGCTTGGGCTGCCCGAGGGCTGCCCATTTCGGGCAGCAAGGGCAGCCCGAGGGGCTGCCCGAACAGCCCCTAAAGTTTAATAAAAAAAAAAAATTTTTTTGCATGTTTGCCGGAATCCGGCGACGGAACTCTGGCGACGGCGATGACGACTAGGGTTTCCAAACGTGTTTTGGAATATCAAAGTGTCATGGGCCTTGAGTTGTTGGGCCATTAGTTGTTCAACATATTTGTGAATTTTAAATGGGCCAAAATGTTTTTGGTGAAAAATAAGTTTTTGGGCCCTTAAGTTTAAAATTACAAAAGTTGCAAATTTTTCTCATAAAATAAATAATTGAAGTTGGACTTTAATTATTTATAGTAAATTGTGATTTATAAGAAATTCGGTTATAAATAAATTAATTGGAAAGTAGACAAAGGTGTTTGTATACTTTGTTAATTTAGTTTATAATCGTGGCGGTTAGTGATTGGATCAAGATATATAATATTGGATCAATTAATTATAGTGATAATTAATTGATGGTGTATGATATGTGATATTATGCATGAAGGATGATCAAAAGCCCAAGCCCAATTTGCTAGGTGTATGCTAGGATATTTGTGTTGTATGATTGTAATAATTATCAATTTCAAGTGGGCTTGGTTTATGGCCCGTTCCCACCCCCCATGAGATGTATCCCTATGTGCCATGGATATTTAATTGTAAATATTAGAATAGTGGAAGATCAAGATTGGAAGATGGTGGCCTTGGTGATTATGAAGATCGAAGACATGTAATATTGGATGCTAATGTAATAATGTAGTTGCATTTGCATCCCGTGCATTTACCCTAGGATTGGACCTAGGCCCGTGTTTAGCTCACACGGGCCATTAGTATTGGGGCGATTGATCATCCTTGTTTTGTTTACTGTTTATAATATATGCATGATATGTTATAAATAATGAGTATGTGCGTTATTATTATGATAATAACAAAGTTGCATGAATCCGGCAAACATACGATCAAACATGGCGAGCTTTTAAATAAAATTAATGATGAGACCTTTCAAAATTAAAAAACCCTCATTTTGAATAAGATTCAAAATTAATATCAAGCCCGAAAAGGGGAATTATAAAATTGGTTATAATTTCCTTGTCTTCCATCGACAATGGGTGCATGATGAACGCTACCCGTACTCGGGGCTCGGCTCATATTATTGGGGGAGCTTTGGGTGCCGGAAAGCTGTGACATCCATTGACATGGTGATGTGAACTACGTGGAACTCCCATGATTTCGGCTCATATTATTGAGGGAACTCATGGCGACCGTCCATTAAGGTTCAACATCGATGGGTAAGGCTTGACACGTGAAGATGAACGACGTCTATAATGGGTCCTAATCAAACGTGAGACAAAAGTTTACGTTAAGGGTTGCATTGTGATGCAATTGGGAAACTACCTTTTAGGAATTGTGATTGGCTGTATAATCGGGATCATAATTCGCTAATTGGACCTTACGTACCTACTGAGGAAAGGAGTTTCCCGTTTTCACTAGAGGGTAGTGAAAGATGTCAAAACAGTGGGAGCAAATATTTATGAAGTAAAAGTCCAAACTTCATATCTTACTAAATATTTTAAAATAGTCAAAAACATTTATCTGTTTTACTTTTCAGTACAAATTGACAATGTCTTCGATTCGCAATCCAATATCTATAATACTCGACAACCACATATTAACTGAACCTAATTACCTCACTTGGCTAAGAAACATAAAAATCGTCTTGAATTCGGAAAGGGTAGCATATACACTGACTGAGTCGCCCCCTGTTGAGGCTCCGACTCACTGCAATCCTGAGGAATTGCAGGCTTACAAGGAATGGTGTGACCATGACTTGATAGCCAGGTGTTATATGTTGACTTCTATGAATGATGAGCTGCAGAGGCGTTTTGAGGGTGCAAAGAGTGCTGCTGACATTCATTTGCACCTCAAGGAGCTCTTTGGAGAGCAAACACGTCCTCTTAGGCATGCTACCGTCTAGGAGCTGATCACTTTACGCATGCAAGATGGGGCCTCGGTCCATGAGCATTGCCTAAAGGTGATCGGGCTCGTGGACAAACTCGTTGGCATGGATCTGATCTTGCCTTCGGAGTTGACCACCGACGTGTTGCTCTTATCGCTGCCTAGCTCATTTGATCCTTTTGTGGTGAACTTCAACATGAACAAGATTGAACCAACCCTTGAGGAGTTGGTGAATATGCTTGTTACGTTTGAATCCACCATCAAGAAAGAGAAGTTGGTAGTTTATGTGGGTTCTTCATCTGGTACGAAGATTGATCCACATGGGAATGGAAAGAAGCGTTCTTTCCAACGTCCCAAGAAGAACGTGCCCTTGTTGAGGCAATCTCCGAATCCCGTTGTGGCAGCCACACCAGTTAAGGCTGACAAGACTGCTGATGAATGTCATCACTGCAAGAATCCTGGACATTGGAGGCAAATTTGCAAGGAATATCTGGCCCAGAAGTGTTCTGGAAACGTTATGTTCTAAATTTAAGTAAACGTTTCAATTAACTCTACTTCTTGGGTATTAGATACCGGTTGTGACTCACATCTCTATAATGAGTTATAGGTGATGGGAAGAAGTAGAATGCTTAAGGAAGGTGTGACCTTCTAGAGGATGAGCAATGGAGCAAGAGTTGCTGCCAAGGCTATTGAAGATGTTTACTTATTATTGAACAATAGTTTAAGTTAATTTTATGAGATGTTTTGTTTGTACCTATTTTTGTAAAAACATTATTTCCATTTCTATGTTGATAAAAATGGATATTCTTGTTTATTTTGCAAAGGTGTTTGCAACATTTACATGAATGAATGTTTGATTGGTACTAATGAACTTGAAAACGATCTCTATAACTTAAATTAAAAGATATTCCACTAAATGTCCATTAAAAGGCATACACCATATGAGATATGGATGGGTAAGCCTCCTAAGTATTCTTATCTTAGAATATGGGGGTGCCCTGCTTATGAAGCAGGTAGTGGGAGATAAATTGGATAGTCGATCCATTTTATGTTAATTTGTGGGATATCCAATGAATTCGATTGGATACTACTTCTATCATCCCCAAGAAACAAAAGTGTTTGTTTCTAGGAATGCGACCCTTTTGGAAAAAGGAATTTCTATTGGATAGAAAAAGAGAGATGATAGAACTCGAAAAGGTTCGAGAGACACCCACAATTATAGAACCCACACCCGAAGAGCCAAGATAGGAGATACAAGCTCCTAGAAGATCCGAGAGAGTCTCGAGACCACCTATGAGGTATGGTCTGCTTCTTGAAGAGGGCCATGATGAGCCTAACCATGGATGTGATCCAAGGACCTTCAAGGAAGCATTATCTGATGCCGATTCATCCAAGTGACTTGAAGCAATGGAATCTGAGTTGAATTCCATGCATTCGAACCAAGTGTAGGATCTTGTGGATCCACCTGAAGGAATAGTTCCCATAGGGACTTGGGACGGATGGGAAGATATTGACCTTCAAGGTGCGATTGGTGGCAAAAGGATATACTCAAAGACAAGGAGTTGACTTTGAGGAAACCTTTTCCCCAGTCGCAATGTTCAAGTCCATAAGGATTTTGCTAGCCATAGCTGCATGGTATGACTATGAGATATGGCAGATGGATGTCAAGACAGACTTTCTTAATGGGGATTTTAAGAAAGTTATTTACATGTCTTAACCTGAAGGGTTAACATCTATCGGAAGTGAGCATATGGTATGCAAACTTCAGAGATCTATTTATGATCTAAAGCAGGCATCTAGGAGTTGTAACCTCAGATTCGACAGTACAATCAAATAGTTTGATTTACTAAGAATCATGAGGAACCCTATGTGTATAAGAGGGTCAGTGGGAGTGTTGTGACATTCCTGGTGTTGTATGTTGATGACATTCTACTCATTGGGAATGATGTAGGAATGTTGCAATCAACTAAGATATGGTTAGCGAGTAAGTTCTCGATGCACGACTTGGGTGAAGCATCTTTTGTATTGGGAATACAAATCTATTGAGATAGATCGAGAAGATTGCTTGGTCTCACCCAGTCCACATACATGATACCATCGTGAAGCGGTTCTCGATGGATGAGTCCATGAAAGGACATCTACCAATGTGTCATGGCGTGTCCCTATCCAAGTCTGTATCCCAAGACTGATGCAGAGATAGTGGCGATGACACGCATTCCGTATGCTTCGGCAATTGGTAGCATCATGTATGGGATGATATCTACACGTCTTGACGTGGCTTCCGCACTAAGTGTAGTGAGTAGATATCAATCGAACCCTGGTCTTCCACACTGAAAGCTGTGAAAGACATCCTCAAGTAGTTGAGAAGGACCAATAAGTTGTTCTTGGTCTATGGGGTGGAGAACTGAGATTGGAAGGCTATACCGACTCTAGCTTCCAAAGCGATATCGATGACTCGAAGTCAACCTCTGGATTTGTATTCATGCTCAATGGTGCTGATGTCTCTTGGAAGAGTTCCAAGCAAGACAATATTACGGATTCCAGCACAGAGGCCGAATACATTGCTGCATCAGATGCAGCAAGGGAGGCTGTTTGGATAAGGAATTTCGTCTAAGAGTTAGACGTCATTCCTAATGGAGTTGCTCCTATCCCGGTGTTGTGTGACAACACGGGAGCTATAGCTCAAGCAAAGGAGCCTAGGTCTCATCAGAAATCCAAACTAGTATTGAGAAAGTACCACATCCTCGGAGAGAGTGTGGAAAGTTGAGAAGTGTCTTTTGACACAGTCGGCTCCGCAGATAATGTTGTTGATCCACTAGCTAAGCCTTTACCTGGACCATTATTCGACAAGCATCGCGAATCAATGGGTTTAAAGCATATGGGTAGTTGGCTCTAGTGCAAGTGGGAGATTGTTAGAGTAGGTGCCCGTCGAGCCAAGTGTTGGCCGAGTGTTCACAATGAAACTCTATGTATAAGCAATCTTTATTTTAATAATATTTGAAATTATTATTATGGCACATCTTTATCTGTATACCCATGCTAGTTGCATAGATAAAGCCCTTGAATATACAAATAGTAGAAATAATATGAGATACTCATATGATGAGTATCATGAAACTCATATTTGTAATACTGTATATTCTAAACGGTTCCTAGTCGATTCAGCCGCCACTAAGAAGGATATAGGCCGCTCGAGTTAGAGACTAGTATCTGCGATGTGAGTACCATGTTTCATTGGTAGGGGACATTGTGATGTCCGAGCATGCAGATAGGTGCTCCTGGTAGAGTGCACTGAACAACCCTCCATTAAAGGACTTTCCAAGTGGTTCTCACTTATCGAGTGGAAAAGTCCTGGTTTATGGTTGTACACCATTAGTCCTTATGACCCGGGACAACATTGAGACTCTATGTGCTAGAATTACACTTTGACTTGTTTTACCGACTCTCATGGGGTCATCAGGTGGCAAGGTTGGGTATTCTGTCGAAACACATAGGAGTCGATGCATTGTAGTCGGGGATTCACCGCTTACCTTCGGGTATGGATATCCTATGTGTTATCATGTGTATGTAGGTTGAAATCTCTGGCCAGAGTATGGTTGTAATTATGAAAGGGGTTTCATTTATTACACCATCGATGCAACTACGACATGACACATAGTATCGATTCATTGACAACTCTCGATAAACCAATGGTTGTCGAATCGATCGGGATATATGAGTTGAAGGGACCGTACTGTACGCTAACCATAATTGAATGGTTCTTGCAGGCACTATCATTTGATACCTAGGGAATCATGTAAGCGATGCTGCTAGGCGTTTAACATGATTGGTTGGGTACTATCAGACTTGAGTTCTCACGTTCTTATTATCAAGGTGTTGATAAATAAGAATGGAGCAATTGGGGTATGCTCATATAAGGACATGTTTAGTCCGAATCACATGGAGATGTGAACCCACGGCTAGTTGTATCAATGAACCATTGAGGGCCACACAAGTACTAGCTTTCTAGATCCCGTTGAGAAGTAAAATAGTTCAATGTGTTGAACGGCTTATAAAGGAGTTTATAAGCGTAAGAAAAATTAGAAGTATGACTTCTATGAGAGAAATGTAAATTTTGATTTATGGAAGTGTTCCTAAATTAAAATTTGGCCAAGAGAATAATGTAATTGAAAATTGTGATTTTCATAAACATTATTATGGACTAAATCAAATTAATTCAAGTGTTGAATTAATTAAACACTAGTGGGCCTAGTAGAGTCCAAATAATTAAATTAATTCAAGTGTTGAATTAATTAAATTATATTGAGTCTTGTAGAGCTCAATTAAAATAATTATTTAACTAGTGGGACTTGGGTAAATTCAAGTAATGTTTAATTAGTCTCAAATATGTTTGAGATAATTAAAATTTAGTCCAAGGTTTTTAATTTGATTAAAAACCATATTATATGCATGCATGGGAGGTGAAGGGTTGGGAGACTACTTTTTGAGTTTTCAAGGCATGGCATGCAACTTTATGCCTCAACTTTTTCACAAACCAAGACAAGTCTTCCCACTCTTCCCTCCACAACCTCTTGGCCGAAATTTCCATGAGCATTCTCTCCATTTTTCCTTCCTTTTGTGTTCTTCAATTTGTTGGAGAAAACACTATCTTCTCTTTGAAAAATCCTCACATTTTTCTAGTGCAAAATATGAGGGGATCTACCTAGTTGGTGGTGGGCTTGATTGGAAGAAAGGAGTCCAAAAGAAAGGTGGAGCTTGTAGATTGTCTACCTTCAAGAGCTAAGGTGTTTACACCTTAGTTGGAGCCATAAAATCAATCCTTGTGATTGATAGGTAATTTTCTCAACACCCTATGCTTGAAAGTTGATATTTTTGTATATGTTTGCACAACTAGTACATGGTGTTCAATTTTGAAAAATTTTTATACCAAAATTTCGGTTTTTCATGTTTTGAAAACATTTTTGTGCTTCCGTTGCGATTTTGAACACCGTATATCGATCCCTTTCAAACCATTCAACATAATCTCAACCAGTAAAGCATAAAACATGATCATAACAATAATTAACCATAAGGGTTAACATGATAAAAGATTGGGCTATTACATGTTCCTTCTGCGGATTTAGCATCAAACGTTTTTAAGTAGTTTTTACCATTATCAAGAATAAAACATCTGCACCCGAATATTTTGAAATAAGTAATTATGCTTTTTCTTCCATGCCAGATCTCATATGGTGCTTTCATATGATTTTTATTAATCATTGATTTATTCTGAGTGTAACACGCAGTGTTTACTGCCTCTGCCGAAAATCTTTGAGAAATATCAGAATCAGCAAGCATCGTTCTAGCAGCTTCTTTAAGAGTTCGATTTATTTTCTCAGCTACACCATTTTGCTGAGGAGTTCTAGCTGCTGAAAGCTCATGCTTAATTCCAGTATTTTCTAAAAAATTTGAAAGAGTTTGATTGATAAATTCAGTTCCTCGATCTGATTTGATTCGATCAATTCCAACTGATTTTTCATTTAAAAGTCTTTTGAAGAACTTGATTAGTTGTGCAGCGGTTTGGTCTTTTGATTTGAGAAAGATCACCCAAGTAAATCTTGAAAAATCATCAACAATCACCAAGGTGTATTTCATTCCTCCTAAGCTCATGACTGGTATTGGACCAAATAAATCCATATGTAACAGCTCTAAGCATCGGGAAGAAGATTTACGACTCTTGTTTTTAAAAGAAGATTTTACTTGTTTTCCAAACTGACATGCTGAGCAAAGTTTTTAGATGATTTGGAAGCAATAAAACAAACTGGTGCATAAGTTTGATCATTCCAACTGACTTTATATGTGTTTTCACAACGTTTGCCAGTTAAAATGATTTCATCAGTTGAAGTTCTGACTGAACATGAGTTTTTGTCAAATTGTACTAAAAATCCACTATCGCATAACTGACTGATGCTAATCTAGTTATACGTCGGGTTTTCTACTAATAGAACATCTTTAAAAGTAAAATTACCATGGATAAGCTTACCCTTACCCACAGTTATACCTTTGGAATTGTCCCCGAAACTGATGTTTGGACCACTGTATTTGATCAGTTGAGATAACACACTTGCATCTCCTGTCATATGTCGCGAACATCCGCTGTCCAAATACCATATTAAGTTCTTGTTTGTACCTGTTACCTGCAATCACACACACAATATAACTTGGTACCCATATCTATTTGGGTCCTGAGATGATTAGTCCCTGAGGAACCCACACTTGGATTAATCTAACAGACTTTCCAGTAGCTGTATTCCAAATGGTTTTTCTCGGCTTTTGTGTGCTTGGTGTGTAGTGTATAGATGATACATTACGTGTTTTAGATTAGTCAATTGATTGTTCAGTCTATATCTCTTCTGAACTGGCTTGCAGTTATAGTAATTGAAATAGCTATTCGAGTAGTTCTTGTGAAACCTCTTTGATGACTGAGTTTGTGAATTAGTTGAGAATTTTTGACTATAACCAATCCCATATCTTCCAGCCTTACTCACATTCTTAGTAGGTTGCTCAATCAGTTTACTGGGCACAATTTGTTCTTGTACCACTGTTGCTTTGACAAAGTGAATATATTTCCCTTTGTCTATTTTTAGCTTTGGTTGAGTGTCATTTGGATACATTTGTCCTTGAATGTTGAATCCTAAACCAGTTTTATCAGAAACTGATTTTTGTGAATTCTTCATCTCATTTAGTGCAGTGGATGACTTATTGCAAGACTGAATGAGCTCAAACTGTTTTGAGTTTTCAAGAATCAACTTCTGGATTAATGAATGATTTTTGTCTCTCTCTGCTTTTAACTCAGCAATTTCCCTTTTTAGACTCAACCCATCAACTGATTCATCAGTTTTGGTTTTATTGTCTGTGGGAGCAGTTTGCTTTGCTTTGATTTTTTCAAATGATGATGCAAGTTTTTGATACTCATTTACCATATCATGTAGTATTAGAATGAGCTCTTCTCGTGTGAAAGCAGTTGAGCTGAAATCAAATACCCGTTGGCTAGATGATTCTTCTTCTGCATCATTAGCCATCAAACACTTGACTTCCTCATCATCACTAGAGCTGCATGAGCTTTCTGGTTCTGACTCCTCAATGTCAGTTTCTGCCCATTTAGATTTATTTTCTTCAGCTAAGAGTACCTCGTGTTTCTCTCTGAAGGACTTCTTATCTTCCTTTGGCCTTCTTTTGTGTTCATATGATTTCTTTCTTCTATCAGTTGATCCCTGAGTGTCCTTCTTGGGTTTATGTAAGGCTCGAGAATTATCAGTTGTCATTGATGTTAGATTTGAAGATATGAGAATGCATGATATAAAAATCAGAATTTTGAAATTGAATAGACCGCACCCGCGCCTAGAGTAGGAGTGCACCCGCGGTCAAGAATATCAGAATTATGAAGTTTGGCCGAAGCCATACCGCACCCGCGGTGCTAGGAGACACCGCACCCGCGGTGCAGTATTCAAAATTTAGTGATGCAGGCCGAAGTGACACAGCACCCGCGGTGAAAAACCCACCGCACCCGCGGTCGATGAATTTCAGAAAATGATAGGGCTGCCGAGAGTATAGCGCACCCGCGGTCACCGAGATACCGCACCTCCGGTCATGCGTGCCACTTGGAAAATGATAACACTTGTCCTTAAGCATGCAATATAGGTGTGTTGTCTTCCATTTAGCTACCTCAGAACAAGAACCGAGCAGAGGGAATTCAGAGAAAAGTGCAAGGCTTCTTTCATCTCAAAATTTATCTTGTACAAGATCTAGCCATCCAAACTTGAATCCGAGTTCAGATTTATGCTCCTCTCAACCAAAGCTACAAGATGATGTAAGTTTGGTTAGATTTCAACATGTTTTGAAGTTTAAATGTTTAAGAAATTGTGATATGATGTATAATATGTGTTCTTGAGATTATGAGCATCGTAGAAACGTAAACGGATTGATTTTCAGATGCCGTATGTTACCGTTTCGAAATTACAGCATGTTTTATGTGAAGATTATATAGATTTCAGTATACATATTTGTGTTGGATGAGATTATGAGTTATTGGGATTGATTATGATATTGTTTGAGTTATCGGTATCGCGAGACTACGCCGTTACGCCGTTGAATTGTATTGAAATCAATTACAGATTTGTACATTGAGTTTATTGAGATGTATATTGATAGAATGTGTCTACACATTTCCATTTCAGATTTGTATTGGCTACATTGAATTCGAGAATTCGTCTACGACCGATTGTTCGACAAGAAAGGTATAATTCATGTGGTCACGGGATTGCACAACTTGATTCAGATTTGATACGAGTTTCCCTAAATCACATACTAGAATGTTATTTATACTTGATTATGATTATGCTTTGTTTATAGATTGATATTCAAGCCTTTGAGATAGGAATCATTGACAGATTTGTCAAACTAGACGTTCGGTGTATCGACGCGTAGGAGCAGATCATCTCTACGTGTAGCCACTCGATACAGATTTGACCGAAGTCTAGGAATAAGACGTACAGTTACCCCGATTGGGAGGGTAGGTGACAGATCAGTGACGTCTTATTCACACCGGGATCCCTAGAGTAGAAACGAATCGAGTCAAGAATTAGATGTTGAATACAGATTTGTATTCCTTTACATGTTTAGATTTTAATTCATGTTAATTGATATATGCTATGCTTTTGTACATGATTATTACATTGCATGCATACATGTGTTATACTGGGATTTGTTCTCACCGGAGTTATCCGGCTGTTGTCGTGTCTGTATGTGTGCATGGCAACAGGTGGGGCAGGATCTGGGTCACGAGGAAGATGAGAGATTGTTGATAGTGTGGAGATCTCGGGCGATGCAGATTACTAGTTGTTGGTATTAGATTTGTACTGAAACTCTTAAACACTAGTGTATGATTGTACTAAACAGATTTGTATGTACATTATGTTGTTTAATTGTTATAGAGACAGATTATGTTTTAATTATACATTTGAATTAATGTTAAACGCAAAATTTTGACCCACATTTTCGAGCAAAGATCCAATAAATCCCAAAGGAATTGAGTTAGAGCCCGGGTCCCCACAACAGGTGGTTTCAGAGCTGTAGGTTCTGTAGATTGATATAGACTAAAATGAGCGGGATAGATCGAGTCTTCTTCCTTGCCTTTGGGATGCTAGCATGATTTATTACTTTCCCTATTATATGTTGTTGTATTATCTGAATTGATTTACAGCATGTCAAGCCTGAATCAGAACCGATTCTCGATCAGAGGTATATGATCAGAGGAGGGTTGAGACAGATTGTATAATTTGTGTACTAATAAGTTTGATAATCAGATTTATGCCTCCTCGACGAGTGCCACAGCCGGTAGCAGGTCAGTTGCCAGAGCAGGGTAGCACATCAGGCACACAGATGGATGTTACGGCTACACCGATGGAGACCTTGTTGAAGAGGTTTCAGTCCTTCCATCCTCCGACGTTGAAAGGCACCGAGAATGCAATTGATTGTGAGAGTTGGCTCGATGATATGAAGATGCTTTTCGAGTCGTTGGCCTATACTGATGAGAGACGTGTGAAGTTGATAGGGCATCAATTGCAAGAGGTTGCAAAGAGCTGGTGGTTGACTACGAAGAGAGCCTTGGAGTATCGAGGCATTGATATCACTTGGAAGGTGTTCAAGGATGAGTTCTATCAGCGTTTCTTCCCAATCTCCTACCGAAAAGATAAAGGAGCAGAATTTGCAAACTTGAGACAAGGGCCATTGAACATCGAAGAGTATGTTGCTAAATTCTCTGCTTTGCTTCGTTTTGCACCTCATGTGGCAGGGAATGATGAAGCGGCTGCCGACCAGTTCATAAATGGCTTGAATCCGGATATTTTTACGTTGGTAAATACTGGTAGGCCCCATACTTTTTCAGAGGCACTGAACAGAGCTAAGGGAGCAGAGGCTGGTTTGATCAGGCAGCGAGGGGCTTCTTACAGTGTTCAGGGGCAGAGACAGCCACCACCTACCGCCGTTCAGTTTCCACCACCTCCTCCTCGATTTGATAGTGGATCTAGTAGTAGTGGCAAGAAGGAATTTCTGAAGGCTAAGGGCAAGCAGTTTAAGAAATCCGGGAGCAGTTCATCGAGCTCAAGTGGATCTCGACAGAGAGGTCAGGGTTCAGATTATAGTGGCACGTATTGCAGTTCGTGTGGAGGGCGACATGCCACTGAGCAGTGTCAAGGAGTTATGGGACGCTGCAACATCTGTAGGCAACCGGGAAACTTTGCCAGAGTTTGTCCCTAGAGGAGTGCCCAGCGATCCCAGAGTACAGGGTTATCAGCATCAGTGCCACAGATGGAGAGACAGGCATCCTCTGTACACTCCTTCCAGCCACCACCTACACAGACCCAGCAGAGACCAGGAGGTAGTCAGACAGTGAGTTAACCTCCCAGACAGCAGGCTAGGGTGTTTGCGTTGACAGAGGAGCAGGCGCAGGAGACACCAGACGATGTCATTGCAGGTAACTGTTTTCTTTGCGGTTATCCTGCATATGTGTTGATAGACACAAGTGCATCCCATACATTCATATCTGAACATTTTGCATTGATACACGCATTGCCTATGGACTCATTATCTACTGTAGTGTCTATCACATCTCCGTTGGGAAGTGGTTTGATATCTGTGACTACAGTTAGACATTGTATGCTTCAGTTTGAGGGGAATGAGATTGATCTAGATTGTATAGTACTTGGTTTAGCTGATTTTGATTGTATAATTGGTATAGACATGTTAACCCAGTACATGGCTACTGTAGATTGTTTCCACAAGATTGTCAGATTCAGACCTGAATTGACAGAAGAGTGGAAATTCTACGGTAAGGGTTCCAGATCTCGGATTCCCTAAGTATCTGCTCTGACTATGAGTAGATTGTTACAGACAGGAGCAGAGGGGTTCCTTATTTATTTAGTAGATCTACTGAAGTCGAGCCCTGCTTTGGCAGATTTGCCAGTAGTTTGTGAGTTTGCAGATATATTTCCAGATGAGATACCGGGGTTACCTCCAGCCCAAGAGGTTGATTTTAGCATAGATCTTATGCCCGGTTCTGTTCCTATTTCGAGAGCTCCGTATAGGATGGCACCGATAGAGCTGAAAGAGTTAGAAGACCTTTTGTCCAAGGGATACATCAGACCGAGTGTATCACCTTGGGGTGCTCCCGTGCTATTTGTTCGAAAGAAAGATGGCTCGATGCGGTTATGTATTGATTACAGACAGTTGAACAAGGCAACAGTAAAGAACAAGTATCCTTTGCCTCGCATCGATGACTTATTTGATCAGCTTCAAGGATCTTCGGTTTACTCGAAGATTGATTTGAGATCCGGGTATCATCAGCTTAGAGTTAGAGATGTGGACATACCGAAGACAGCATTCCGAACCAGGTATGGACATTACGAGTTTGTGGTTATGCCTTTTGGTTTGACGAATGCGCCAGCGGTTTTTATGAGTTTGATGAACCGTATCTTTCAGAAATATTTAGATGAGTTTGTGATAGTTTTTATTGATGACATTTTGGTATATTCGAAGAATTTTATTGAGCATGCAGAGCATTTGAGAATTGTATTGCAGACTTTGAGAAAAGAGCAGTTGTATGCC